>NC_049211.1:20689496-21009451 GCF_013347855.1 Anguilla anguilla | reverse complement strand
CGACTCCGACTATACAGGTCACCAACCTATTCCAATGCAGCTGAGCCAAAGTTTTTCTTTGTCTCTTAAATCAGGACAGAAAGTGAGAGGTAAAAAAGCATGCACATTGAAAATAAAAAGATGAAATCAACAATGAAACTTTTTTTGTCTTTTGTTTTGAAGCTCTGTCATTGTATGTTAAAGATTTACATAATGCATGAGACGACAGAGGGGTATTTTTTATACTGGTTCATCGTTCAAGGTTGCGTTCAGAGGGAACCCAGCCATATATTCCTCAGGTACACATCAAAGAGAATGATTACATTCCAGAACTAGACCTCTTTGTCTTTTTTCAGTGTCTCAGCCCCTAAGCTCAGAAACATGATTAATTCTCAACTGCTACACAACCTAGTCCCGTCACGGAAAAGTTTTGTGAATGAATGAGCGAGAGTAGGTGAGAGTAATAGAGAAAGTAAGCAAAGAACTGCAGCCAAACAGCAGAAAGCTTTATCTCTCTCTTTCTCTGAGATGAGACACAACTGACAGATCTGTTCTGCCTGACCAACTGAAAACATTTTTGCTTGCTTGTACAATGTTCCATTGCTTTTATATTACATCTCTGACAGCATAAACTGGTATTTTATTTGTGTATTTTAACAAACACCCCAAAATCTCTCTCCATGCTACAAGCTATTCCTCTCTGTGTACTGCAGCACAATATGGTGAACCTAACTTTGTATTCCCCATGTTCCTTTTGCCCCCAATTTAGAATGCCCGGTCGCAATTGTAGACCCGTCCAACTACTGCGAGGTTTGGCAGCAATGCTCTGTCAATTCAGCAGAGCACACACTACTGAACACATATCCTCCAAAATGTGTGCAGCCAGCAGCTACCTCTTCTACCTCTGCAAACCAGCATTAGTCTGTGCCGTTACTATGCCAGAGGAGAGCACAACATGCCAATTTGCTCAGCTTGTGCAAGCAGATTCCCTGATTGACAAGAGGAATTGATATTGAGCAATGAGGTGGAAAATACCCTGTGAACAGTTATCCCTCCCTGGGCCACACTACGGGCAATCATGTCTCTCTACAGTGTTACTCCATTAAGAACAAGTGCCTCACCTGGATAAGTCACTCAGGACATGGGGATTTTAAAACAGCCATTTATCATAAGTAAACACACACCGCATGAGATAAATATTTACCTGGAAGATGGCACTAGGTTCCCTTAATCCAATAAATGTATCTATCTCTCTATATATTTTTTTGTTCTAAGGATGTACTGCAATTCCTTTGTGTGAAAATGTGACTGTTAATGTCAGACAACACTATTTTACAGGGCCAAAGGTCTGTATCTTCAGTGTATGACACGGTGGTATGTTAGGTGTGCATTCTTCCTGTAGAACATCAAGAGAATCTGCCCCTTCGTTACCACCAACACAACACAGCTCTTAGTCCAGGGGCTGAGCATTTCCTGTCTGGAGTACTGCAGCTCTCTCCTTGCTGGTCCTCTTGCCTTGCCATCAAACCTCTGCAGCTCATCCAGAACACCACTGCTCGCCTGATCTACAGCCTCTCCAGAATGGCACGCTACACACCAGCCAGACCTCTTCTGCACACTCTGTGCACACCACAGTTCTGAGGTGCTTCCTGGGACTAACAGGTGTTCTCCACTGTTGTAAATCACTCTGGATAAGACAGTAATGCAATGGAACGTCTCTGCACGGAATCTAATACTCAGATATACAAACTGGGTATAAGTCCCTGCAAATGCAGCCAACTTTAGAGCAGGTCAATCATATTGGATTTATTGAACTACTGAGTTAATTGGAACTGCTACATTGTGGCAGTTGGAAAGGTTCTCACGTAAAGGCAGATTGGTTTGATTGATGCACTCGACTCCTCACTGCAAGGTCACAAAGTAGCCTGAGAATTAAATAAAGCAGTGGAAACCACCCTTGGGGGTAAACGCATGATTGTCAGATATATATTTGAGTACAGCTTTATCTGTCATCTTTTTCATACGCAGTAGCCTACATTGAACTATAGCCTACATTACTGTGACTGTATTTGAGCACTTAATGTTAAGTCCTTTACTTAAGAGTAGGCTATAACAGCACCACTACTGTAATTCAGATGTGGTTACTTGGGTTGTACTCCTATGTGGCTGCAACTACAGGAGTTTAAATTGGCAACCTCTATGTCAGCTGTGATAAGTGTAGAGAACCCTTGAAAATCAGTAATAGGGACATCATCTGAAAAAATGCAACTTACTTTTCCTGTGGTCCTGTTAGGGAAATCACATTGTCGTAACCACAACCTCGTGCACAGTAAGAGGCCATGCAATCCACTTTAGAAATGTAATAGACGTGGACGGCATGCAGGGATACAGCTTTTAAGTGTAATGAGTCTGGCAATGGGGTAACCATGCGCTGTAACGAGTTAGGAAATGCCCCCGACATGATCTTCTCTATAGTCTTTCGACAGAAGTGGGATTTCTCACGTAAAAAAAGGATCAGAATTCAAAATACTACAAAAAATAACAAGAACTGGCCTCGCAAAAAAACAAAAAACTAACAAACAACAACAACAACAAAAAAAAAAAAAAACAGATTGGCTAGATAATCTATAGCCTACATTATTCCTCTAATAGCTAGCTAGCTCTTAACATTGCATCCAGCAAGTCATGCAATTGTGTGCGCAACCATGTAGCCAAAGCTCATTTTTATTTGACAAATATTATAAATCTATGGATATTTATTTAAAAACTGCGCTGCCATTTAGATTAATTCAGAACATCCCGATAACTTTTATATTAAATCCTCATAAAAGCATTGTTTTAGAAATGTCCATTATCATTAAGTTAATAGACCTACAGAAATCCACCCGACGTGTCGCATTGGGAAATGAACGCAGATTCCGTGCCTCCGGGAAGGAAAGCTGATGAATTGCTCATGAAAAGAGGATCACTCATGGCACCATTTAATATGGAAATACAGGTCAAACAAATTAATGTACAGGGGGCGCTTCCTCCCAGTCAAGTCCGCTTTTGCCGGTCTTGCACACAATTTTCACTGAACCGGCTGGTCTTCCAACCCCATGCACTTCCACCAGACTTCCATTCAACATAGCAACATAAAAACACGTTACTCTGCTGCCCCCTGTTGTTAGCACAATTTGCTACTGGCATTCGGCCAAGCTGCAAAGGCGTGGCATTCATCACGTAAAATCACAATTTATAAAGAGTTTCAATTATGCTTCTAGGGAACAAACCATCTAAAAAAAGAATTAAAAAGACGTGATGCATGCGTTCTTATTATGTGAGGCATCTGAACAGGCGTTTATTTTCCACCTATGTTTGAAGAAATGCTTTTATTAAAGTAGTTTTCAATTCCTACTAAGACAGTTGGTTTGGAAATATACCCCTTCATACATTTTTAAAAAACGGAAAGGAAAAAAAGACAAAATAGTTACCGCCTCATGGTGTGGGGGCGCTGCTGCGGAAATAAGCACTCTACGGATATTTCTTTGGCGGATGTATTCATCGCTGTGAGGAAATTCGTTGGTTGTGATACCGGAAGTGAACTCTGCTTTGGCGAAACAACGATGGCAAGCGCGTCGGGCAAGCAGAGCTCTAAAAATGCCTCTAAAGGCTCATCTGGAGGTTCAGGCGGTGGCGGAGGCAGCCAACCGGCAATGCCGGGATCCGGAGCCACGACCTCCCTAATGGGGAGTCTGAACAAGAAAAAGAAACCGTTTTTGGGAATGCCTGCCCCTCTCGGCTACGTGCCTGGTCTCGGTAGAGGGTAAGGACTACCGCAAGTTAACTACTCACTACCCTTTGAAACCGTGTTGCATGCTCGCAATAACTTGTGGCGGAATAAGTTAACTAGCTGATGGTGTATTTTGAGGAAATGCTACTCGTTGACCGTTATTGTGTTCAGGTGATCCAGTCATTTGATCGTTTTCCTCCTCCAGTGCGACTGGTTTCACAACCCGGTCCGATATCGGTCCGGCCCGTGATGCAAACGACCCCGTAGATGACCGCCATGCCCCCCCAGGAAAGAGGACCGTAGGGGACCAAATGAAGAAGAATCAGGATGACGATGACGAGGATCTCAACGACACCAACTATGATGAGGTGCTGATGAATGCCTGCTGAAATTACAGACGTTATTCAAATAAATTCACAGCACCATAAATGAACGCTTGCTGCAGTTTCAGTGTTGGACATGCCTACGCCATATTAGCATCCCTAAGCATCCTCTTTTCTCTTGTACATTTCCGCACTTTAAAAACAAAGACACAACACGTCCAGATGTGGGCTATAATGGAAATACAGCCCAGTATTTGTAACTAAGTTATGCTACCTAAACATTAATCAGCTCGCTCTGGTTGTGTTGTCATACATAAAGGTTTAAAGTAAAAGAACGGGTTATTAGACTTGGGACAGCTGTTCAGTTGGATGCTGAAAAAAATAATCCAAAATTGACCTGCAGATCCTTGTTAATTTTAAATGAAATATCAGGAAACAAATGTACAATATTAAAAAAATATCAGTGGAAATTACGTTTTTTAAAAGTTTTAAATGTAAATGTAACAAGTCTTCTGAAAATTAACAGCTAATTAGAATTCAGGTACTGCCATTGCCTAAATATAAAAAGCAGCAGACAGCCTGGGAACATTGAAAATCCCTGATGTAGTATAATGGCTTATTACACCTGATCATTTCTATAGTCATGGGAATTTATAGGAAGTGTCTTATCTTCCATTCACACTCCCTGTCCTTGGTTCTTTTCTTTTGTGACTTTCAGTTTAACGGGTACGCAGGAAGCCTCTTCTCCAGCGGACCGTATGAGAAGGACGATGAGGAGGCAGACGCCATCTACGCTGCTCTGGACAAGCGAATGGACGAGAGGCGGAAAGAGAGAAGGTGAAATTCATTCCTCCCTTCCCTCATTCTAAAAAGCTGATGTAGTTTCCATCTTTGCTGATTCTGGCCTCTTGTCTGAAATCAGGGAACTGAGGGAGAAGGAGGAGATAGAGAAATATCGTATGGAGCGGCCGAAGATTCAGCAACAGTTTTCCGACCTCAAGGTACGTGGAACGTTCAAGCCGGTGGCAGGCAGCCAAAGTCTTTGTCTGTTTTTACTACAGTTACAGTTTTTGGACTTGGAAGTTTAGTTTGTTTGGTGTTAAATGGAGTGGGACTACACTGCTATTTGGACTTAGTGTGGTTGAACTAAAAGGTAAATTCTTAACAACAGTCTTCTATCTTTCCAGTATTCTATCCTTGCATCATCACAAATCTTTAAGTCTTGTATGCTTTTTTCAGTGCTAAATAGTTCTCAAGAGCTAAGTGTTCTTCAGCTCTCTTTATTTTTAAAGTAGAAGTTATGCCCATAAGGATTCTTTTTTTTAATTACTTAACCTAACTTCACTCAGCATGGAGGGAATATGTGGTTTAGACAGCGTGTCTTATTATCGTGAAGGTCTATTAATTCCACATTCTCTGTCAAGGAAAATTTATTTGGACTGATTGCTCTGAGCCTAGTTGGTGCCCGTCTCTATGGCAACGCACCCAGGTGTTCCGTCTCTGTTCCTCCACCCATGCAGCGGAAACTGTCCGAGGTCACGGAAGAGGAGTGGCTCAGCATCCCGGAAGTGGGGGACGCCAGGAACAAGCGGCAGAGGAACCCGCGCTACGAGAAACTGACGCCTGTTCCCGACAGCTTCTTTTCCAAGCACCTGCAGTCAGGAGAAAACCACACCACAGTGGACCCTTTGCAGGGGGTTAGTATGTGTGCCAGTAACATTCTCACAATAATAATCTCAAGGCTATTCTTAAGGAACCAGTTTTAAGAAGTAACCTGGTTTCACTTCAGTAGTGACCCTGAGGGGATGCTCTGAAGGTTTATGGGTCACACTGCCTATGTCCAGAGTACACTGCAATTTTGCCTCCTGCTGCCATGTGCAAAACAATTTTTCAGGGGCCTAGTGAGGTGTTATGAGGATTACAGCATCATAGCTCATACCGTGTGTGAACGTTCATGACGTACCAACCGCCTGCTCTTTCTCCTAAGCTCTGCATGCAAATAAAAAAAAAGGAATGCATTGAGTGTGTTGCAATGTCCGTCGTGCCTGGTGGACATCAGCTCTTACCAGTGAAATCTAGAAACTGCTCAGATTGACATGACACGTGATGAGAGGTTGGTCATTTTTTTTTAGCAATTCGGGGGTCTCAACACTCCCTTCCCCGGTGGACTGAACACGCCCTACCCAGGTGGAATGACCCCTGGACTGATGACGCCAGGAACAGGTGAACTGGACATGAGGAAGATCGGGCAGGCCAGAAACACACTGATGGACATGCGACTCAGCCAGGTACGTGTGTGTGTATGCACGCACGTATGTGTGCATGCGTGTGTGTGCCTATGTGTTTGTCCAGGGACTGAGGGCATTCAAGGAGCCATATTAAATTGAGCCATTTTCAATCATATTAAACGTAAGGTCAGTTTAGTGATTCCATGTCTGCCACACCTTTTTTTGCCCAGGTGTCTGATTCTGTCAGTGGACAGACAGTGGTGGATCCTAAAGGCTATCTGACAGATCTGAACTCCATGATTCCCACACACGGAGGGGATATCAGGTAACTGGCTACTTTTATGTGCTGGATATTTTCATTTGCATTGCTTGATAAAGCGCCTGGTTACAATTCAGTGATGCATTTCACATTGGTGATGAACTGCATAATTAATAGTCCCTGCTATGGGACTGTTAATGATTATTCAACTTTAACTTCTGCGGAAGTTTTCATGAACCTGCTGTGTTTTCTATACAAATGACGCTGAAGAGTTTACTGTGTATTCAGAGAGCTGTCAGAATGAATTTCACATTTCAAACATTAATTAATGTAAATGGAAAAGTGTAAAAAGAAGGCAGCATTTTAAAATCAAACCTTTTCATTTGCTGAACACGTCCCTTGCCCTTGGCCAACCAACACTAAAGCCACAACACCATGGCTAAAAATTCTGAACCAGCTGTCAGTGAGGGGCTGCATCCCCCTTGAACACCATAGTGGCAATGTTTGGAAAGTGTGTGAAGAGCTCATGGGAGGATTCAGCAGGCGATGGTGTTTGTAGATTCTGCTCGATAGAGCTTAGATATCACACAACAGCTAGCGATCTGAGGGCCCACCTGCATAGTGTGCCTCTCACAGAGCTGGCAGAGATAAGCGCGTCAGAGGCACCTGCGCCTGAACAGCCATGCATGGCCGCATTTTACTCCCCTCACCCACCTGCGCGTTACTCACTGAACGCCAAGAGGCCAGCGTGCACAACAGTCCTGGTAAACAAAGCTTACGCTTGCTGGCCGATGGCCTGGACGTTTAATTATATGCAAATGAATTTTTCAATTGTTATATTTTCAAGGAAACTGTATTCAAAAGGCTTTTTTGGCGTCCCTACTGTTTGTATTGCACATTCCATTAACAGTGTACACTCAGGTGTTCTGACCTATGTGAAATCATTTCATTTCCATAAATGAATAAATGTTAGACTACATTTTCTTATTAGCAGTACATAAACGGAAAATACATTAACAGTACTTCTGTGTTACCACTAGATGGTGGAAAGGCTCTGATAAGGCATTTTGCTAAAGTGTCTGTAAGCCCAGAACAGCGTCTGTCCAAGTTTTAATTGGAGAGAACTGAAATTCCAAAAATAAATATGAACAACCAAAACGGAACTAGTTCTAGGACTTATCCTCACAGATCTCTGCACTGCTGCTTAAGTTATAAAAATCTGAGTTTGAGGCAAGAGGTGAATGTAGACTATTTATTTGAGAAAATATCAGAGGACAGGGGAAAGTTGGACATCTGGACCAGAGGGAAAGACTGGAATCAAAATTGAGAGCAAAGAAGCAATAACACTTAGAGAGCAGAAGTAAAGACCTGGAGTATGCATGCTGTATGGAACTGCATTATGTTCACTGAAGCCTGTTGGGGCTCTATCCCCTCTGCGCTGCTGGGAGCTGAAATTTCCCAGGTGGAGAATGTGGCTCTCCCTGTAGTGTGCTCAAAGAGGCCATCTTCCTGTCAGGTAAAACTCTGTGAGGATTAAGTCCCCTACTGGCAGAGAGGTTGTCCCTTATCTCTGGACTGTGTGTGTTTGTGCATGTGTGTGAATGTGTGTTTGCGTGCGCGTGTGTCTGTGTGTGTGTGCGCGCGCGCGCGCGTGTGTTTGTGTGTGTGTATTTGTGTGTGTGGGTTTGTGTTCACAGCGACATAAAGAAAGCACGTTTGCTGCTGAAGTCTGTGAGAGAAACGAACCCCCACCACCCCCCCGCCTGGATCGCCTCGGCCCGTTTGGAGGAGGTGACAGGCAAACTGCAGGTGGCCAGGAACCTGATCATGAAGGGCACTGAGATGTGTCCCAAGGTGAGCGGTCACAGGCACGCATGCACACACAAACGACAGCACCAACAGCAGCAGCAGTAGAGGGGACTGTACCACTACTCAGATCCAGACAATCCACATTCCTCCCAGTAATCTAGAGACTCAGACTCTAGATTATTGGGAGGAAGCTAAAAATAATATTGCCAAGTTCTGTTTCAGCTGATTAAAGTTATTGCAACTATTTTACAGTTGGTATACCCTTACAAAATACCATTGATTCTGTGACACTTTTAGTATTTTTTTATCACTTTTATAATATGTATCAAAGTAATTTTGAATTTTAAAATTCATTACTAGCTGAACTGCAATCAGTTCAGTTGTATCAGTTCTGATGTGAAATATGAATTAAAGTAAAGCCTGTGGGTAATGAAGTGTGTGTTCTGCAGAGTGAGGACGTTTGGCTGGAGGCAGCCAGGCTGCAGCCGGGGGACACGGCCAAGGCAGTGGTTGCCCAGGCGGTGCGTCACCTGCCTCAGTCCGTCCGCATCTACATCCGCGCTGCTGAGCTGGAGACCGACGTCCGAGCCAAGAAGCGCGTGCTGAGGAAAGGTGAGAAGTTTCTGGAATGTATGTCTATAGAGTAAAGGTTTGCAGCTTCAGGAAGGTGTGCATGTAGAGCAAGGGTCTGTGCAGCTTCAGGAAGGTGTGTCTGTGCTGTAAGGGTATGCAGCTTCAGTAAGGTATGTCTGTACTGTAAGGGTCTGCAGCTTCAGGAAGGTGTGTTTACTGTAAAAGTCTGCAGCTTCAGGAAGGTGTGTCTGTGCTGTAAGGGTCTGCAGCTTCAGTAAGGTGTGTCTGTACTGTAAGGATCTGCAGCTTCAGGAAGGTGTGTCTGTACTGTAACAGTCTGCTGCTTCAGGAAGGTGTGTCTGTACTGTAAGTGCCTGTGCAGCTTCTGTAAAGTCTGTCTGTACTGTAAGGGCCTGCAGCTTCAGGAAGGTGTGTCTGTGCTGTAAGGGTCTGCAGCTTCAGTAAGGTGTGTCTGTACTGTAAGGATCTGCAGCTTCAGGAAGGTGTGTCTGTACTGTAACAGTCTGCTGCTTCAGGAAGGTGTGTCTGTACTGTAAGTGCCTGTGCAGCTTCTGTAAAGTCTGTCTGTACTGTAAGGGCCTGCAGCTTCAGGAAGGTGTGTCTGTACTGTAAGGGTCTGCAGCTTCAGTAAGGTGTGTCTGTACTGTAAGGGTCTGTGCAGCTTCAGTAAGGTGTGTCTGTGCTGTAAGGGTCTGCTCAGTAAGGTGTGTCTGTGCTGTAAGGGTCAGCTCAGTAAGGTGTGTCTGTGCTGTAAGGGTCTGCTCAGTAAGGTGTGTCTGTGCTGTAAGGGTCAGCTCAGTAAGGTGTGTCTGTGCTGTAAGGGTCTGCAGCTTCAGTAAGGTGTGTCTGTACTGTAAGGGTCTGTGCAGCTTCAGTAAGGTGTGTCTGTACTGTAAGGGTCTGTGCAGCTTCAGTAAGGTGTGTCTGTGCTGTAAGGGTCTGCTCAGTAAGGTGTGTCTGTGCTGTAAGGGTCTGCTCAGTAAGGTGTGTCTGTGCTGTAAGGGTCTGCTCAGTAAAGTGTGTCTGTGCTGTAAGGGTCTGCTCAGTAAGGTGTGTCTGTGCTGTAAGGGTCTGCTCAGTAAGGTGTGTCTGTGCTGTAAGGGTCTGCTCAGTAAGGTGTGTCTGTGCTGTAAGGGTCTGCTCAGTAAGGTGTGTCTGTGCTGTAAGGGTCTGCTCAGTAAGGTGTGTCTGTGCTGTAAGGGTCTGCTCAGTAAGGTGTGTCTGTGCTGTAAGGGTCTGCTCAGTAAGGTGTGTCTGTGCTGTAAGGGTCTGCTCAGTGAGGTGTGTGTGTGCTGTAAGGGTCTGCTCAGTGAGGTGTGTCTGTGCTGTAAGGGTCTGCTCAGTAAGGTGTGTCTGTGCTGTAAGGGTCTGCTCAGTAAGGTGTGTCTGTGCTGTAAGAGTTTGTGCGGTAAGGTGTGTGTGTGCTGTGAGAGTTTGTGCGGTAAGGTGTGTGTGTGCTGTGAGAGTTTGTGCGGTAAGGTGTGTGTGTGCTGTGAGAGTTTGTGCGGTAAGGTGTGTGTGTGCTGTGAGAGTTTGTGCGGTAAGGTGTGTGTGTGCTGTGAGAGTTTGTGCGGTAAGGTGTGTGTGTGCTGTAAGAGTTTGTGCGGTAAGGTGTGTCTGTGCTGTAAGAGTTTGTGCGGTAAGGTGTGTGTGTGCTGTGAGAGTTTGTGCGGTAAGGTGTGTGTGTGCTGTGAGAGTTTGTCCGGTAAGGTGTGTGTGTGCTGTGAGAGTTTGTGCGGTAAGGTGTGTGTGTGCTGTGAGAGTTTGTGCGGTAAGGTGTGTGTGTGCTGTGAGAGTTTGTGCGGTAAGGTGTGTGTGTGCTGTGAGAGTTTGTGCGGTAAGGTGTGTGTGTGCTGTGAGAGTTTGTGCGGTAAGGTGTGTGTGTGCTGTGAGAGTTTGTGCGGTAAGGTGTGTGTGTGCTGTGAGAGTTTGTGCTGTAAGGTGTGTGTGTGCTGTGAGAGTTTGTGCGGTAAGGTGTGTGTGTGCTGTGAGAGTTTGTGCGGTAAGGTGTGTGTGTGCTGTGAGAGTTTGTGCGGTAAGGTGTGTGTGTGCTGTGAGAGTTTGTGCGGTAAGGTGTGTGTGTGCTGTGAGAGTTTGTGCGGTAAGGTGTGTGTGTGCTGTGAGAGTTTGTGCGGTAAGGTGTGTGTGTGCTGTGAGAGTTTGTGCGGTAAGGTGTGTGTGTGCTGTGAGAGTTTGTGCGGTAAGGTGTGTGTGTGCTGTGAGAGTTTGTGCGGTAAGGTGTGTGTGTGCTGTGAGAGTTTGTGCGGTAAGGTGTGTGTGTGCTGTGAGAGTTTGTGCGGTAAGGTGTGTCTGTGCTGTGAGAGTTTGTGCGGTAAGGTGTGTGTGTGCTGTGAGAGTTTGTGCGGTAAGGTGTGTGTGTGCTGTGAGAGTTTGTGCGGTAAGGTGTGTGTGTGCTGTGAGAGTTTGTGCGGTAAGGTGTGTGTGTGCTGTGAGAGTTTGTGCGGTAAGGTGTGTGTGTGCTGTGAGAGTTTGTGCGGTAAGGTGTGTGTGTGCTGTGAGAGTTTGTGCGGTAAGGTGTGTCTGTGCTGTGAGAGTTTGTGCGGTAAGGTGTGTGTGTGCTGTGAGAGTTTGTGCGGTATCACGCTGAGGGAAAAGCGGGCGGCCCGGCGAGGCCGGCGCATCGGGTTTCGGCGCGACAGCTGCAAGCGATCTGCGCGGCGGCTGGAGGACGCGGGGATGAGGCAGAAACGCGCGCGACGCTCGAGCGAGCGTAAAGGAAGCCTAGACAGAGCCGCGCAGAGCGCAGATCCGCTTCTCCTTCTGGGGACCGCACCCCATGCCCACCTCAGATATCTGCACCCTTTTCAAAAAACAATCCTCCCTGACACAGATGAACGGCTCACTTCCTCCCTTTAAAAGCCCTCAGTAGTGAATCTCTTCAGCACCCCCATTTGAGTTTAGCCAGAAGGGTTTGGGCGTCATTACAGCTGCTGCATAGCCAGTGGAAATTTATTAGTAAGATTTATGAATTCATGAAGACGTGAATACGTGGTAGAGATGATGTAAGTGACACAATGACCTCCCCTTTCCGGTAGTTTCTGTGTTGCTGAAATCTGTGGGCGGAGTAAGCACGAGCAGCCAGACAAATCACTTTTACCCCGCGGTTGCCCTCCATCACAGTAACTGCAGCACTGCAGAGGGCTGGAACTGCCTCTGGGAAGCCCCGCCTCTCCTTCTTCGGAGGGAAAAAGACCTAGGGTCAGAACATAACATTGAGTGAAACATGGTTATTCTCAACCATGGTTATTCTCGCAAGTGTTCCGTGCCATCAAACCACATCAGATATATGCCACCTTCATTATACAGCCTTTTGGTTATTTTCTATTAATAGACTGCTCTATGTACATCAGGAGCATGCTCCGAAAATGGGCGAGTCCTAGTCATATGGAGGTATGTGCACGTACAGACATTATCTGCATGCATGTATGTAGGTGTATTTAAGTTTGGCCGTGCTTATGTAATCCTGCCGCCCGGAAACGTAGCCATACCGCTAGAGTGGTGGCAAAGACTAAAGTGTCTGAAAGTGGTCCATTGAACTTGTTGGCTTGTGACACCAGTAATGAAAGGGCTGTGCTTCTTAAGAAAGAAATCCTAACTTTTTTTTCTATATCATGTTTGTGAATTTCACCATTTACAACAAAGGCAAAAAAGGCACTGACCAGTAGGAGCTTGGCTATGCTAATGTTACATTATCGGGCGCCTGGGCTATGCTTATATAAGCATTTGGTGACTTTTCCCCGCCCTTGGGGCTGACTGAAGGGGGAGGTCTGAGTGTTGAAATTACAGCTCCCTTCTGCACATTCATGACACTAGCAAAGTGCAGCAGGAAATGTCATGTTTTATTATTTTCTGGAACTTCCCATTTTTGACCAGACTGATGTTTAAATTCTGTCCTAAAAGAATTACCATATAGAAAATAGTGGAATCCGATCATCTGGTAATAGGTAGAAAAGAGGCCTGTACCCTGCATCTGGTTCAGCACATACAGCATCAGTTCACTGATGTGGGCAATATGGTGAAAAGTTTGAGCCCTGATATATTTTGGACTCATCTTTTCTACTTTCAAAGTTCTTAAATTAAAGCACATTTCTGTGGAGTCCATTTCTGTTTAAAACTCAGTCCATCCAAATTTTTGAAAGCAGGTTATATACAGTGTAGGGTAGCATGGTCATATTGCGGGGAGTACCCTGTTGGCGTGGAGGGAGTAGAGGACCGTTCACTGATGTTAACCGTGTGCATATGACTCCCCGCAGCTCTGGAGAATGTGTCCAAGTCAGTGCGTCTTTGGAAGGCAGCTGTGGAGCTGGAGGAGCCTGAGGATGCCAGGATCATGCTGAGCAGAGCTGTGGAGTGCTGCCCTACTAGCGTGGAGGTACGGAACACGCGCCGTCTAACAACCCAGCACACGCACAAACTCGCGCAAACACACATGTACAGGCACACACATGTGCATGCATGTACGCGTGCACACAGAAACACACTCAATTATACACCCATACACACAGACGCAATGCACACACAAACACACAGGCTCAGAATGAGCTGAACACGCATGCAGACCCACAGGGTTTCCCTCCCTGTCTTTCAGGGGCTGCCTCCTGGAGGACAGTGTAACAAAATGAACATGAGGCCAAGTCTATCCTGCTTCCTGTTTTCACCAACATATTTTTAATGTACACTGATTTTCCCCACCAGCTAGTTAGACCTATTTGATAGACTATTTGATAGGTGCTTGAATTTTAAAGTAGGAAATTAATTTCATTGTGTAGAGCTGTGACATGAAGTAAAGAATACAAATGTGTGTCAATGGTATGCAACTGACACATAAAACAAAATAACAGGTACTGTATAGAATGTGCAGCATTCTGAAAGGTTCACACTGTTATGCTCGTCTCTCCCATTAGCTGTGGCTTGCCCTGGCCCGTCTGGAGACGTACGAGAACGCCAGGCGGGTACTGAACAAGGCCCGCGAGAACATCCCTACAGACCGGCACATCTGGATCACAGCTGCCAAGCTGGAGGAGGCCAACGGCAACACGCAGATGGTGGAGAAGATCATCGACAGAGCCATCACCTCCCTGCGCGCCAACGGCGTGGAGATCAACCGCGAGCAGTGGATACAGGTGGGTTTCCCGCCTACACGCTACCAAACCACGCGCAGGCGTGTGAGGCAGGGGCTGTCCACTCTGAGGCTAGAGCCACCTGGGCTAAGGTTATCTGCCAGTTTGAACTCAAGATGTTAGGTGAGGTACGATATCTCTGCAATAAACAAATCAAATAAGTGCTGGGTACCAGTGACGGAGTTAGGCAGCATTTAAGCGATTATAGTCTTTCAAAGACATCGTACAGATGAGGACATTTCATTTTTGCTGATAGTTTTCCTCTATACTCTCCATGTTTATCAACACCAGTCAATAAATACAGAATATCTATGACAACAAACTTTGCCATTCCCTCTGACATAACAAAGTAGAAGCATGCGACATTGAGAAGAAGTGCTGAACGACACTTTTTTTTCATCTGAAAAGGTTCTTTTTGTCAGTGGGCACTTGTCAAAAGCATTGTGCAAAGAAGTATAAATTGGGCTTTGAGCGAGTCACGAGCAGTCCACTGAGGCAAAGGTAGCAGCAGTGGCAGGAACAGACAGGCAGGATCCAGCTGGCGGATTCTGAGCATTTTCACACCCCCAGCACTTCAGCCAGTCACACGCTGCAGGCCTCTGCTTGCAAATTTGGAAATTCCAGCCCCTCGGTTAACTGCCCAGCTAGCTTATGCTAACACCACTGCAAAGGCAATTTTGCTTTTAAATCTGTTTTGCATGTCCATGAACCTTACTTACTCAGTTATTTATTGGTTAGCAATTATTTCTTGGCTATCTGGCTTTGATTCCAAGCACCAACCCAAGCCACCAAACAAGCTAGCTAGTTCACTGGCAGGCTAGCTAGCAGCATTAGCTTTGTTTAATTCAAATCAGTATAATGCACACAGATTATAAAGGGAGGGTACATATTTTTTCTTGGCATTATATTTGTAAGGTGATGATTAAAGCCTGACATATCAAATTTGATAAAGGGATAAAGGGGCCGTTCAAATCTGATCTGCCTCAAATCTGATCTGGCAATATATTGATGGAATGCCAGCCTTGGAGGCTAACTGATATGGTTTAGCCATTCATGCTTTAAGTTACAACCTCCTTACAGGCTGATTAGTGGTCTATAGTGATCCAATATTTTTATAATGTCCTATCAGGCTGGTAGTAGTAGATAAGATAAGAAGCATTACTAAATATGCTGATTTGCATAGCATACTCCTCACAAACTGATTTGTTCCATTTTGATCAGAATTGGAAGGTTAGGTCCAATTCCAGCCTTTGAGGTATACCTTTAATGTTATTTGAAAATGTAGTGCCAAGTAATTAGTCAAA
Organism: Anguilla anguilla; assembly: GCF_013347855.1. Classification (NCBI taxonomy): domain Eukaryota; kingdom Metazoa; phylum Chordata; class Actinopteri; order Anguilliformes; family Anguillidae; genus Anguilla; species Anguilla anguilla. Next base: position 20,994,042 of record NC_049211.1, on the reverse strand, counting down.
TGTTGCTTTGAAGGCTGATAATTTTCAGACTTTAGGTAAGATATAATAATAGAAGATATAATAGAACAAGATATAGTGATCTTTCACATTGTAATCTTGATATTATGCGTGTTGTGCACCCACCTATGTAGGTGCACATTTCTATCTTAATATTGCACCTGAAAATATAACAATGAAACTGACATTTGGTATGACCAGGTTTTTGTTGGTCATAACGCAAATGCTTTCAGTTGCATCAAAATAGCAGTACGTCAACAATCACCATTACTACACCTTATTTTTATGACTGTTAAATGGCGTGGGTACTGGATGGTAAAATGACAGCTGCGTTGGTCTGAAACTGGCAAAGACACTTGTGTTAGGGTTACCGTCGTGTTGCGCTGAGTGTAAGATAGAGCTAAATTTATTTCCCCTTTACAATCAGTGTACCAAACTCCTGTCAATCACAGTGCTGTAGGGCACTTCCACTCGTATGCATTAATGTCACTATACAGAATATTTTTACTGCATGCCAGTCTTTTATGAACAAAATATAATAAACTTTTTAGCACATGAACCAGTTTTTGAGTTTGTCTTGACATGTGTAGGATTATGATTGTTATTGATATAAAGTCAGTGGCTAGTGAACAGACGAGATCTCATTGCTCCCTCTCAGTTTTATGGCAAATTCCCAAAGATTCTCAAAACTATTCCTTTATGCAGAATTTGGGCACATGGCTTTAAGTGTCTAAATATGTCACTTGAGAAATGGTCCAAGGTATGCCTTGGCTTGTCTGTGTTTGGTTTTGTCTGTGTCAAGTGTAAATGAATACTGTAGGACCTGTGATTGCACATGGAATCGTACTAGAGATCTGCACACCTAAAATATAATTAGAAGTGTGCACACCAAGCCTTACTTATACTCAAAAATGTGTCTATGGGTTATTATCTGAACTTGGAAAGGCTAAAACACTTTAGAATAAAAACATTGTTTTATTAAGATATGAAATAATTTTGGGAGGAAAGTTTCTATTTTACTCTGAGAGGACTTTTCTCTTCCTTACATAACATCTTACATAACATCTCATATGCATAAGTGCTTTATTTCTTTTTTGAAATTAATTATTTTTGCGAGAGAACAGTCTTGTAGGATTTCAGTCATACATGATGGCAGTCTGTCCTTTCCTTAAACCATCGGTTAGAAACAGAACACTCCTAATGAAGTTTGGCAGCATGTCTTATCTCTTGATTTAATCTTTTTTTTGAACACGAAACAAGGAACAAGACATGCTGACATTGTTCTGAACTGCTAACTCTAATATTATTTATTGTTGCAACGACAGTTTTTGGTTTGTTTTTCTGCAGATGAGTGGAGTTTCTCTTGCGAAACTCAAGTATAATAGCAGTAGAACCTGCTTTGCACAAGGCGTGTGTGCAGTAATTCATAATTCATAATTCATTGTTCCATTCACTAATTTTTAGGTCACGGTTCTGTCTGTACTTTGGAACTGACTCAGTTGTTTTACTTTCTTCGCAAACACCATTTGATAAGTGCGACAAAATCATGAGAAAAAGTTATCACTTGCATGTGTACATCATAAGTGTGCTTTTTAACGGCTGTCTGCTGCTTCACAAACAAGTTTTAGATACAAAAGCAAACATTTCAGAATTGGGGCCATATATAGAGAGCTTCTGAGGGCAAAGTGGCACCTGTCCGTCCATATTTACTGATTCATCAAACTTGCTTTTAGTGTACATGGTATAATTGAAGATGGAGCCACTGAATTCTGTAGGTTAGCCATAATGATGCTGGAGAGTTCTAGCATGAGACTAAAACAAAGGGGGGGTTATGCGTATAGCTACGTTTGAACATGAATTTAGACCGCCTGCGTGCATGAATGTTAACTGTCTTTTACCCCCTGGGTGTTGGAGTCTTTGGGGTCACAAATGAGAGCACTGACATGGCCATGTTATTATTGCTGTAAAAAGATAATGCTGTGTCACTGATTTTAAATTGAAATTTATATCTAGGCAAGTATCTAGCTATATATAGAGTCTTTCACAATGTCTTTGCAAAGATTTAGCAACTGTGTTCAGTTACATCAGGAGTTCCCAGCCCTCCCCCTGGGAGAACTGCTGTATGTGATGGTTTTCATTCCAAACTTCATTGCAATTCCTGAAGTATAAAGAGCTGGTAATGGTTTTTAATGCAAGACTTTTAATGGCTAATGAGGGGTGGTTTACTCTCTTAATGCGCCATTATGTCAGAAACTGATATACAATGAATATTCTGTGTTAACGTGTGTGCTTTTAACCAGTCAGATCAGTTCTGCTGAAAATACTAATGCTTCAATTTTCTGTAATGTACTGCATTATGCTCAAATCGTTCTCGGCACAAAAACTAGCTCCACACCATCACACACAGCATTACCGTCCTTACATTATTGGAAAGCATTTACCTGCGTATGGCTATGGATCAATACCTGCAAATTACAGCAGTTTTAATCCCTGTGAATTGCACAGAATTTGTATTGTGCGAAGATGTGGCATGTCCATTTTAGCCATTTTAGTTTTTGCAAGTTCTTGTCCACCTGTTTGCACTGTAGTTATCTGTAAGAAAAAAAGGACGTCTCTCGAACGTGATGAAAATGTACAATGTTTATTTCCAATACCGCCAGTGACAAAATGCACGAATGACACTTTGGATTCAGCTTTGGAGTTCGACTGAACCACAAACCTTTCCAGAGGCTGCTTCTTATTTGTTTTCAAAGCTTTGATCAGGAGTGTTGAATACACATACTAAGAAGGTTGTAGTCAGTTTTGTAACACCTATCAATTAGGCCGTAGTGTATTGGCCGTCCTGTTGTGATTGAATTAGCACGTCTGTTGACTTGGCTGGTTCCCAATCTCTCACTCCCGGTTGCTATTCTACCATTGTACCAACTGTATTGTGATAATGATAAGATCAAGGGAATGTGTGGCCAGCAGACATATTGGCATCAGAGACAGATTTCTTACATATCTCTACTGAGGGATAAAATGATAATAATTTATGAATAATTCCTTCTCAGGTTGGGTTTTTAATGCGTTTTCTACCTCCGATCCAGAGGTGGCATACGTTTCCTCACAAATAAGCCAGTAGTTTTAAGCCTGCTGTTCTGGAGCAGTATTTGGCAGAACCATGAGTCCTGGACACACCAGAGCTGCTGTGCACTCTGACCTCTCTGTTTATCTCCTTTTGTTTCTCCTCTTACTGCCCTTCCTTTTTAAAAAAACTTTTTCTTCATTCTCCCCCCTCACCAGGACGCAGAGGAGTGTGACAAGGCCGGCAGTGTGGCCACCTGCCAGGCAGTGATCCGCGCGGTCATTGGCATCGGGATCGAGGAGGAGGACTGCAAGCACACCTGGATGGAGGATGCGGAGAGTGTACTTAACCCCCCCTTCCCTCACACTAATGACCCTTACACACACACACATACAGTTACACACACACACACACATATACACATACATCTGTCCCTTGCAGTTTTGACATTTATCTGTTGTACTGGGGATTACCAGCTGACCATAAACATCATTTCTGTAATGTTACATCAGTGTTTTAGTGTTTTAGCCACTGCAAGTCCGGAGAGTAACAAATAGCTGATGACTACTTGCTCTTCAGTTTTAGCCTATAAAATGTTGTGGCACTGTTGGAGGGTGACCTCTCTTTTTTCATCTGCTTCAGTGCGTTTCCCATGGGGCTCTGGAGTGTGCCCGAGCCATCTACGCCCATGCCCTGCAAGTCTTCCCCAGCAAGAAGAGCGTCTGGCTGAGGGCGGCCTACTTTGAGAAGAACCACGGCACCCGGTGAGCAGACCAGGCCAGTTTGTGAACCTCACTGGAGACCTCGTTGCTAAGAAAGTCTCGCGCTGCTCACTTTCCACTGTGAACACCAGCAGCATTTCTTTGGTAGAACTGATCTGTTTGTTCCCTTCCTACATTGATTAATTTAGCGGTTTAGCTCGGTACATCAGAATGACTGGAAGTGTATACCGGGTCTGATCTTGCATTGGTGGCTGATAAGTGTGTCTTGTGTGCTTATCTGGAGACCTCTTTATATAAAAATCATTACTGAGTCAGCAGATGATGGTCAAAACGGTGCAGAGTTGAGTGCTAATGTGTAACTACTGCAGCGATGTATTGTCCCAGGTTGCTGTGATGTGGGCTTTAAGTGGTAATAAGCTGACTGTTGCCATCTCGTGGTAAATGCCTGCTGGATATCTCCCCATCTCTATTCTTTTCTCTATTGCCTTATTTTCACTCATGGTCGCTCTCGTTCTCTCTCTCTGTCTCTCCCTCACTCTCTCTCCCTCTACCTCTCTTTCTCTACGCCCTACCTCTCTCTCGCTCTCCCTTCTTCTCTCTCTCTCTGTCTCTGTATCAGGGAGTCATTGGAGGCCCTGTTGCAGAGGGCAGTAGCCCACTGTCCCAAAGCAGAGGTCCTGTGGCTGATGGGCGCAAAGTCCAAGTGGCTGGCTGAGGACGTGCCTGCAGCCAGGAGCATCCTCGCCCTGGCCTTTCAGGTGAGCGCTCCCAGCCATGGAGACCTTGTAATGGCACACACTGTCTGCTCCCAGACCACTGGAGGTTCCCTCCACATCCACAGGCATGCTTTACACTTGCACACTGTACAAGTACTTCTTCACCCCAGAGTCCTGCATGATCTTCGTGGCGCAACCAAAGAGCAAGGTTCTTGCAAGTCTGAGATTTTGAAGCCTCGTTGTCAGGAGACAGGAAACCATTAGGCGTGCCTGCGTGTGTTACTGAAACAGTGGCCTGTTGCGGTTGTGTAGTACATCTTTCTGTCCTTATTTTCCCCCCTCCTCTCCTCTTTCCTTTCTCTCCTCACAGGCGAACCCGAACAGTGAGGAGATCTGGCTTGCAGCTGTGAAGCTGGAGTCGGAGAACAATGAGTATGAGAGAGCCCGTCGGCTGCTGGCCAAGGCCCGGAGCAGCGCGCCGACCGCCAGGGTGAGGACTGCTGGGGGGAGGCGGGGGCAAAGGTCACAGCTCAGAGGGGGAAATGCGAGCCCGGCTGGGAGCAGGGCAGTGTGTTAAAGTGGAATTTCCGTTTTTTTTTTTCTTCCTCCAAGCTCTGATAGCACGCAGACCACAACACTTGAGATTTTCTTTCCCTCTCACTAGACGTAAAAAAAGACTCTTGGATGTGCTTATTTGTCTTTGGGAGATTAATGAGGAGATTTTCCCGACCACTTACAAGCTCATTTATCTTAAATTTGCCCAGCGTAAGTGTGGGAAGGAGCCTACGAGCTTCGGGGACATTTCCAAATGCTTTGGCCCAAATGTGCAATGACGCCCAGTGAGTGTGGGTTGGCACTGAGCAAATTCCAAATACACGTGATATTCTGGAATTTAAAGGTTGGCTAATATGAATCGTTTCAAAAGGTGTGTTACAGTGTGGACAGATGTGCAGGATAATGGGTAACCACTGAAAGAGGAGTTCTAAGAGTCTCGTTAATCCTGGAAAAAGACTCACAGTTTATACTCAGAAGCTGACCAGTCGTGAGTCTTCAACTGCGGTAGCAGCTGTAACATTGATGAGAGAAAGCGAGTGCCACAGCGCATTTCGGTGGAGTGTAACCAGGGTGCAGATCTCTTGCCTGTGAAACGCTGTGTTTGGAATAGACAGAGTGCGTGTCTCCTTTAGCACGGCCTTGTGTTTGTGTAAGTTAAAAGCACGTCAAATTTGACGGCTTTAAACTCTCAAGCCCGGGCCTGTGAACCTTCCACATTCAAGGAAAAGCCTGGGCAGCTTCTTAAGTATCAAGTGATTGTACGCCCTGAAGGTGTTGGCTGTGCCACCTGAATTCACTAATTGTGACACCAAATGTTATTGTTACGCTGAAGGTCGAATGATAGTCTTCGATTATTTTATTTTATTGTACACTTCAACAAGACATCCCTGGCCAATTATTTTGTTATATCTGGTGAGAAACTACTGAATATTACTCATTTGTCAGTGAAATTTGTTACCCTCTTCCACGTTTTCACAATATGGGGTACTTCTATGTTCATGCTTCAGGCAAGCTCATTCCTTGGTCTTTTGTAAGTATTGAGGTTATGATGACTGATGGCAGTTGGGCAGGTGGGAATTCATTTTTCAGGCTCCAGTGTAATAAGCTACATATGGACAGAGCTGCTGGACTTGAATTTCATTGTTTCGATTATACATTGTTGCTATTTATACACTAGCCAAGAAATATTTGTTGATGTACATTAGTTCAAAGAGAGTTATAATTGAGTGATGAACATCTCCTAAATAGTTAGCAAACTAGTTATATTTTAGAAAATAGTTAATTTATACATGAACAGTTGCTAACAACAAGAATACCTCAATGAAATGTAATTCATGGCAAAAAAAATTGTTGTTATCTTGGAAGAAGTCTTCAAAAATACTTTTCCATTGCAGCTGACTTGCTAGGTTAACATAGCTTTTCAGATGTGGATTCATTTCAGACGTACCTTCCAAAGCAATATTGTATGTCAGATGGATATTGGTTTGATATGGGTGTACATTGATTGAGATGGAAGGGGATATGCAGACAGAAGAAGAGGTCATACTAATGACCTGTGACACTGCTTTGTTGCACAGTCCGCTGCAGTGTAATCTCCAGGGGCTATGCTTTTAACTCTGTGCACCTGTGTCTTTGCCCCAGGTCTTCATGAAGTCGGTAAAGCTGGAGTGGGTGCTAGGCAACATCGAGGCAGCCCAGGAGCTGTGCACTGAGGCCCTGAAGCACTACGAGGACTTCCCCAAGCTGTGGATGATGAGAGGGCAAATCGAGGAGCAGTCTGGGCCCATGGACAAGGCCAGAGAAGCATACAACCAGGGGGTGAGCCACGATTCCAGAGGCTGTGGAACAAGTAGCTTAAACAGCTGCTACTGAATGGCATTCAGTGAGAAGGGATGGGGAGATTGCTTTGATAGGTCATTAATTGAAAGCAGGGCTGGATGTCTAAGTCCTTTCCCTGTTTTGTCTTGTGCAGCTGAAGAAGTGCCCTCATTCCATCGCCCTGTGGTTACTGCTGTCTCAGCTGGAAGAGAAGGCTGGTCAGCTGACACGCGCCCGAGCCATCCTGGAGAAATCGCGTCTGAAAAACCCCCAGAACCCAGAGTTGTGGTGAGAGCAGGCAGACATGACGCGTGCACGCACACGCTCACATGGATACGCTCATGGACAAGCACAGTCACAGTCACACTCACTCGGCAAACACACGGCACAAATAAATGCACAGGTGCACATATGAGGAATAAACCTAAATCACAGGCTCATAACCCACACACATGCACGGGCTTCAGACCTGACACAGTGTCTTGATTTAGGTTGGAGTCTGTAAGATTGGAGTACAGGGCTGGACTGAAGAACATCGCAAACACATTGATGGCCAAAGCACTGCAGGAATGTCCCAACTCAGGTAAGAACTTTCACTCCATCCAACTTTCCTGCCTCTGTTCTCCAGCTTCACCCCTGACATTGCTTTTCTCATTATTCTCTTATTACAACTATGTCTGGAACTGGAATTGATGACACATATCATATGCACATGGATTTCTCAGCTGGGCTCATGCATTACAATTTGCCATTTTCCTGTGTGTGAATTCAAAACCTAATAGCTTAGATGTATCTGAGCAATGAACAAGTAGATTACTGTATCTCATAGTAAATCAGAGGAGGACATATCAATAATGGTTGATTGCTTTCCTCACTAATACAAGTTGTGACTAATGCAAAAGCATTTGTAAAGGAAATTAAGTTTTGCAGGAATCTGGTGCTTGAAAGTTGCACAGGGCAAGAGCTGAGGTCTTGTGTTGAACTAAAGCTTTTTATTTCTAGGTCTGCTTTTTTCTTGACTCTAAAACTTTCATATCTGAAAGCTATAGATGAAGTTCATGGAGTAATTGGAGTGCAAGATTCAAATGTTTGAGCATATTGCTTTTAAATGAGATTTAGGAGATGCGTGTCATTAGACCATTTCCTGTGTGTATGTGTGTAAGAGAGATTGATTACTTGTGCCAAAGGATATGAATTAGAAATGTCTCAGAGATGGAATTAATCTTACTGGATGCATTCAAATATTGCAGTGCAGTTTTTTAAAATAATCACAGGAGCGTTAGCCAAGTTGTGTGAAGCTGTTAGGGAATGTGTGTGGTTGGTATTCTCGGGAGGAGCTTTTGTTTCCCAGTCACTGCCAAGACCTAATAATGCATTATTACACCAGAATGAAGGTGACTCTCTCTAGCTCTGTCCTCAGGGTGCCATTGGTGAACTGTGTAATATCCTGCCATTTCCATGACATCACCCTTTAAAGAGATAGGCTTATTATATTAGAGTCTCTGTTTCTATGAAGGCACTTTGTTTAAATGGCTTTTAATTACAATAGTTTGGTGATTTATCACTTGTTCTAGTCTGGAGTTGCAGCCTGTTTTATTATATACTACTAAATATAGAAAGGCATACAGTGTTAAAAATTATAATAATTACGCTAATAATTCCTACAGAATTATACAGTTACAAAAATAATAGTATAGTATCACAATTAATTAAAGACCAGTGTCATAGTCCTCTTTTCAAAGACCAAAAATGAGTGAAATTCACAGCTTTAAATTTCCATCAATAATTTACCTTCCCTTAAATAACAATAAATTACACAGACGATTATTTAAAAAGTATTAAATGAATATCTAAGCACAACAGCCCAATACAATACTGTGCACATTCCAGTTCTGAAGCAATACCACCACTTTCTTTCCAAGCGATGGCGGTATTGGTACGGGAATATTTTGTTGTGGTTAGCGCCACGCTCAGCCTTGGGTAGGTGGAGTCTGCTGTTGGGAAGTCATTGAACAGTTGCAGTCACAGAGGAAATTACTGCAAGAAACCCTCATGCTTTTTCTGTGGAAATGGTTCCAGGACTATTGTGTGGAAATTCCACTCTTTATTTTACAGGCAAACTGAAAGTCTAAGTATGTTGCTGTTGCCATACCCAGTAATTAGTCATTAGCAGAGTGTTTGTTGGACCTTATGAGCATTGTTTGCATGCCTTTTTGTGGTGCTTTGCGTCAGACATGAAGACTAGGTAGAATTACCTTATTGATAACTTTACTGTACAGTGAAGAGAAAAAAACATGTTTACACTCCGTAAGGTCTGATTTGCTAAATGTTTTCTATGTTTTGGATATTTAGAAAGTGATCTGCAGCTTTGTAGCCCTGGACTTCAAAGGATTTCTAATTTAGCTGTGTTACTATTCAGTGACCGTGAAAATTAGAAGCTGATAAAAGCATCTAAAATGAAATAGTTGCTTTCTGATGTGAATTTCTTAGGATTTGCAAAGTTGTTTCATACCTCAAGGAGCTGCCTGTTACCCAGTATCTATATCTGTGACTGTAGCCCTTCTCCTCCCTCAGGCATTCTGTGGGCAGAGGCTGTGTTCCTGGAGGCCAGACCCCAGAGGAAGACGAAGAGCGTGGACGCGCTGAAGAAGTGCGAGCATGACCCACATGTCCTGCTGGCAGTAGCTAAGTAAGTCCCACACAGACCGCTCTCTGCATCGGCCTCCAGACGTCAGCTGCAGCCTCTGAAGTGTCCGTTCTCACTTCTCGCACAGGTTGTTCTGGAGCGAACGCAAGATAACCAAGGCCAGGGAGTGGTTCCTGCGGACGGTGAAAATCGAGCCTGATCTCGGAGACGCCTGGGCTCTTTTCTACAAGTTTGAGTTGCAACATGGAACAGAGGTAAGGACAAGGCTATACCACGGTTGGGGCTTTAAATATCTGAACTTCTTTAGGGTGTTCTGCGTGCTTGTGTGCGAGAATGTGTGTGTGTGTGTGTGTGTGGATGTGTTGGGTGTGTTGGTGTGTATGTATGCATGCATGCATGTGAGGTGTCTGCATGTGTGCCTGTAATTGGGCATGTGTACGTGTGTGGGGTGTGTGCGCGCGTTACCGCTGTGTGTGCGGCGAGCGTCCCTCCTCACGCTCTAATGCCTGTCTCAGGAGCAGCAGGCGGAGGTGCGGAAGCGCTGTGAGAACGCCGAGCCTCGCCACGGAGAGCTGTGGTGCGCCGAGTCTAAACACATCCTCAACTGGCAGAAGAAGATTGGAGAGATCCTGGTCCAGGTCGCCGCTAAGATCAAGAACACCTTCTGAGCCAATCGGCACAACTCCTTCACAAATTCCACATTCTAATTACAGTGCACACATCCCTGTAACAGAGCTAAACCTACAGTTTTTCTTCAAGGTGGTTTATCTTTTTCTCTCGTGTTAAATGCATCTGGCCAAGGATCATAAGTGGCTGATATAAAAATACAAATAAAAATTTGTTTTCATTTTGTTTGTATATATAAAAATTTCAGTGCAAAGTGCATTCCTCTGTAAGGGTACTGTGTCCAATTGCATCAGCTTATCCATTAGCATTGATGACACTGAAAGCACGATGTGGTTGTTATTTTATTGTAGGGGGCAAACAGTGGATTGAGTGATGAAGTTCTCCATCTTGGATTGATTGTCAGTCTGATAATATTTATGACTAGGATGCTGAAGATGTTTTTTTGAATGCAGGTATAGCTTATCTACATGAATATTACTTAACTGGCTTTATCATCATTGTAATACTGTTTCGAAGCTGCTGCAGCTACGAACTCTCCCAGCTAGAAAATTTAGCCAATATTTCTGTTTTTGATGCTAATGGATATTTTTAATTTGCTATGAGTGAAAGCATTGATGGAAGCTATTACTTGGATTTACATAGTTGGCTCTTGTAGATGCCCCGCCCTCTGTTTTAGTCAATACCTAGATGACTAAAATCAAGTCTGAAGGTAGTTTTGTGCTTGTTACCAGGTTTCTGACAGTGATACAGCTTGGAATATCCCACTCATGTACCCCTCTCTTGAATTCCTCTTCCCCCAGTATATTTTCTTCTTTTTTTGAATAAATGACTGCTTCACATTGTGGTTGTGATCTGTAATGAGTATTCTTACCTTTGTAAGCAGTTTTGTTTTTTTATTTAAATGTTTTATGAATATGTGTGGCAGCACGGTGGTGCAGTGGGTAGCACTGTCAAGCAATAAGATCTGTAACAACACGTTATGCAATAACACGGCATTATGCAATAGCTCGACAGAAGGTTATACATTTTCACTTCATAACTCCCGTGGCAGATTATTACAAAATGCGGGTGTTATTACATACTGAAGTGAAAATTTTTTACATTTTGTCGAGTTATTACATAATATGGTGTTTACAGACCCTGCCCAGGATAAGTGAGCGGGTACAGATAATGGATGGATGGATGGATGGATGTATTTACTATTGTTACAGAATTGTGGTCTATGCCATCTGTGCATGGCTAACCTTCTTTCTTTTTATAAACAGCATTGGCAGTAGTTTACTTCAGGCAACTTGGTAATACTTTACTTGAAATGGGTACTTGTAATACTACTTTTGTAAGCGCTACATAATGCATCAGCAGTTTCCTTATGACGTGATATGCTCAATGCTCATTGTTCGATGCAGTTCACCACATTCCAGCTGTTATAAAGTGGTTGTATTCATCATGTTTGCTCATGACAATACTTATTTTTGTGCTTATATAAGTGTTGTGTACTGAATAGTACCTACTTCAAGTGCTACCAGCAACTCGGTTGTGTAAAAATGTCCACGTTCACTTTTTAAAAAAAAATTTTATTAAGTAAGCAAAACAAAAGGGCAAAGGAGGTAACAAAGTCATACAATAAAATGACCTAATCAAACCAGAACAAAACAGTAGGGAGAGTGCATAAGGACAACAAAAAAAACAAAAAAATAAAGAAGGAAGTGATAGATTAGAGAATGCTGGGAGGGGTCTGAATGAGTGTATGTTTGTTGGGTGTAGGTGTGTGATGCCTGTGTGTGTGCAAGTGTATGTCAGATTCTAAATTTGGTAGGGATTGTGGTGTAGGTATAATGGCGGATATGTGTATGTGAGTGACGGTGAGCATGTTTATTGTGGATGGTGGACAGTCTAAAAGGGGTGATGAGTGAAGTCAGTGCGGGAATTAAGAATGTAGGGTATTAATGAATGGATTCCAGTTATGTCACAGTCAGCGGTTTGTTTTTTAATGGAGGCATATCCATTGATATGTATTTTGATTAGTAGATTTTTCCAAAGTGCAATATTGATTTTTTTTTCTTCTTGATTTCCAGTTCATGAGGATAGTTTTCTTGGCGATGATTAGGGCTATTGGGAGTATTCTACTGGATGTGTTGTTTAGGTTGATGCTGGAAGTGTCTCCTAGTAAGCAGAGTGGAGGGGATAGTGGGATGTGGCAGCCTAAAAGAAGAGAGAGGTTGTCAGTGATGTCCCGCCAGAATTCCACGTTCACTTTTGAACAGCAGCGTTGTTTACTTGGCAATGGCTACACACCACCATGGCACCAAATTTTAGAATTAAGTATTAAATTAAATTAAGGAATTCATTTGTAAAGATCAAGAAAAAAAAATCAGACAGCGTGAACAAAGCTTGTCTGCAGGGCAGAAATGAATTCGAACAAGGACAACCTGCGGTCTTGACATGATCAGAAAGCAATGACAAGGAACAACTGCTTGCAAAACACCGTTTTTGTCTCCAGACGATTAGAATTTATCCCACCGTTGGAATGTATGTGTAGGCTAAATCGGGTAGTCTACTTCTAAAGGGCAAAACTTGAAATGGAAAAATTAACGAGTTGCAGTTGTCACATTGTGAAGTGGATACATATGGGGCTACAATGTAACGGATTGTTTTTTTTCAGGCTATTATAGCCTAGCCTACCTGTAGTCTTTATCTGCCCCGTCAATCTCAGAGTTCTTCTAGCCTACTACGAAACCGAAAGAGTACCATGGAGAGATAATTCACGGAAGTTTACGGGACTTGATCAGACTGGAGCTGGGTTGAAATCACATAACTAAATTCTGTGGTTGAAATCCTAAACCCGTCGCCAACAGTCCATGACGGGAAAAGAAATTAGAGCTACTGAAGAGAAATCGGCAATGTTGGAAGACTCAGTGGCACACTGGGAATCCGCCGGCCGACCCGTTGATTATAAATGTACAGTATATAACTAAGTTACACAACAGAGGTACATGAAAACTGGAATAACTTGTGAACTACTCTGCGAACACGTGGACATGTGATGCCGTCGCAGCCCAGTAAAGACCTGCAAGCAGCTACTGTGGCTGATTCACAGAGAATGGGATACTCACGTTTGAGGATCACCCAATAGACAAGGAGAAATGGTAGGTGTTGTAGCATAGATGTGGTAATGTCGTACGTTGTGAACATCTGTAAATACCCTAGCTAAGTTTCTGTCCAGTCTTTTGTTGCTACATTTATATTAGCGTGTTTTTTTTTTAATTTTTTTTTTTAAGTAGGCTATAGGTTAAACACTGTTTATGAATGTGGGGTGTATGATGTAGACGACCAGTTCTACTTGACGTAATTTGTTGATTGCATTGAGGAGTTACGTAATCAAGATGTAATATCCACTTTTTTCAGACTTCAACGAGGTTTCTTCAAATGTATACGATTTAATGGAAAGTTCATTTATTCATTCATTCCCAATTAGTGTGTCTCCAGGTACCTGCTCTGTCTCTTTGTGGTAACAGTTTTCCTTGTGAGCATAACCTACAGCAGAGGAAAGTGCAACTACTCAGAAATACTCAGCAGTTACAAAGAGCTGATTTTCATTGAACTCCTCAATCTGGTACGTATAAGATGAATTGGCAGTCATCGCAGTGTATAGGCTACTTTGAGTGCATCAATAACCCCTCTGAAAACCCCAGTTTATACCATCCTAAAATGGTCAAACTGGTTTAAGATATACTTTCATCACTTTTAGCTGGTCGACCACCTGTTCAGCTGACCAGCCTATAGAGGGTATGCATTGACGTCACTTTCCCACGGGAATACGCCCCCTCAGTCGGGACTGAGTGGCAAAACATGCGGCCACATGGCTGCCTTCAGTATAGGAAACTGCAAAACCGGGAGTAAAACAAACGATTATTTGCTTAAATTAAAGGCAGTTGGACTCGACAGTGATCCTTACAACTTACCAAAGAACCAGTGGTCCATGGACATTCAACAAGAAATTGGAGCTATCTTTTTACAGACTGCCGAATGCTAAAGAAGAGAGAAGCGATGCATCACTGCAATTCGCAGAAACAACTGGAATCCAGGCACCGAAACGTGGATTTGCGGTTGTTATTTTGTGTCGGGTATTTTTGGGTAAAATCATACCTTAATTTATATGCTTGGCTAGCTAATACTAAGGTATGATTTTACCCAAAAATACCCGACACAAAATAACAACCGCAAATCCACGTTTCGGTGCCTGGATTCCAGTTGTTTCTGCGAATTGCAGTGATCCATTTGCTTCTCTTTTCTTTAGCTTTCGGCAGTCTAAAAAAGATAGCTCCAATTTCTTGTTGAATTTTTTTTTTTTTTTTGTGTGTTTTCACTGCATTCAAGCTGAACGCTAACGCTATCACTCAGTAGTCCAGGGCTATTAAACTTCAACAGCAAGTGGGCCAAATAGGAAAATCACTGGGGGTTCGTGGGCCACACAGAATACTTTGTCAATTAATGGCTACAAATAACTAACAGTATAATGTTAATAGATATTACTACATGGAATAACACCAGTCACGTGCATCCCTTTTATTTCACTTTAATGATATCATTATAATCAATTCCAGACAGCCGCCAGTCAATAGAAAAAAGTAGGAAAGCTATGGTTACGGCTGGCAAAGTACATAAATACTTGTCAGTCCATTTGCTCTGGAATTAGCGATTTTCACAATCAACTTTACGTCTCTTTGGCTTCGAGAGAGACATTTTGAAGCTTGTTGTTAGCTTAGTGTTACCAACGCAAGTATGAACGACAGGAGCCTCGAGTAAAAGAGAAAAAAACAGATCCTTTTTATTAACATTAATTTCATTTAAAAAAAAAAAAAACTATGGTAGGGAAGATAGCAAAATGCTAGCTTCCTTTATTTTCTCCAATTCATAAAATGGTTTAATGAGAAATAACACACACAACATTTAACATTTCCACCCCTTACTGCAAAACAGACTACCCAGCTGGCTTGCACCTTACTTGTGTTTGCTGTGACCTTAGAGAAGAGAATATATACACCTGTGAATGACACACCCCATTAAGGTACACTGCAATTGTAATCACACTGCAAACTCCACAGAGCAAAGTAGAAGAACACACAAATAGTTAAAGCAAAGCCAAACGCTCTTTAGTCAAGCACAGCAATCTAGAAGGGGCGTAAAGCAAACCCAACAGCAAGCAAGCGCCTCGAATTAATGGCAGGCAAAGCACAAAGAATAGTTAAAGCAGGACTGGGTTAGCTGATTGAGTTAGAGCGGGAGAGATTGGCTAACATGAAAACAAAAAACAATTAAACAAAAATAAATGCTCAAGCTAGCCGACCAGCTCCGCGCATTGGCTAATCAACACAAGGCCAGATACTATGAGCGGAAGCACGCTCACTCGCGGTAGCTGGGCAGCCAATTTGCAACATGTACATAAAACGAAAGGAAGGAACAGCGGTCAATCCATGCATCGGCCACCTACTCAAAATAAACCTATAAGCAAAACAAAAGGCACTGCTCAAGCTACATGCAGAGAAAGCATGCACACCCAAACCAAGAAGCCACCAATATAAAAGCATGAATAAAACAATCTACATTACCGGATGGCTCTCAATAGCTGTATGCGGTAAGGTCAGTCAATCCTGGCCACGTCATCTCCAACCGTGGCTGCACATTGAGATACCACCATTTACACAAGTATGCTAAACAGGATCACATGTATAAATAGCAACCTTACATGTACACATTTATATAACTCAAATTGTTCTTCACTTAAGTAAACAGAAATACACATACCTTCTCCAGCTTACATACAGTACATGCACTTCCGGATAGGCAAAACAACCTGCAGTCCTAACCAGAGACTGTAAAAATGGTACTAACACGGGACCGGCACAAACCATTTATCAACGCCGCACACAAACCTTCCACTCACAACTCTTAACAGGTGTAAGATTGTGAGGACCCCAAGATTGACGGCTCGCTGTCTGCCTGTTTAGAACATGCTTATATGCATATATTCGCGTATGACGTTACCGTGTCATCTAATTACCTGCCCACCTCTAGCGGCTACATTAGTAAGGCTGTCAAAAGTGCCATGAAAATGAGTTCGAATATTAGCTTTTGTAATTAGTTAGCGTTCGAATATATTCGAATATCATTTGTCTATAATTCACAAAAAAATAAGCTGCCTATTGTCGGGCTGGCCTGCGCGTTATTTTCCACAAGCGGGCAGTAGAATACAGGACATAGGTGAACTTTCATCCTAGGTTACAACATCTGGGGCCTCATTTATAAAACGTATTTTAGATCAACTGTGTGGCGCGTACGTAGAAAATTACGTCAAAGTAGTGATTTATAAAATTTCAACATGAATCGATTTGACCGTGGAAACGGTTGTGGCTCTACGTCAGGTCTTCACTTTACGTATGCACGCAAGTTCATTTTATAAATGAGCTCACTGCAGTTTCTGTAGCCTAATGTGCAAATAAATAAAGCACTTTCTCGTGGTTGTAATTTGCCACAACTCGGCATTAATCACAATAATATGGGAATGATTGTTTATAGGAAATCCTGTTTATTTCTTAACACAAAAACTATTCAAACGGCTAATACCTGTAACCTAAAACAACATAAATTAGGCTCCTTACTCTGTTTAGTTTGCTTAACTTCTTTCATCATCCAATTTTATCAAAATCTTCAGAACATAAAGGAAACATAGCCTCCCATGGGAACATTATTTAGCCTAAATTGTTAGCTGACCCGTAACGTTAGGACAGGAAATGAACTTTGCGTGCATGCACATGATTCGCCGCATGAAATTAAAGCCTGTATATTTATGTTAATTACAAAACGCGGGATCCAAACGAATATTCGAAAGCTCAAATTTAGGTTCGGAAAAAAAAAAAAAGATTTTCGAACTTAGAATATTTTTTGACAGCCCTATAGCTTAGCTAACGTGAGTTTCCCTGTGGCCCACCAGCCCAGAATGAAACATGAGGCTTGACTGAGCGAATGGCAGGTGCGGAGCGGGGGTAATCCTGTTGCAGTAAATCACAGCACATAGGTGCTTTAAAAAGACGTAGCCTAACCAATACCATATTGGTTCAGATCATACAGTCTATGGTTCAGATGTCTCAAAGTAGCTCAGAGATATGTACCTTAGTTTAATTTATCATACCCCACACATGCCCGCCTGATTTGCAGTTAGCCTCTTGCGGGCCATAGGAAAATTCAAAAGGGCCGTATCCGGGCCGCGGGCCGCTAGTTGAATAGGCCTGCAGTAGTCTTTCTGCCACTCAGTGGGTGTAACCGCAGTGAGTTCCACCTACTGTGACGTCATGTGCATACCCTCTATAGACAGCTAGCCAACCAGTTTACTCTACCAGCTTAGCTTTATCCAGCTAGAGACCAGCTTTGACCAACCATGACCGACTAGAAGTGTTGAAAACACAGCTTAAACCATTTTAGAATCCCAGCCTGTTTCAGCAGGGAACTGCTAATGTTTTCTGTTAGATCTTTCCCAGTAAAACACTGATGGAGTTTCTCTTTAGAAAATTGGCTCAGACTAATTATCCTTTTAGTTATGTGCAACATGGGTTTTAATTTGGTATCCTATAATAAAACAAAACTCTCTTTACGAGTTTCAAACCATTGTACTAAATGTACCTTCTGGTCAGGTGAATGTTTAAGGTGCCATACGGGAGTTACGTTAGAGTGCCTCAATGTGTAAGCCTCAATTATATTGTATCAATACTTCACTGCCCTCTACTGGTTAGATTGTAGCCTTACCATTGCACACCATTTTTTGTTTACAGAATATGACTGGACCTTACAGTGCGTATAAGCAAAACGACCGGTGTCCCTCTGGAAAGGTGATAAGTGTGTTGTTGTTGTGTGCGTGCGCACGCGCGCGCGTATGTACCTGTTTTTATTTATTTATTTATTTTTTAAACATACACATACTCAGTTATAATCTAACCCGACCGTGTGTTTTAATTGTAGATACAGCACATCCTTAGGTCAATATATCGCATGACACAGTTATTCAAGTGCCAAAGTAAAGGAAAGTTTTACCGCGAATTACGATGGCCTGTGGAAAGAATGGGACAGCTGATCAAACAGAACTGCAGACATGCTGATACAGTAAGGCATTTAACAAAAGCAAATTCAACTATATTGTTCTGTAATGTTGTAATGAGCTGTTATCATATTTCAAAATGTTAAACATATTCTTCTGTTACTTTCAGATGAAAGGGCAGAAAAAAACTTGTAAAACTGTAAAAGTCTTGAAGGGAAGGAAGAGGAAAAAGAAAATTATTGAGGCACTAGTACTATGTTGGCAAAAGCTGCAGAGCATTTACGACTCGAAACCACAAAGGAAGCCGTGAACCAACAACTGATTCCAAAGGTCTGATTGTGTCCTTTAGGGGTTTCCAGAAAGTATCACTGTCATCTGTTTAATATCAAATGTGTCAACTGTATTTCACATGTACAGCAACCTTTTTCAAAAACTGATGGAAAAACATGTTCACAATTCTGTATGCATTGTGGTATGTAAATATTATGTAAAAAATGTATTACTTATATGGTGCAATTTATATGGTTGATGTTAATACGTAATTAAGATTACAATATTTACTTCAACCCTGACCAGACACTAACGGTAAGCTAATTTTCTATTGGAAAAATATGATATTGACAACAGATGCTCTGAGTGCTACACTAATATATGACATAAAGATTATTTATGTCATATATTAGTATTATTTATAGGTTATTTATGCAGCTATAACTCTGTGCACGATTCGACTGTAAAACTTTGCATGACAACAGAAAACAAAAATACCAGAAAAAGCTATTACTGAATGTCAATGTGTACTTGTAAAATTATCATACTAGTTTATTAGAAAACCTATTCTGAACATCAAGTGAGAACATTTGTTGTGTCCTTTTTGCATTAAAAATTAATGTCTAAATCATGTGTCTTTGTATTAATTTATCTGTCCAATGCATGTACAAGAAAGGTTGTTGGTCAAATTGGGGCAAAATGTACCGGAACCTTTATGACAGTATTTGGTACTCCGAAACGGGGACCGGAAGTTGCGGAAAGTTCCTCGGACAGAAACGTGTTGACGACGCCAGCTAGCTGTATGTATTTAACCAAGCAGGACTAAACAAGACTGCAGGTAACTCTTATAGGTAGTGCTTAGAAGTTTAAAATATGTTTCAGTCCGAACCAATGTGCTCTAAATCTGTTTGCATATGGAAACCAGAAAGATTTGCTATTCAGCTAAGTTAGTCTACTGTGGTATGTGGTCCACTAGCAACCTTGTACTGGCTTTTGCAATTAAGTTATGTCAGTGTCACTGGTTTTCACTGTTAACATTTTTTAAATGTCCTAAACTTGTTTAGTTGCAGAAGTTTCGAATGCGTTATCTCTCACCAGAAGGGTTTCCAAGCCATAGAACTAATGCAAAAGATCTGGCTCATCTGCTAGTTTGCTAGATAACTTACCGCGATAACAAATGAGTACTGTTAACTAGTGAAAAACTGTCAAATGAGATATTGTTGACTGCAATTTGCATACTAATATCATTTACAACAGTATTTATTTAAAAAAATGTATGTTACGTCACTATATGAAAGAGGGACACTTAATGGAGTAACGACGTAGTGGTAGCTAGCTAAATGCTAGATAGCTTATGTAAATAACCTCTATGCTTGTTGACAGACATGGCAGGAGTGGATATGGACCCAGAGTTGGCACGTAGCTTGTTTGAAGAAGGAGCTACGTTGGTGCTTCTTGGGGTCCCTGAGGGCACTGAGCTGGGCATGGACTATAAGAGTTGGCAGGTCGGGCCGCGCTTCCGTGGAGTGAAGATGATTCCACCTGGTCTTCATTTTCTGCATTATAGCTCCGTCGATACGCAGAGTGGTGTGGAGATGGGCCCGAAAATGGGACTTTTCTTGTACCTCCAGGCCCGTGAAGTGCTATTGGCTCAATGGAACCAGAAAGAAGAGGACCTGGATTTCTCTGCCTCTCAAAACCTGGAAGAGATTAGCCGAGTGAAGGCGGGCTTGCGGGAACTGGATCCTTTCCTGGGACCGTACCCTTATGAAACCATGCGCAAGTGGGTCTCGCTGACAGACAAGCTAACTCAAGAAGTCGCCAGCAGCCTGCAGCCCCTTAGCGGTCGGATCATGGCCTTCAGCGACGTGGTTCCTGAGCTGCATCTGACCCACACCAAGGACAGGGAAGAGCACAACCTTCCTCGTAACGACACCGAGTGCCAGAGCATGCGCGAAGGTCTGGAGCGCCTTCCCCGCATGAAGCTGAGGCCGGGCACGGAGATACGCTTCTCCGACATCCCCAAACAGACGTACCCAGAGGGAGCCACGCCCGCGCAGATCACTCAGTGCAGCATAGACCTTAGTTATGCGCTGGACTGTCTCTTGGAGAAGCAGTACAAGCAGGAACCACTGCACGTTCTTGGTGAGCTACCGCTGACCCTTGGCTACCCGAGGACACCGTATACGCAATTTCCCCACGAATAGGGGCGGAGTGTTGTTTCGTGGTAGGGTAGGGGAAACATGGAAATATGCTTTTTATTTGAGAATAATGATTATTCTCAATATTTGCCTTGAACAAATTATTAGAAATCCACTCCTGCTTTCACCATAACTCTCAGAGTCATAAAACCGAGAGATGAAGAAATTACCTTTAAGCTAGAAACTTAATCTAAGGGTTTTCTAAAATAGCAAATTACATTTTTTATTCACATTATGGCATAGTTTGTCTCAAAATACAATTTACTGAACACATGGCACAAGTTCCTCTCTGTCTCTTGCAGGATGGAATGGCCTCAGTTCAGCCGTACATTAAATATGCTCCATCTTGGTTATTAGTTCATGTGTTGGCATTTCCCCCCTAACCTCTCAGCTTTTTATGAGCATATGTGATTTAAGTAGGCATGGGAGTGAAAAGAGTAACGGGGTGGTTTGTATGGTTTTAAGTTTGCAGCTTCACTGCGTGTTGATAACTTGTTCACGGGCCTTGCGTTTCTGCCGAAGGCGAGCTGCAGTTTGCCTTCGTCTGCTTCCTGATCGGTAATGTTTATGAGGGCTTCGAGCACTGGAAGAGGCTTCTGACGTTGCTGTGCCGTGCCGAAACGGCCATGCACAAACGCCGCGACCTGTACCTGGGCCTCATCGCTGTACTCTACCACCAGCTGGGAGAGATCCCACCGGATTTCTTTGTGGACATCGTTTCCCAGGACAACTTCCTCACCTCCACACTGCAGGTCAGTGGTGAACCCCTTTCTGCATAGTTCAGCTCACTTGCCATGCTCCTCATGTCCACCAGAGGGCAGTAAGCCATTTCTTATAGCCTAGCCTAGACTGCCCTTGAAATGTTTTTGCCAAACCAAACTCCTACATTCATGGCAAGGTCCCTCTAGTGGCTAAAAAGGCACGTGTGTGTCCTTTATTTTTTGTGTATGACTGGACGGTGTGTAATGGCAGATTTTATCCGTAGTTTTCAAGCAGGCATTACTGTATATTGTACGTATTGTAGTTAATGTGAGGGGGCATACATCAAAGGTGATGTATAGTGCTGAAGAAGAGGTGGTGTGTGTGTGTTATATAAATAGGCTGCCTATACGATGCTTTTTGAGGTGCTTTCTAATAGGCAGCCTATAAATGCTCAGTTCCATTATGAGACTTTTTCCCATTACATGAGCTGTGCAGCTCTGTCAGTGAAGTAGCTGGCCTCCCCTAGTAACTTCTCTGACAATTTCCCTTCTCATCCTGTGGCTCATTTCAGTAGGGTGACCTGATATTGCTAGTTTCTGGGTTTTGGCATATTTTTCCTTTTTTTTGGGGCATAATGGTGCTCCTCGGAAGGTTCAGAGCCAAATCTTTTTTATAACCTTCTCCGGCCTTTTACTACTTATGTACACAGCACTGACAATGTTCTGCCTCCTAACAGAGCGTGACTGATCTGATGGGCAGTTGTCAGCTGTGATATTTATTCTGTAGTCCTGCAGTTGAGCACAGCTGGATTGAAAATCAACATCGGTAGACCACTTTAATGTAGTTGAAATGTACTGCAATGTCTCAAGAAAATGGAAAGGGAAATGTGACTATGGCTGATAGGTACTATAATATAGCACTGTGAAAAACCAAGACATTCTGCTGTAGGAAAGTTGAGAGGATGAAAGGGATGTTCAGTTTGTAAAGCTGTGATATTACTCTAAACTTTGCCTCCATTTTGTCTTTCCGCAGGAGTTTTTCCAGTTTGCCACTGGTCCCGGTGTAGATGGCACACTACGCAAACGGGCTGAGAAGTTCAAAGCCCACCTGACCAAGAAGTTCCGCTGGAATTTCGAGGTGGACCCTGATGACTGTGCCCCTGTGGTGGTGGAGCTGCCAGAAGGGGTCACCCTGGAGTGACGGGGGGCTCTGCAGAGGGGGTGGGGCCAAATGCCTGTGAGTCATACGGTCTGGGCGCTGGCTGGCATAACTGGGATTTCTCCTGCCTGCTGGAACGACTTCCATGGAAAAAATAGTAAATGTGAGTTTTGAATGTGGAATGTTCATTGCTCCAGAGGGATTGACGGTGCTGGATCATGACTACGTGGGAACTGAGGAGGGTTTTCATGTGAACTGCGGGGAAGACGGTATTTGAAGGTCTCTTTGAACAACTTCTCTCCTCCCAACGACAGAGGCCTGTGGCGTGACAAATTTTATTACATTTTGGATTTGAAACAAACTTGTTCATTTTTTCTGTGGTCAGAAATCAAACCAGACAGCCAATTAAATGCAATCTGCATAGTATATCTGCTGGATGGACCAAATAGATCAAGGCACTTAGCTTAGCACTAAGCTTTTCCAACAAAATCCAAAACAGAATTAGTTTGTTGGGCCTTTCTAATTTCTGTTAGTAGGATACCTGGTACCTTCTGTCCAACTAAACTGTGTGATCTCTGGTGTCCAGTTTTCAAGAACCCATTCCGAACAATGCTTCTGTAAGTAGCAGGTAAAGATGGGTCAGGTAAATGATTGATCATTGCGTGATAATACTTCAATAGGGAAGGAATTTCAGCTGCACCTGAGTTACAAAGA
The DNA here is from genome assembly GCF_013347855.1 of Anguilla anguilla. NCBI lineage: Eukaryota > Metazoa > Chordata > Actinopteri > Anguilliformes > Anguillidae > Anguilla > Anguilla anguilla. Next base: position 20,970,759 of record NC_049211.1, on the reverse strand, counting down.
ATGCACAGCCCAGTCATTCCGTTTATTGTTCCTCCCTGTTGGCTGTTGGTGCAGGACTGTGGCCTGCACTATGAAAGGATCACCGTATCTGTTCTGATGACCAAAGTTGGCCACAGTGAAACAGTTACTGAGCCTCCATTCACCAGAGCCCTTGTACTGTGACTTTTTGCCCCGTCTTGAAGCATTGTCCTTTTTTCCCCTCAAGTATTTCCCTCCCACAAACATCCACCCTGGACATTCCTTCTAATAAAACTTTTTGTATCTGTCCTTTGATTCTCTCATTTTCTTTTTATTTGCTTTTGTTTATCTAGGGCTAGAGTGGATTCCTGAATTTGAGGTTGTGCTCCATAATGAAAGAAGTTGGTTCATTGCACTCCTATAAGTGCCCGCTAGGTGGCAGACTCAATTTGGTTTTGCTGCAGTACTGGAAGGAGTTACAGTAAGCGCAGCCTGACGTGCACATTTATCTCAAATGCGAAACATGCTAACGGATGTGTTCATTTAGAGGGCATGTATTGGGTTATAAAGGTATGCCTAGGATAAGAAGCCAGCACAATTCCGGCCTGGATCTTTTTAAAGATCAATGAGCTCTGTTTTGTTCAAGTGTTCCTTTTCAAATCCTCCTCTCCTTCAGTTGGTATGAGCTCACCAGCCGTTACTTTTGATGGAAACGAGGGCCGCCCGGGACCGAACGTTAAATTAGAATTCTTTCACCGCTCACTCTGAGATAAAGTGCTCTTTTGTGGCCACTCTCATTGGCTGGCTTCCTGCGTGGGGATGGCCGCGCTCTCGCCCATCAGCCCGAGGGTGATTTATCACGGCGGGCTGCGCGGGGAGACCCTGTCACCGCGCTTTTCACCGCACTGCCATTCTGAGCGCCGCCTGAACGCCGGCTGCCTTTCAGCGTGAAGAGGGCTGGAGACGCCCCGCTGTTTAACGGGGGGACAGGTTTTGGGGCCGGCCCGCCCCAAAGCTCTGTCTCTGAAAGCCGGAGTAAAAACATCTTTTGATGCAGTGAAAGTCAAGTCCGTTCAGTTGTGGGCGACCCTCCGAGTTGGCGATTGTGGTGGGGAAGGCGGCTGATTGGCTAACCTCATTTCTCTGACCGGGGTTCAGAAAGCCTGAAAGGGCACTGTTGGGGGGGAGGAATAAAACCCTTTTCATTAATGGACTCATTGAGAATGGAAATGGGCCTTATTGCTGCCTGCACGTTCTGTCAGCCATTCTGGCTCTGCCGCTTGTGCTTCCTGTCTCTGGGAGGGGAGTTCTGGGCCCCGCGCCGGAGTTTAGTTTCCTTTAACTGGCCAAATGTACCCAGGCTATCGGGACTCTCCAGATACTGTGACCGCTCAATTGGGGCAATTAGTGTAATGGGGTCTCCAGCGTGGCTCGACGCTCCATAACCCGAAACAGGACGTATTTTTTTCTAGTCTATAAGTGTTTACTGTAGCTTGCCAAGTCCTACTGTTTTTAATTAAAGCCACAAACAAGCACACCCGCAGGACCACACCAGCCTCACGCGAGGCTTCCACACACTCGCCCGGCAGGGCATACGGTGGCCGTGAGGCCGGTGAAATCTTTACCGTGTCGGCGCTCGTGGAGCGGCGGAGGTGGCCTGGCGGCCTTCCCTCCCAGAAAAGCGCGTCACCTGAGCCCTGGGGGTCAAGGCAACCTCGGGCCAGAACGCCCGGCCTAATCACTTCCACCTTTACCTCCTCTTTCGCAGGAAACGCCAGAGTCTGTCATGTGTGAAATGGTTTTTAAAGATATATCGCGGTTTTTAAAATGGAAACCCGCTGTCCTGAATTAAACTTCCAAATCTCCAGCACCCTTCCCTGAAAAAGGCCTGAGGAGCGAGGAAGCCGTTCAGTAACGGCTCTGAGCTGACAGTGGGCTGATTTAGGCTGATGTGAACGTCCTGAGAGGAGCCGGCTGCAGGTGCGGGGGATTGGCGTGATGCGGGTATGCCTGTAGAGTGAGGAAGGGCTCGCTGAGTGAAGGGGTTAGGGGTCCTGTCAGTGAGGATCACCCCAGCGTGCGCCCGTTCCACCCGCTGAGGCCTTCACACTCCGACAGCCGCAAGAGTCCTGGCAGAGCCCTGTCACCAAAAATTCACCTGAACCTTTCCTGCGACTGCCCTGTCCATAGATTCACTAAAAAAATCTTGCTCAGCTTACACCTACCCGTCATGCACCTGTATTGGCATGTAACTCTTTTTCTTTTCTTGTCAGACTACGTACTGTACAGTGTAAAGGTCATTTGTGGCCCGTCACATAAAAAAACAAAAAACAAATACCCAACATGCATCTGCCTAGACTCCACCCCCCATGCATGATGCACATGCATATTGGCATTTTTTGGAGATCATATCTCGTCACTCCTCCATCCATCTGGATGCTGTGCAGAGTTTACTGAGCAATCACTTCATTATTGAGATGGGAATAGGATAAAGCATTGAGAACAAATGATCTGGGGGGAATAACAGGAATGCACAATATTAAATTGGGGCAATTTCAGACTAAAAGAACATGTATTCCACGAGGAGGGGTTGTTAAGTTTTTATGTAGTTTTCTGTATGGTGTTGGTGAGAGAATGAAATCTGTATTTGAGTTTTCAGTCAAGACTTTTGAATGGAGGGGGAAAAAATTAGGGTTGGTCCTTAATGTGCAACTCACCTAGGCTCAAAGGCATCCCCAGGACCCCTGTCTTAAGTTAAAAAGGTTTTAACTTGGGTTAATAGTTGACGTTGCAATTGTGGACTGGGGTGGAGGGGCCTGAGATGTTAGGTTTCTGCGATTGCGGACCGGTGGAGGGGAGATTGCGGACCCCTGTTGAAAACCCAGGCTTTGGAAGAAAACCGACCCATAACCTCACTGGATGTGGGCAAGACTGGCTACTTAAAGCCAACCCCATCTCCCTCTTTCACACACACGTGCACACACACACACATACATAGCCCCAGCACAGTGAGAGAGAATTGTTCTGCAGGCTGTGTGACAATATGGAGGCAATTTGTGGTGTAATGCATTCTGTGTTGTGAAGTACTGAGGAGTAGAAGCTGCTGACACTGAGCCTGGCCCTAAGCTACAGACTGCCTGTCCCTTTTCCTCCACTCTTTGGGCTCTGGCGATTACATCAGACCACATGGCTGTCGTCAACAACAACAGCAACAACAAGACTACAGCCCTGGCAAATTTAAGATGTCTGTTCTCTGTTAAGATCTGTATCCATTCAACATTTGTAGCACCTTTTCTGTGTAATTTTGTTTCAGTTGTGCCTATTTTTAGGCCACCTCATCATTGTAGTAACGTCTGTCCATTGTAAGGTACTCTTGCTTGTCTGTCTGTCCGTTGTGTTTGGATCTGTTAGTGCGTTGTTGGTGCACCTGACAGGGCATCTGTGAGAGTCCACAGTGGCTTAGCTCCAGAATTCTAACACTGGCTTTTATGTGAAACATTTTCTTTCTCTGGAAGCAAATGGGAGCAGATCCTGCTTTCTCCCAGACCCCTCCCCCCTCTATAAGTATTATCATTCATTCTAGATTTCAGTCGATTAGATGCGTTATGGTTGTGGGGCCTGCCCAAACTGCTGAGACAAACATGGCTTTCAGGTCCCTGCTGTAGCCAGGCCCCAGAATTCCAAGAGGCCAGACTTTTGGGGGAGCTTGGGAACTCGGCGATGGGGTGGGTTCTCAGGGGTGGGGCTAGCGAGCGTCAGGGGCTCGCAGCCCAGGTCCCTTTTAGAAGCGGCTCCTTTGGTGCTTTTCTGTCACAAAGCGCGGTCATAATTTAAACGAATGGTCTGTCACACTGCAGGCTGACTTTAATTGAGCGAGTCCTCATGATTGCATGTGGAATAGCTCAGGAAGTAGGCATGCTGTTTGTGTGCATAATGGGTGGGGCCGACTGCTACAGGGTGTGTTCAGTTTGGTCTCTGCCCTCCAGAAAAACATTTTTTGTTAAACAATGACATATTTCAGCCTGCCTGCTCCCTGGAATACAGTGTTTTTATGCCTCGAATACATAAAGGAGATTGTTCAAATGTATGACTTTGTAAAGCCAACATTTACACCCAAACCTTATGTGCTTTTATATGCACTCAATAACATAACTTTTTGCTGCTGCAGCTCTTGTTCTACCTCATCCATGAAGTAGTTGAAGTTCATTGTGGTCCTGTTCCGCAGTTCGGGCTGCAGAGCTCAGTAATTCCTGCATTGTTGCTTTTGTTACACATCGCCGCTGCAGGTCTCCAGGGCTGTGCTTTTTACAGCCCGTCGTTCTCCAGTGCGGAGACGTTCTGAGACCGTCGGCGCTTCCAGGAATTCCAGGCAGCTCTCTTTTCAGCTCCAGTGCATAATGCGCACACATGGACACCTCGCCCAGCCCCGAATGTGGACCCGGCACGTGCACCGGACGACCGCTCGCGCTGCGCTAACTGCAGTGGCAGTTCTGTGTGTGTGTGTGTGCGTGCGTGCGTGTGTGCGTGTTTCTGCATGTGTGTGTGTGCGTGCGTGTGTGCCTGCGTGCGTGCGTGTGTGCGCGCGTACGTGTGCCCGTTTGCGTTTGTGAGAGTGGCGCGTTCCGCTTTAGCGTAGGCTAATGTTACATTACAGGCATTTTTTTTTTTTTTTGTGTTCTGTAATTAACGGGCGAAGCTCGAAACGAGGGTGCGGACATTTGAAGCCCTCAGTCTGGCGGCCTGGTTCCGGGCCATGCTTTGTTGTGGCGCAGGGGCGAGCGTGCAGGGGTGAGCACACTGGGGCGAGTGTGCAGGGGCGAGCGCACTGGGGCGAGCGTGCAGGGGCGAGCGCACTGGGGCGAGTGTGCAGGGGCGAGCGCACTGGGGCGAGTGTGCAGGGGCGAGCGCACTGGAGCGAGTGTGCAGGGGCGAGCGCACTGGGGCGAGTGTGCAGGGGCGAGCGCACTGGGGCGAGTGTGCAGCGGCGAGCGCACTGGGGCGAGTGTGCAGGGGCGAGTGCACTGGGGCGAGTGTGCAGGGGCGAGCGCACTGGGGCGAGTGTGCAGCGGCGAGCGCACTGGGGCGAGTGTGCAGGGGCGAGTGCACTGGAGCGAGTGTGCAGGGGCGAGTGCACTGGGGCGAGCGTGCAGGGGCGAGCGCACTGGGGCGAGCGTGCAGGGGCGAGCTCACTGGGGCGAGTGTGCAGGGGCGAGCGCACTGGGGTGAGCGTGCAGGGGCGAGCGCACTGGGGCGAGTGTGCAGGGGCGAGCGTGCAGGGGCGAGCGCACTGGGGCGAGTGTGCAGGGGCGAGCGTGCAGGGGCGAGTGCACTGGGGCGAGCGTGCAGGGGCGAGCGCACTGGGGCGAGCGTGCAGGGGCAAGCGCACTAGGGCGAGTGTGCAGGGGCAAGAACACTGGGGCGAGTGCACAGGGGCGAGCGTGCAGGGGCGAGCGCACTAGGGCGAGTGTGCAGGGGCGAGCGCACTAGGGCGAGTGTGCAGGGGCGAGCGCACTAGGGCGAGTGTGCAGGGGCGAGCGTGCCGGGGCGCGTGTGCAGGGGCGAGTGCACAGGGGCGAGCGTGCAGGGGCGAGCGCACTAGGGCGAGTGTGCAGGGGCAAGCGCACTGGGGGTGGTGTTTGTGACGGGGTGTCGCCGCAACGCTGGACCAGGGGGCCATGCATGTGCACTTCTGGAGGAGAGACCCTTAGGGAGGGCTGGGGGGAACACACAGGGCCTTGTCCCTCTTCCCACAGCTGCAGGGCTGAAGCTCAGGTTTCATTGAGTGCTGCAGTATGCCTCCCAAAACACACACACATGCACACACACACACACGCTCACACACACACACACACGCACACCAGGTAGCTCTGGGGAGTACAGACTGAATGCGAGCTTTGCCCTGCCATAACCCCACCCTCTCTTGCTGCGGCTCTCATCACCTTAAAGTCTGAGGGCATGGTTGCATACTCCAAGCCAAGCCGCTCACACACACTCACGCATAGCCCCAGCTCAGTGACAGAGAATCCACTGTTTTCTGCAGCCTGAGTAGAAATATAGATGTGATTTGTACTGTAATGCATTCTGTGTTGTGATGTACTGAAGACAGCATAACTTGCTTTGTATTACAGAAGATTGAAATTGAATTGTAAGATTTCTGCAGCACTCATTTCTGCCCATAAGTTCCACCCACACCACTAGCTGCACTACCACTCCTGCTACCACCTTTACATTGTGATTAGAAGGCCCTGCTTCTACACACTCTGCTGTCTTCTTTGCAGCATCTCGTGTTCGCGGTTCAATGACAAAATGGCAGTGGGTTCTGATCTGGTTCCACCTGAGCCCCCAGCCTCTCCACATGGCACATTGAGACATGCAATCATCCCTTGACATCAATTATATGTACTGTATGTACCAGTGACTCCTTGCAATGGCAAGATTACCATATAGTTTAGGGAGACTTCCACTATTGAGTGCACAGACTATATATATTCTCCCAGAAAATAACCCGTTTTAATTTTGCCTGAACTATATTTTCTGCCATTGTGTTACAGCATTATCAAGGTTTCACTTTGAAAGAACCATTTCACATCAGGATGTTGAAAGGTATTCTTTCTGGGAATGTAATTTAGAACACAGCCCAGGAAAAGTGTTTTATTATACGTGCTATGCAGCATATTCCCTTGACTTTCCACTCGTACAGATCCATCCTTTCTGCCTTGCTGCTCGTATGTATTCTTTGGCTCTCCTTTTTAGGGGGTGCAAGGGGACATGTTTTGGAATATCACAACATCCTCTCGTCATTGCGCTCTGAAGGCTTTTAATGTGATGTGGTCATGTGCTGCAGGCCCAGAAGACCATCTGACCTGGACAAGGGGAGAAGTTCTTGCCTTTGGAAGGGGAGGGTTTGTGCTAGGTGCTGACAGCGGGCGTAAAGGGGGCGGAGACGGTACCATGAGTGAGTGAAGTGGTGTAGCACTGGGCTTATTCTGCCAAGGACTGATACCCACAGGGAGCACCGGCCCAGGCCCTTTACGTAGACCCAGCTGCAGGCGGAAATTGTTCTTGGCGATGCGTCATTGGTAAGCTTTCCACAAATTAATGTGTCAGGGTCGGTTGACTTGCGGTGACGGTGCAGGTGTTTGAGAGCTGATCAAAGAGACCAGGTCTTTCAGCACGGAGACCGGGCTGGGTCACCCCAGCCTGTTTCAGTCACCCCCCGCCCCCCGTACTGTCAGTATTTTAACTTGAGATCTCCTTCTCCTGCAGTATATTATTTCATCCTGCTGTGTTAAGCGGAAGAGCTCGGGACGGAGGTTCCTTTCTATAGCTTTGAGTTCCCCATTTCCCTGTGAACTCAGTAAGAGTAAAAGGCAGTTTGCCTTTGCCTCTCACCCCTTCCTCCCTCTCCCCAGTCAATCTCTCTTCCGCGAATACACACTCCTCTCCCTGCCATGGGGCCTTCTGTTGTCATTGGCAGCTGTTGCTAAACTCTGCCAGACCCTGTCAAAAAGAGGAGAGACCTGAGGGCCCATGGAGGTTCTTTTTTTTGTGTGAAAAAGAGCAGTTGTGGCACGCGGGCCAGGTGAGGCCCAGGCGAGACCCAGGCTCCGGCCTACTCTCCGTTTCCCTTTTTCTCAGCGTTTATGTGCGATGACATGAAACCAAATCCTTCCTGGTCGACCCACAAAGGATCCTTGCCTTGGTGCACTGAAGGGCTCTAGTGAGTAGAAAGAGAGACTTTGAGCAGAATATAACTTTCAGCTGTTGAGCCACAGGGGCTGCCAGCATCTGAATACTGCGTATATATCAATTTTTCCACAAAGATAAATCTCCTCTGTCATTTTCTTCTTTTTCTACCCATCCAGAATTGCCTTTTGACCACTGGTCTGCTTTTTCTTTGCTGTCACTTGCTGTGGTTTATGTGCTTGCTCCATTTTTGGTTTCCATGGCTGAATTGACAGAACCACAGCACATTCCTTTGGTTAATTCGAAAACCCCTGTGGGGTTTAATGGGTGGCCTTTTTTCATTATTTTTTTATTTTCTCGAAGAAAATGGCTGGATATTATATTAGCAATTAGAACTCCCTTTCTTATCGTTAAAAAGATTGATTTAGAGAGCATGGGAAAAACAAGCTCTCGCAGAAGTACAGGAGATAACATTGATGTATTTTCCTTTGAGTTACGTGGCCATATTAAAGCCCCTTCTGAAACTTTGGGACCGGCACATGTACAGCAGGTGAGCCTCTTGGAGAGAGTGTTATTATAACCGCACCAGGAACCATTACTTCAAATCCCCGTTAGCCGTGTAAGAGTATTTCTGCTGAGGGGGTAATGATCCGTTTATTCCTGTGGAGGAAAAGTTGTGGAGATGAAATTGCCCTGCGTCGGAGCCTCGGTGGTCCCCAGGACGGAGGTCCCTGCTGGCGAGCACGGCTGTGTGAGGACTGGCTCCCTTTGGCCCCTCCGGCTCTGAGTCTTGGCAGGTGCTTGGAGCGGCTCCACATTAATCACTGCGCAAAGCGTCGGGAAAGCCGTGATTTATCTCACAGTGCAGAGCTTTTCAAGAAAGAAAAATCCTTCTTCATATTTTAATACTGACAATAAATTTCACTGCTTTCTCTGCTCCAGTGACAGCTTTGAGCTTTAAAGAAGGGCTTTCCTGAATACTGCTGGAGAGGGTTTCGGGTTGAGGGGAGATGAAAGGTTGACAGCCCAAATGCACTAAATTAGACCCATTTGGGGTGGCTTTTAAACTATTTCAAACCCAAAGTTCATTCTCATTTGTGTGGCTGCACTGAGGAACAATGGTGGATTCCCATGTGAATCCCTCACAGCTATTTCATACTTGTCCCTTTCTGTGTTCAGTTTGCTGATGCAATAGTGCCAATTTATTCTCTTATTAGCAACCAGTAAACAAATTCTATTCATAGAGAAAACAAAGGATTGCCAGGCATTGCTCCAGTCCTTTCTTTTGTTGTTGTTCGACTGTGAAGAAATATTAACATGCCACCTAATCACACTGTGAGCCAAATAAACCACATGGCTCCACTCCTCCGTCCCCAGGGATGAGTCCCATCTCTGCGGTTTTGGATCTGTGGATTAGAGGGGACAGTAGCAGAGACAGCTGCTGCAGTCCAGAGTGATGACTGTAGCACCTTCTCTGAAGAAGAAAAGACCCGTTGTAAATCTGGGGTTTCATCCCAGCCTGAATATTTCTACCAAATTTACCGTATCATTGCAGAGCTCCCTTTGTGTCATTTGTTCCCATAGTGGCTGGCCAGAAGCCGGTTTAGAAATATGCGTCTGGTTTATTTCACTTATTTACTCCAAACCTTGAGACTCTGTCCCATCTCAAAGACTTTGTCGCACTTATTGTTGACCTTGCCTTATTCAAGAAGCACCACTTAGCAGCCAGCCAGGTTACATTCGTGGCTTGGCAGTTGGAGTGCTTTGTTCGAAGCCCCTCTGCAGAGGTTTTGAGTTTTTTTTATGATAGTCAGACTGTAAAGATATCAGCAAGGCCATCCCACATGGCCAGTCTCTGTTTCCAGAAAAGAGCAGGCCAGGCCCTATTGAACCACGTTTGTAGAAAATAGTCTGATAGTTACCCTGGGGAACATCAAGAGGATCTGAGAAAACTCCAGGTTGTCAGGGCTACCTCCAACATTCAGATCTGACAGATCAAAGAATGGAAATAGATGCTGTCCGTGTGTTATGTAGTTGGAGCTACTTGCCAAACTCTGTCTATGTATTGTTTCTCTTTTAGGCTTGTGTACTTTCAATACAAATCTGGTAAATCTCTACACTGATTTCACATGGGAATATTGTGCAAGTGTGGGGGCAGGGGGCGGGGCTTTGAGGCCAGTGTATCTGATGGCTTTTGTTAAACAGAACTTATCCAAATCTGACTAATTTGTATACTGAAATGTAATATGACACAGGGAAAATTTTCAACATGGAAATTCTGTCTGAGATAAAGCACGTTTTCTTTTGGTGAGTGGAGGGTGGGGTGGGGCCAGCTGGTCTCCTCCCATAATGCAATGAGCAGTGAGATTAATCAGTGTAACTGCAATGTGTAACTGAGAGAAAATGGTACTCTGTTGTACACAAACTAAAAGAAAAAATGGCAAGGGTTCAAAATAATCACACCAGTAAGTAAATGGCACAAGTGAACATTAATTATATGCAGTACTCATCCATGTAGTCCCTATGTTGAGCACATGGGTGCAGTGCTGGTCCTTAGAGCACGCACACACGCACACACGCACACGCACACACACACACACACACACACACTGGTGCATTTAACTGTACATATAGGAGTGCACATGTGTTTAAGAAGAAGCTGTGTTAAAAAGTCTAATGTAGGTTTGTAGGTCATACTTTTTTATGAATAAAGATTAATAGGATTTTCATGAACACAGCAGGACCACTTTATAATGCCATTTATTAAGCCCCTGTGCTTAACGACGGCTGATAGGAATATATCAAACTTTCATGTAAACTATTGTATTTTATTATATTATGTTTTTACCCATTATATGAGCTGAAGTCACTCCAATTAAAACAGTGGAGTTATTTGTAGTTTATGAATGCTTTTTAAAATCTGTATGCTTTTCTTATGAAGCCATCTTGAATTATTTATGAAGGCATTGCAAAGCTATTTATATAGACACAGGGCAGATTTAGGCAGAGTTGAGAAGTGGTTGGAGGATTGGGCCTGCAAGCAAAATTATATTATTATGTGTAAGTTCAAAGAGACCACTGTTTATTCCTTAACCATGGAAATTTAATTGCCCTTAGTTAAATAAATAGGTCACAAACATAAGGTGAAAAATGGAAAGAAAGAATTTGTGATTTATATCCAGATGTGCGATTAGATTGGCATGCTTTCTCCAAAGCTGCAATGAGGCCTGTAAATCCTAAAAATGAAATGTATGGATTTGCATGTGTTTCCCTTAAAGACCCATTCATAAGCATGAGCCAGTACCTACTGGGGGAGTCATTACCATTATGGAGATCAAGGATACTCCATTTTCATCCACAGTGGTCAATGATCTCTGGACACATGCTAATCTGCATGGAGTTGTTTTGTTTATTGCAGAGGGTGAACCTTTGCCTTTAATTGCTCTCACTTACATGTGTGCAGTACATACGCACACACACATACACACACCATGATCACACCCACATTTTTCCTCTCTGTAATAGTGTACCTGCTTATGGACTGAATGAAATCTCATACCTCAGGCAGAGAACTGAAGAGAACAGCTGTGTCAAACGATAGTTTGGCCGCAACATCAAAAAATGAGGTTCAGCAGAGAGGTGATCCATGTCAGAAATGATCATTGAGCACAGGCTGATGGTGAATGTATCCACTAGTGCCCGTCCAAGTCATATCAACCTTCTTTGAAAGGTTTATGGAGACTGAAAGTTTTATCTTTAAACTGTATCAACATTTCTATTGTTTTCTGGTAGGGAATATGTTGTGTCTGATTACAGTATAGGGGGAGATGCTGAAATATATCTCACAGTCTATTGGAGTATTATTGCCTGTCACAGGCTGATAGAACTCCTTCTCCAAAGCAAACTCTGGAATGCGGACAGCTGGAGATGTGGATTGCAGCCATATGCTGAGCTGTCACTGATGGTGCGCTGATACATTCAGGGCTTAATGATATTCTGCTCTCGTACCCCCTGTCTACATCCTTTCCTGTCTTATTGCTGGTAGAGCTGCCAAATGGAGCAGCAAAATAATGCTTCGTAACTAACGGCAGAAACTTGCGGGGTTGAGGTTTAAAATCTATAAAGAAAAGGTACAAGGCTAGCTGTATGAGATGGGTGACGTGTGGCCATCCTGTGTCTTATTCAATGACAGAAACTGCATTTTATGCAGGGAACAAGTCCCACTAAATACTGAGAAATGCTTGCAAACAGAATTTATCCCCTCCAATGAGTCAAATTTCCTTTTTTGTTGAATCTGTGGCCAGTCAACACCCCCCATTGAGAAACACTTTGTTTTAGGTGTAACTGAACAAGCGCCCACCTCACATTCATATTGTCTTTTTAAAACCAACCAAACTAGTAGCTTGATTACGACATACCTATTTGATCAGTGAAATAGCAATCATTTATTGATCAATAGTGTATTATTTACAATAGCTTTCCACCTCCGTTCAGTAGTTTTTAGCATTCCAGCTGGAACAGCATGACGTGCTCTAAAGTATTCATTTTAAAAGTAGTATATCAGTTTTGTGAGATAAGATTCATCATCTGTGAGAACTTGAAACGTCTCAGGAAGAAGTTTATTTTTAGCGTAAGCTAGCTAACATATCACCAGACAAATGTGTTCTGTTGAAGGCTTTGATGTTGTGATTTCTCTGATAAAGCAGCAGTTTTCTTATATGCCCCTGTTTTGATTCTATGTCAGCTGGTATGGCTATCTGATTTAGCTATGGGTTAATCTTGCCCCCAAACATCATATGACACTTTTAAATGTATAATATGTGAAATTGCAGAATGGCTACCACATTTTATTTGAAAAAGTTAAACCAAAAAAGGAAACATTCCCAGAAATAGAAACAAATGCAGAATTATTTAAAAATATAAATGCTTATTTATGGAATATCCCCTTTTCCTGCCAGTTCATTCCCTGTCAATAGTGAATTCACACTTTGTCACCCATGGCAACTGTGCATTACCACATCTAAAATGGGCAGTTTCAGTTTTTAGGAAGCTGCAAGTATTTGCCTCACGTTCTCTTCAGAAAAAGATGCACTGGTTTCCTAGAACTGATCAAGAGGGTTGTACTGTTATAAAAGAGGTACAGAGATGCTCACAGTGAAATCATTTGCTAAATTAATCTGAGCAATAGTTTGTGGCTACGGCTGTCTTCAGGTCAAGATTTCTTACAATTTTAATTCTTTGAAAAATGACCAAATTGTTTTATTGTAGACATTCCTGTACCTCTTTGCAGCTTGAATTATTCACTTACTCTTACAGTTTCTTATTTTTCTTACATTTCTATATACAATATGCCAATAACAAGTATTTATGAATATATATGCCATACAAGCTAAGATAACTGAAACTGAAATGAGGTGCACATCAAATGAAATGCACTGGTATGTCTCCTGAAAACAGGAGATTTACAGTGACAAAGCCAGAGCCCCATCCTCCCATCTGGTCTGAGCTATTTCTTTCCTCTTGAATGTTCTTTTCAGGCACAGCGATACCTGGCAGCCGCCAACCACCAACCGCCAGAGCGTGCGACTGCCGGAGAGGGATTGTGAGACCGCGCTGAGGTCTTCTCCACATCGGGGGCGTCAGTAAATCACCTGTGTGCATGGTCTCTGCCCTTCAGGGTGAGCCCCCAAGACCGTAAACCGTCATGTCGATTACAGTTAGCGCAGAGTTACGGCTCCTGTACTGCTTTACTGCCTGTGGGAGCAACGGATCTCTGCACTAGTGAAGAGAGCAGGAAAGTCTGGCTTTTCCTCAAAAAAAAAAAACTGAAAATTACCAGATGGCTGAATGCTTCCCCTTTTTTATCGACTGCCAATGACCCAAAGATTTATTTTGATCCCATATAAAAAGTCACGTTTATATAGGTTCAGATTCTGAGCACTACATTTTTCATACGTGTTTCTCTGACTTTTTTTGTTTTCTTTTGGATGGGTGAATTGAGTTTTTCCCGTTCAGTCATGTTGTTCGTTAAAATGAATGAAATGTAAAGCCATTGTTTTAAAAACAAGCAGGAATCACAAATTTCCATCAAACTGACCTATTGTGGTCTGCACACTCTTTCTGAAGAATATGAAATGCATGAGTTGTTTCTTCCTGAAGTGAACCAAACTGGAAGACACCCCCCCCCCCCCCCACCCCAGCTGAATCCAGGCCATCCTCTGTGACTCCAAAAGGTCCCCTCACCTTGACAATGGCACTAACTCCATAAAGCTGAGGAATGAGTAGAAAATTGGTGGCAATTAGTTAAAACCAGCCAATTTGGAAGTTCACTTTTTCAAAGGATTGGGAAAGGCCCCATCTTTATTAGGAAACGTGAAGGTAATACACAATGTATCACGGGATCAGTTCTCTTTTCTGAGCCACAAATTCCTCTCACACTATGAGAAAATGCAGGGAATCTGAAAGACTCGGATCACGGTGTGGGAGAGGTCTGCTATTCCGTATCTGAGCTTATGCCCAGCCTTACTGTGTTTTGATAGAATACGCCCTTCGTCAGCATGGGAGATATCTGTAATATCCTGCCATTTACAGCAGAGGAATCTGTTGCCCTTTGGCAGCTCTGAAAAACGAAATCCTCACTGTGGCTTTCAGAAGGCTGAATTTTTGCATTTTTTTTATTAAAAGAAAACATCTCTGAGGCAGACACGGTAGCCTGCTTTAAAGCCCCTCTCAATAAGACAACCTTGTGCTCGGTGTTGAAAGATCACAAACAGCTGTGTCTTTCCCTCATGTCCACAGCACCCAGTGGCAAATGTGGATAAAAGCCCTGAAAGCTTAGCTGGTACTTCTGTTTTGCCTATGGAGCAACAAATCCTGCTGTTGCCATTGGTTGAAACTGCATGAATGATATTCTGTCGGAGGCAAGCAGGGAGAGTAGGAGTGTTACATTCTACAGTACTAATTTTGCAGTATTGCATCATGGGATACTACGTGAAATAATGTCAGAGGATGCAACACTAATGCTGAGAGAAGGCCTAGATTGATACTTGTACTCACCCATATTAAGTTCCTGCATAGAGGCTGGCCATTGGCTCTCTGCAGGACTCAGTCATCCACCCTGTTTTTACTATGAGCACACTGTAACGTGGGGAGGAACACAGAGAAAATCCAGATGGCCTTGTTTCTGGGTCCACCTTTGACAGCCAGTTACAGTATGTTCTCAATTTAATGTTAGGAAAAGTGTCAGAAAATATTTTAGGGAAAGAAACAGCGTATGAAAAATGGCTAATCCCATTCTTTTCAAGGTGTGTGGTTGTTTAATGTGCTTGGATCAAGTTGTTTCACATTTCTGTTCTCAGTACAGTCAATTGGAAAATAAACCATGGAAAAACACTCACATAGAAACCATAAAAAATAATGAAAGAAGAAATAAAGCCTGTTCTTGGCTCCCCCTGTCATCCAATAGCAGTCAGTGGTTCTCCCTTTCCCAGGTTCATAACGACAAACCTAAAATCAGCTGGGAAATGGAGTATTAGTGGATTGTGCAGTATGGTAAAGCCAAGTCCACGCCATTTTACAACCATTTTGAGTGCACCTGTAAGACACAAGGCTCAGATTTCTTTATAGTTGTAGCTGAGTACTACACAGCTTTTCTAATCAGGCAATTACCTTTGTCAGCACTTCAGTACGCAACTAAGATTGCAATAAATATTGTTAATGATTGCCAAACCTGCTAACATCGTGTTAGTTTTTCCAGACGTTTTGGAGCAAAGGGCCCAACTTTGAGCCATAAAATCAAAATCATGAATCAAAATTCTCCAAGTAATTCCAAGTGGCCAAGTATTTTTTATGTTTTTACTTCTGTTTGTACACTTTTTACTGCAGTGACAGGGATCTCTTTGAAAGTCTGCTCTTCTCTGTACTGTTGTAGTGGAGGTCTCAGTCCCATTCCTTACTCCACGGGACTCTCTTTCAGCCCAATGGGCTTCATGGGTTAAGCACTGGAACTATTGTCAGAGTCTCTCATTTGTGACGCCCCACCACTTACCTCCAGGACTCACATCCAGCCTTTGCCTTTAGTTTAGACTCACGGGAAGACAGAAATTTCCTTTCGTGAAATGCTATTCATTCAGTGGGAGACCTTTAAATCCTTTGTCTCTCTGTTAGAGAGCGGGGATTAAATGGTTTTTCAATTTCTCAGAGATCACCAGAAATCCAGCATTCATTCCAAAAGTATTTATTTACAGACATTTGGAATGAATTCCCCAAAAAATATATTTTTATATATATTATTTGCATGCTGTCAGTTTAAGTGTATTCATGCAATCTCTGTATCTGCATGTTATACGTATGTAGAAGCTTTGGGCTCTTTCTATGTTTCAGGCTAATACTCTATATCAATATCCATTTAGTTTCTCATCAGAAACATTACTAGACCTTTATTTCACATTTAAACTCCATTTACTCTTTGTTATGGGCCAGGGGATTCTTTCTTGAGTCCTGAATACTTAGCATTTTGTTCCTAAGATCTTTCTAAAAACAAGAGCGGGCCACTGCCTGTTTATAATGAGATCCAGTGGGTACAGCACTCTGTCATTGAGAGGCCAGAACATTAAAACAAGGTTAATTAGATTGATTCAGGTCATGGTCTCTGTGTTCTGTCTGTTCTCGAGATGATCCTACAAGCCTCAGCTGGACTAATCTATGAGGATATGTTGTGACCCATAGTCCCCAGTGTAGGGCTGGTCTCAGTTCAGTGCCCATGTTAACCCGTATCTCAAAATACAGAGAGACAGAGAGAGAGAGAGAGAGTGTGTGAGTGTGTGGAGCCTGCTCCTGGCTTTAATGAGGAAACAAATGGCGTATGACGGGGCAGGGAGGGCAGGGCCTCCACACTGTCTGAAATACCCTCTGGGGGGTTCTGACCCCCCTCAGATCCCCTCGACCCCCCTCTTGGCTCTGCTTGGTCTGCAATTTAAACACAGAGTTAGACCCTCTCACCACCCCTCGGTTGTCTAAATGCACAACCCAAGCAGGCTGGCTCCTGTTCCTCACAATAAATAGACAAAACAAGGCACCTCATCTATGGTGGGTTCCCTGGATAGTATCGTTGTGAGGGTCTAGGAGTGAAGCTGATGCCAGTCACCCCAACCCGTTCTGTAACCCAGCCGCTGGTGTGAAATCAAATTAGGATGTGTAAAATGGAACCATATTTTATCCTGAAGCCATTTTTGAGAGGCAGCCAAAACATATCAGGGCTAAATAAATTAAATGAAGGGCCTGATCTGAAAGCAACAGCAAGGGACTTAGAATGGACTTTAATATGACATGAGACAAGACCTTCAAGTGTGCAAGATCACTGTCAAGTGACTGAACTTATAGCAACACAGTGTTATGGCTCATACATAATTGTTTTTTTTTTGTTTTACTTTGTTCTGTACAATAAGCTCTATACAATAAGCATAGCATCACAGTGTATTTTGGAAACTGAAAATTATGGCCACTACTTTCTTAGTTTGAGAGCTGCCAGTTGCTCCTTCCAAATTCCCCTCAATGGTGAGGTGGTCCTCTTCTGTACAGCTTAACTCAGCTTCCACTAGAATTGACATGGGTAAATGAACTGAGGAGAGGGCCGTGGGAGGTGAACAAGAATCGCTCCAGTGGGCAAGTGGACATGGTGCGCCATTAATTTGAATCCCCCTCCCTTCCTGGCACTGAGCCCTGGGAAGATGATCAGCAGCCAGTTTTCTCTTTACGCTTAATTAGCATGAACAATAACAGCTGAATTGCAGAGCGTAACTGTGAATTACCTAGAACTCATCTAATAAGACATGCAACAAGTGGGGAATTGTGAAGTGCTGTGGTGGAGAAATGATACAGAGCCTTTGATCTTGAAACAGAGGCCTCCGCAGCTGCTCCTAGCATGTGTAACACCACATGTGAAAAGTTGATAAAGAGATATCATATTTCAGTAAGAAGGAAGGGGAGCAAGTACTGATGAAATGACTGTGCAGTTGCCACTTGGCAAGTGCTAGTGGCTTTCTTGATATTTTCTGTCCACGCCAGGACCAGGTTAATATAACCTCTAAAAAGAAAAAGAGAATTATTTTCTCACAAAAATGGACAACAGACAGAAAAATGTCTAGGACTTACACCCATACTGTCACTAGCAATGTCGCCCAGAGATTTTTCTTGATTGAGCAAAAAGCTGGATTGATATTAACCTCACACACAGCAAACACTCTGCATTGGTAAACATGTACTTCCTGATGTGGCCACATCTGCAGCTTGAAGGACTACATCAGCTTTCCACTGAATTCCAGCTGACTGGTGCCGTTGTTCTCCTGGGTGACTTTGTACTCAAATGTAATTCATGTTTTTGTCCCCCTGATATCATTATCATTCTTCTGAAACATTTCCTCTTGCGTGAGTTCTTAAGAAATGGCTCTTACTATTTTATTTAACACAATTTTGCCAGTTTTTTGTTTAAGATCTTCACTGATTTTTATTCCCAGCAAATAGTCTGTTTTATTGTTGTGTATAATTCCATGTGGAATTGCCACATGTCTCTGTTTAAGATTGGCCAATGCACATTCAAAATGTACTAGTCACCCTTCTGTTTGAATCCTCTATGATGAGGCATTCAAAATTTTCTCTCTCCAAAAAACACAATATTTATTAATAAAGATGTAGAAAAAAATTAGCAGAGCTTGGAGAGCCACGAGTCTTCTACTATATTGAAGAAAGAATAGGTAGTTCTAATTTGAAACATTTGAAATGCTATTTTTGACCCATACTGGAAAACTGAAGCATGACAACTATATCAGAAATTGCTTGTATACTATTTTTGACATTACTGCTGATTTCTTCTGGATTTGTAAAGAGGTCAGGCTTGAATTGTCTTCGTAACCTATCCTTTTACTGTGGATAAAACTTTTATCCTGGAGAAAGCCACAAGAGCTGGCTTAGACCTTGCATCTACCACATGCCAGAAGCATGGAAGAAACATTGATCCAATTGCTGGCTAATTCAGTTTTGGTTGAAAGCAAAAAAAAAAAAAAAAAAAGAAGAAAAAGCTGAATAAATACCATAGAGGATAATGGGGAACATGCATGCACTCTTTCAGCAGGCCAACACTTGGCTAGCCACAGCTAGGGGTGAGCGAGTGTGCCAGGCAGAGCTTCAGAGCGGAAATGAGAAAGGCTTTGCCTTTGGGAAATCGTCTGAAGGAAAAGCCTGTCAACCGCTTTGTGTTATTGCTTCTTACTCCGTGGATGTGGGACTTTGGAAGGGTAGTGCACAGAGCACAGAATGGTCAGCTGAAGGCTTGACTTCCTGGCCTTTGTTTCATATTGCAAGCAAGGTTAAAGGCAGGGAATTCAAATCGGGACATGTCCTGCCAAAAACCGCTCAGTCGATGAGAGGAGAGTATAAGGGGCCTCAGGCACTTTGAAGCAGGCCACAGTGACATGGGGCACAGGGCTGCCCCGCCCTATATGCAAGAAACTCACTGCTCGTAGGGCCCCCTCCAGTGAAAGGGCCCCTTCTGGGTTTATAACCACTGCTCATGAATATGTGGGAGCCATGGCCAGCTCAGTTCCCCTGAAAGTGCACTTGGTCACAATCTCCCCTTCTTCCCAGCTGCAGGATTGCAGTCACCCTCAAACGTCCCACCCTCCCGGCCCACGACCGCAGTCCTCCTGATCCATGCTCACAAATAAAATTTTGGCCCCACATGGTCAGGGGCAGCCTTCACTGGGCATATGGATTGTGCTTCAGTGCTCACTTATCTCTGTCACATCAGGATGCATCCCTCCTGGATGGATTTCAATGTCAGATTTCAATGTTTCAACTTCACCCAGGAAGAAATCCATTACGATTCATTCTCCTGGTGTGGTGTAGTGCAGGAGGTCTGACGTGTAAGCAGAAGTACAGGAATTTTCCTTTAGTCCTTAATTACTGCACCCCCCCCAAGTAATTGTTGTTGGGGCTGCCTACATGGCCTTGGTATCAGAGATGCAAACAACCCCGGAGAGAGGGCCGCAGTGGACTGGAGCATAAATACACAGCATTTAGCCAGGGGATTGTCAGGGGAAGCTGTCCTTCATTAGCTCAATGATGGAAAAATTATAGCCATTCCACCAGTTAAATACATTGATGAAATCCATCTGTAAGCTGTTACAATCTGGCTCCAGGAGAGCATATGGTGACTGACTTTTTTTATTTTCATTTTAAAGAGGGCATAATTAGCCTAGGCTCAGTAGAGAATGTTGCAGTCCTCGGCATGAGACTGAGAGTGCAGTTTTAGTTACACTGAAGAGAATCCCCACTGCCAGCAACGCTACAACTTTCACACACAACAAAGGATCCTTGAAATGTGACAAAGGGGTAATAATTTTTAACAGGAATGGAACTGTATGTCGCTCAATAAAAACATCAGCCTTTTCACAACCCTGTTTACAAGAGCACTCCATTATCGCTAGTGCATTACACATTCACAGCATAAATCATAAGGAGACTGACACAAATCAGTTGATAAAGCCACACCACAAAGAAAATGAAGAGAGTTGGAATCTGATCCTACAGCCTTGTGGAGCGTGTCTGGATCAGGAGGATAGGGATGGGGACAGGGCTCTCAGATGGAGTGGAGTAGGAAAGCCATTCTCGTGAGGGATCATCACTTTCTATCCTGAGGCTGATAATGGAGCTTTCCAGTTAAAGGAATGGTTCACTTTCTGCAGTTTCTTTATAGTATTCTGATATTATTTCAGTTTTAGTGTATATTTTTGATTGGCTGTTGACAGTTTATATGTGCAATGAATGATATTTTAGATGCTTACAGGAGTTCACAACAATCTGCTGGCTATTGTGACTGGCGTAGGGGCATTAATGGGTTTTGGGTTTTGAGGACAACTAGCCACATTTTCTATTGATCGTGGTTGTTTTAAATCCTGGTGGAAATTACTTGAATATGTTTTTTTTCATTCCCCCATAAGTTTTAATTCCATAAACAGGATTTTTAGTCATTAGATTAAATGCAATTTTTAAAAAAATCAAGTAACATACAAAAGTATAACTTCTGGAGGCATAATGTCGCTGTACAAGTTGCGTTGAAGCGCTGAAGTGGGAGCAACCTGTATTAATGGTCTTTTTTTACTAGGATGCAGAATTCTGCCATGATGCTCCCATGTGAATTTCTGACTTTCTACTCCTGATGTGCTTTTGTAAGGATTTTAATGCATTCGTCTATTGAATACAGGCTTTGGCATTACTGCAGTGCAGGTCATTGCACAGTACTTTGGGATTTAAAGATGCCTACAAATTCAAGTGATGCATAATTCATGTATAAGTGATGCATAATTAATGTTTCAATTGGGTTTCATTGAAGGTATACTGTTGAAGGTACTGCATATTAGGCATATTGTTGTCACATGACTTTATTGGTACCATACAATCTAATATGGGGCTGATGTAAACTTGGCTCTTGGGAATTTCCACACATTTGGAAACCATTGGATGGTTTGACGGGAAACGCATTACCACCCTGATGACAGAGAGGTCTAGAGTTCTTGAAGATTTTAAACAATAGCTACTTTTTTTTTTTTTAAACTTCCCCTTAGTTTCCAAAAGGAAGAGTTCCAAAGCATTTCTGATCTCTAAAAACCTATGGGGGGGGGGGGGGGGGGGGTCCAATGGAGGGTGCACCCCTCCCCCCATACACACACACACACACACACACACACACAACCACTCACAGTTTATGCAATGCTGCATGCCTGCCTGCCTGGCTGGCTGGGAGGAAAAGTGGATTTTCAGGGTGATTTCTGCCTGCAGAGAGGTAATGGAGTGGCTGGAGTGAAAGTTCAGCCCTCTGCCCCCTGCCTGATATATCTTTCTGTGCTGGCACTCTCTCACTCTTGATGACTCAAAGTTCTTGAGTATCTGTTCCACTGCCACCACCATTTCCTGGCAGGGGAATAAAGGTAATAAAATAAAATGAGGGAAAGAGGAAAAGGTAATGAAGTCCAGATCACAAGTCCATATGGATTGTTATACTGTTGGACAGAATTTTTGTTAAAATTATAAACGGTATATATTTAAGTAGCATCATTCACACTACAAAAAAACCACAAGATTGCATAAATAATTTACAAGATTTGTTCTCAAATCAATATTTTCCCTCCTGGCTTGTGCATTTTTCCCCTCAGACATCGCATTTTCATCGATGAAATAACTTCCTAAGAACATACAATTTGAAACCAGAGAAAACTGATAACAGGAAAAATGATATTTTACACTAACTGTACACATTCTTCTTTTGAAACATTGCATAATATTGCTTTCTGACACACTGTTAAATATGTTCTGCCAGGAGGGGCATACAGGCTTCCTATGGCTTTTATGTTTGGGTCTTTCCCATCGTATATCATCGATGCCGGTTTGACAAAGTATATCTTTAATTGAGTTGTTATGAGGAACAGTCCTCATCTGTTCCTTCAGTGTAGACTGTTGCTAGGCTGCACTTCTCTTTTCCCGTTCTTTTACGTTTTCTCCTCATTGGAAGATTGCTACATTCAGCATATAGCCACCAGATGTATGGCAGCACTGTTTGCAGATCAGTTAGAACAGAGGTCTTCTGTGATGAAGATTTATGGCTTGTGTGTGCTAAAAGGCATCCATTATAATCGAGTAGACACCAATCTGGTTACAATAACTCCTGGAGTGTGACAGGCTAACTCTATCTCCTTTGGAAAAGAATCTACATATCCCAGAGCTTTCAACAGTGAGAGTAGTTTCAGCAATAGCAGGAAGACAAAATTCTACTCTGAGGCCACACAGACCTTATAGGTATGCTGTTTATTTTCATCTTTTTTTAAACTTTCTCTTTGCCAAGCAAACAAAACTTTCCACTTTACTGGGGTAGTGCACAATGAAAGAGCCAGAGTGTTAATTGAAGTGACTCTAAAGCACAAATCTAAATACAGGACACAGATCCTCTTCAGCACTCACAGACAGCAGATCTCTATTTCTGAAAGGGAGAGTGAGAGATGTTTGGTTGAGGCCTGCCAATGCAGAGGACGATGCCAACTGTAAATAGAAAGGTCAGTTGTCACAGTCCTGTCGGGATACTACTGGTTTTGAAGGTAGTTTCTGGGATCATGAAGGTCAGTGGTGTTTGTAAGACAGTCCTGAGTGGAGCGGTACATCCGTGCCACAGAGAGACCGTGGGTCTGGGTCATTTAAGGATGTGTATTGGTGCTCATGTCCTCTGTAACGTCACTCATCATGGGCCTCAGACGTCGTGTCATTATTCACTGCCAGTTCTTTAGCATTTTAGAGACCTCTGGATCAAAAAAATTGATGGTCAATGGGAGAAATAATTTGAGACCTTTGGACGTTTGTTTGTATATGAAAAAATAATTCTTTTCACCCATTTTTTTATAAACTAGAACAATTCTGTGGAATTTAAAAAAACAAAAATTGCTAACAGAAAATTTTGCTGCTAGCAAAAGATTTATTTTGGTTGGTAAGCGACATTGGAATTCAAGAAATAAATGTACCTGGGGAAAAAAAAACGAAAAAAAAAAAAAGTGCCACTTTAAATCACCGACATTGACAGGGACAGATATTTGAATCTCCCATTCGTTTTCTCCATAGAGAAATTATTCATTGATCCAGAAATTCATATATGGGTAAAGGTTTCACTCTGTGCTACATTACATTATACTTCTGAGACCCATACAGAGACAGATTGTAATATTTTGCTCTGAATGATTTCCTTGATATCAGGGGGACCTAAATGTAAACTTGCTACCCTGCGACCCCCCCCCCCCCCCCCCCCCCCCCTTCCAATTCCATAGTCATTCCAGTCTTTGTTAGTCAATTTCAATTTTGGATTAAAAAGAGGCATTAAAGTGGTGCTGGAATTTTCTCCTTAATCTGATTTGAACAGAATGTTTTAGTTTTCTAGAGGCAGATGTTTTGTTTCAGGACTTTTAGCTATTCTGCGAATCATTCAGCCAGGCAATCAGTCACACTATTCTACTAAATCTTTCAGACAATCTATCAATTAACTGCACATTTCATATGGAAAAGTTCAGTTTTGTTGACACACAAACAAGCATGAAAACCCCTGGACCCAATTTGGAAAGCACTGCTGAATGACGAATGATGATGACTATGTGTAGATTCTTTCGGAGAACATAGGTCTCCTTATGACTGTGTGTATTCATAATGGGAACATAGGTAAATATGGAGAACATAAATAAGTATCCTTGATGATAGACATCCTTCTCAGATAATACTGATTCAGCTGTCAAATTGTGAATATAAAGCCCCTTTTAATGTCCCCTTTAAAAATTCATTTTCATTTCATTTTTTTCTGTGTAGTTATGCGCTATGCTGCATAAATACAGCAAATGAGTTTGAGGATGGCAGTGAGGTAAAGTTATCATGAGTCTGAAGGGTTCTGCCGGGAGAGAGTATTTATCATGTGAGGACACAGGGCTGAGAAAGGGGAAACGGGAGGAGATGCCGAGTCGATGGAAGGAGCTTGATCGTGGCCACTGGGAAACGTGCTGAAGATTTTTTCACGTGGGAAAACGACAAATTCCTCGTCGTTCCATTCTAACTGTTGAAACGATAGCAATGAGAGCCGGCCAGATTTCTTGAGGCCCTTTCCTGCCAAAGTCTGGTGTGGGCTGGTCATGTACAACAGGCTCTGCAGGGTGATCTGCACCAAGGGCCAGGGATTGAACCCAATCTTCCAGGGAGGCTCCCACAGAATTTCAGCCTGTATGCCATTACCCTGTCTAATGACTTAATCACTGAACCTGAGCACTGACTGAACACACCAGCTGACCTTGGCTCCATTAATGACTGAACCTGGGCCTGAAACTGAACTTGAACTGACTGGCAGACTTAAGTCTCCATTAAGGGACCACCACACCTTTTTGGAATGCAAAAAGAAAATTATGAGGGGCAAAGAAAGAACAAAGCAAGAGAACATGCACTTAGAATAAATGGGAACAACACAAAGTGATCAAGGAATAGATGTAGGAAGAAAGAAAACCAAGAGTGGATGGCCAGATAAAGGAGAGGGAGGGTCTCTCTGGAAAGTCCATTAGCTCCTGTTTGTTTCTTTAAGTATCTGCTAATGAAAGCTTCATCAAAGGAGTGTTGAATCGGACCGTGCCCCCCCCCCCCCCCCCAAAGAAAAGAAAAGAAAAGAAAAAAAAGCCACACACAAATATGTACACCAGCTGTCTAAAATCACATGCCCAGTAAATGTATTTTGGACCTCAGTGACGCTTACAAAAGGAAATTAAGCAGCATCTGGACACTTGACTGTCAGTTGGTCTCTACTTGCAGTGACTAGGGAGGAATTTTTGTGCATCCGGTGTAAGGTCGACAAAAGCATAAGGTTTAGGCCCTGATGTCGAGATCAGGTCGACTGGAAGTGACAGGATAGTGTAAAGTGGACATCCTGAAAGGCTTTTGACTACAAAGCAAGGCACATGCTTCTGAAATGCCTTCTACTGCTAGAATTTTCTCTGTAAGTTGGAAATGTGAGCATTGTTGAAAGTTTTTTTTTTCATGTATGTTCGGTTTTGAGCTCTGTTTTGAGACAAAGTAAAAAAAAAAAGAAAGAAAATAAATTATACTGTCACAATACTTTCACATTTGACTCAGTGTGGTGATACAGTGATCCAAGCTTTTGACCTCTTATTGAGTGGCAGAGTGCTTGACAGTGCCGGCAGATTCATGAGGATTTTAATCAAACAGTGCAATAATTCATGCTTTATAGCTGTGTCATTGATTTAAGAGGATTTTTAGCGAAATGCACTACAATGGTCAACCTTGAGTCTACAATTCAGAAAACTCTTGTCTCAGACTATCTCAGAAGCAAGGCTGAGCAAAATGTTTTGTGCCTTTTATTGTTTGTTAACCTTCAAACAAATCAAAGAGATTTGTTTGAAGCATTTCTATGACACGTACAGTGGTATTGGGATCCTTCCTGATTCCCTCTGTGGGTCCAATTGTCTTCAAAAGTTCCCTGGGCGTTCAGCAGCCATACACTTATGGCTGACCACATGCCAACCCCCCCCCCCTCCCCCCCCACACACCCCCTGACTACTGCCTTGGTGCCGGAAGTGGCCAGGAGCCAACATGAAAACAAGCAGCACTTTTGTTACGTCCTGTAGTTTGTAATTGTGTGCAAGATACAGCCATAAGTTATTCAGAGTTGCTTTCTTATGTCGGATGCACTATAATTTACAAAAAGTCAGTTTCTAGGATATTTATGACCTCATCCACTGAATTTAATTATTATTATCAATCTGCCACGATTCTAGCATTTTGTCTAACTATTACAATTTGTCACCAGTTTTATTGATGTGTCCATTGTCCATTTCCCATTATCTGATCACAGTAATTTGATGATTACCATGCTCACTGGGACATGTATCAAAAGTTTATGAATATAAATATATTGGTATCTGTCTAATGCAGTGACCAAAAAATTTAGGATGATGCTTAACTTCTTGAATAGAAACAAGGCCGGTTGTCTCAGATTCTGTAGGCTAAAGGCTCTTGTCCCATGATGTGAAGAATTAAAATATGCAGAATTAAAAAATTTGATAAATTGTTAAAGAAAAATAGTAAAAAAACAATTTTTTTAAATAGTAAAAACAGCCATAAAAACATGTACGATCAACCAAAAACTTTCTACAAAATGTATTTTAACTTATACATATATATATACTTATATATTTTTAACTCATATATATATGCCCTGGGGTTGAATGATCTGAATAGAAATGATACTCAACAACAGTCTTTAATTTAATACTCACTATACTGGGTTTCTTTTAAAGTGTTAATATAATGATATGATCTCTGCCAAACATTGGTAGTTGTATCATAGTTCTTACATTAAACCAATTCCTTTGAGGTGTGAGCCATTGACCGTTACCCAGAAATCAATGTGGCATTTTACTGTGCAGCTGTGCCAAGGCTTGCTGGCAGTATATATTAAACATCATGACAAGGTCTGCATTTGTGTGTCTTGCTTGCATGCCCTCTTATGGAGTAATTCTGTTTTGACTTCTCAGTGTGGTTTTTTGTTGGCTCGGAATCCAAGCATTTCTCCCATGAGAAGCGACATGAGAAAGGCAAGTCGATATTCATATGCCGTCCACACCCAGTCTCTTCCTCTAGCTGTTCACATGGTATTCTGACAGACAGTCCCTCTGATTCTTCCAGTTAAATGAGGGGGGATGGAATAATGAGATCCTTTGGGAGTGAGATCAGAGGTGAGATGTACTGCGCTCCTTGGGTGTGAAGGTGAATATTGGTAAGTGGCCTGCCAACAGGATATAATGACCCCTCTTAATGAGGATTTACCAGTCTCTCTGGTTTCTGGCAGATTTTATATATAATCAGAAAACAGCAGGTCCCATGGGATAGAATGCATTGCATGTGCTCCAGGAATCTTCCAGCAAAGTGTGTCGGGGGCACGTAATACTGCAGCGTTTACTTGGAGGAGAACAAGAGATGCTTTTCTGGAAAGGTCAAACGTTGAGTCTGAAAATGGCCAGTGCGGACATGTCCAAATGGCCTAGTCGTGGCCGAGGGCTGCTAGTGTCAGAACGTGTTAGTGGTGGCTGTGAGTCAGTGACCCCACCATCACACCCTTCCCTCCCCATTAAGGTCTACCCATTCCCCAGGCTTCAGGCTCCACCTTTGTGAGCCAGCTCACAGATGCATTCTTTCCTTTAAGACAAAGACTTGCTGGTGTGGTGCAGCATCACGTTGCTGAAAAAATGGGCTCTCTGTTCATCTTTTTACATGTGCCTTTGATGAAGTTAAAATCCCAGGTTTTATCCCACTACATCTGGAATATTTCAAATATTTCATTGATGCTCATGGTCAAAATGGACCCCCTTCCTATTTACCTATCTGACAGGAGGTAGTGATTAAAAATGGTTTTGTTTTCTTCTCATCTCGAGAGTGCCCGTTTGCACACATGCACACAGTGGTAGAATTTTTTTCTGGGAGTGGAATGCGAAAACAGTTTTTGGCCCTGCTTCAAAAGACCCGGCTATCTCCCACACCTTACCCAAAATCCACGAGGGCCCCCCAGTGCATTTGGAGTGTGGCTCGATTCACCGGCGGATCTGCTGCGCCGATGCGTTCCAGCTGTGGGCCTTCTGGGCCCTGATGGGTCTCAGATGTTGCTGCTTTTCACTGCGTAGCCACACCTGTCTCAGACTGGGGAGTGAGGCAGTGAGCAGAGCTACCAAATAGCACAAAGGCACTGGAACAATGCACATCTCAGCTACCTCAACAGCGCCAAGTAACCCATGCAATCGGTAACCATTGGCACTGTCTGCTTGTGAGTGCGTGTATACATGCAGATAGATGGACAGCCATAAATATTGCTCCAGAAGGACAGATGACTGCCCAGAACTCCCGGTGAGAGAGTGAGCCAGGCAGCCACATGCATCACCAGGCTTCACCATGCAGTGTCTGACTGCATCAATCGCACAGTTAATATGGTGTAATCAAGCGCGTGCACAAAGAAGTGTAATTTCCTGTCCTAACCAAACACATGCGCTAAATGAAGGTCTTTCTTCCAATGAAGATTTGTGAGATAATCATCTGTAATAGGCATTATCCTAAATAATTTACTTAGCACTGCTGTTATCCAGTGGGGAGAATAGGTCAGGGAGTCTCCCGCCTTGAATCTCAACCTGAACGTTCATTGGTCTGACTTTCTGATCTGGCGTTACGGTTTGATTTCTCCATCCCAGAGGTTTTTAGTGCTCCCTGGAGCCTTGTTCCCAGTCCGGTGCACCTTGGGACTCGGCAAGCTGGAAAACACACGCCGCGGTCCTCGCCCGCCTCCCCTGGAAAACATTTCATTAGCTTTTATTGTGCCTGTCTCCAGAGCGGCGCATTGTGGAGCCAATCGAGCACCATTCCAGAGAGCTGACATTTCTGTGCTCTCCAGTCCCCCTCCCAAACATCTTCTGTGCAGCGTAACTCCCAGCATGTGCTGCAAAACGTGCCCGAAGTCTTCAGAGGAGCTCCAGCGCTCGTCTCTATGGAAAAAAATACAAATATCAGTAAACAAAGCGACGAAATCGACAATTTAGAGTGGAATGGGTCCAGCTGAATGGGCCTTATTTCAGCCTATTTAAAATCACATTATTTACAACACAATTATAATGCAGTTTTTACATTAACCCTGTAAAGAATTCTGTTTTGCATCAAAAGTGTATTTTTAAAACTACACATGACTCTACCTACTGTAGCTTTGACAAAAATTTCTTCTACAAGTCCTGGAATTTCTAAGAGGGGCCTTGAGGACAAAGTGCATTTTTGTATTATTATTTGAGAAATCGGTACACGAGGAAGCAATCATATTTTTTTTTTTCAAGATTTAAGAAATGTTAACTCAATTTGCAGGACGGAGGGCACATAACGTCAGCTCCAATAAGGCAGGCCTAAAAGAACACGTGTGCCTGTTACATGGTTACGGTGCTGTACACAGCCACTCAGAAGCGCACTGTTTTACAGATCGCAGCCACAGCCAACAGAGAAGAAAAGGAGGCCTGTTTTGCGATATGGACACGTCCAAACTCCTGCAGAGGGCTGTTTATATGTTTCGGCATCATGCCTGAGAAGGAAAAAAGTGTTTCTGCACAATCTAGTGTCTCAGAAGCTTACAACTTTGAAGTATGTACAAAACAGAGTGGTTTAAAATAGCAATGAAGAAATATGGAAAGTGTGACCCTTATTGTAAAGTTGAAAACATGCATCCCTTAAGTAACATTGTCCAACATTTTTATAAATTATTTAATATTATATATAGAAATAGCTTAGTTAATATGTGCACAATTAGTAAATGATTACTTGATACACTAATTCATGCTGTTTAATGCATTAGCTAATGTACCCTTATAGTAAAGTATTACCCAAACAATCTATAGACTTTACTCAATTAATTTGTTATTGAATATTTGTTTCTAATATTCTTGCAATTGTTTTCATGTTTTGTAGAAATTTACATGGAAAAAGAGGTTACTATAAGTGGCTTAACGCTGCATGCAATTTTAAATGATAAATATCAAAGTGGGAAAGGCTGATATATCTTGTAACATATGCCTTGTGCATTTTACACAGAAAATATTGTGTATTTGTTACATGTTGGTTTTACATTTGTTCCATCAAATAGTAAACCAGAGAAACATGTGATACATATGCTTGTAGCTGTCTCTGAAAAATGTTTGATTTTGTGAACGAGTTCATGTTCAGACTAGGAATTTCAGTACACAATAACAGTCATTCCCAAAAATGCCTTCCCAGTTAAAGATACTGCTATAAATAATAAACCCATTGATGGGGTAAATACTTTCTGAATATCCATAATTGCTAATGTTAAAACTCTTAAGTGCCCTTCTCTTGGTAGAATGCTCAAGTGAGGGCAATGGCAACTAACATCAGATAGAATGCAATAATTGCCCTCTGATTATGGGACTAATCTGCACAAGATTAAAATGCTTTTCAGCAGTTGCCCATTTCAGAGTTAATTGCTCGTGAAATAAGTCACTGTGTCCCAACTGACACTGCCGTCTTTTATTCAAAAGTTACTGTGCATCCCTCAAAACATCAGAGGTGGATGACTTTCAACCAATCAGCCACCTTTTATTAAACCCATATCCATATCTGTTTGAAGAAATATATATAGTTTCCTCAAAGTTCTCAGATACTCTCTGTTGCAGTTCGTCCATTTGCTTCAGAAGCAGTTGGAACTTCTCCGTCAGTCTAGTTACATCATCTGTCCCAGGGCCGGCCCTAGGATTTTGGTGGCCCTAAACAATGAGCAGGGGGGGGAGGATGGGGGTGCTCCACTAATTCCGCGATAGGGGATGAATAACGGAATTACGAAAATAACGTTATTTACCTTAGATAAACATTGGATCGTGTGGCCCCCCCTAGCGGTTGTGGCCCTAAACAACTGCATAGAGCGTTTATGCCACGGGCTGGCCCTGATCTGTCCCATGATCAAAATCAAGCTTTGAATCCAGTGATTCTAGGTTACTGTCAGAGAAAAAAGAACATATTTTTGAGGTTTCTACTTCCATTGTAACACTGGCCAGTAAAGTTTTGTTGTCTTTCAAACTGAAAATTTGGGTAATGTCTGGAAACCAGCATTCAGAGAGACATGCTGAAAAATGTTGGAGAGTTTAAAAAGTTTTACAGATCTAAAGATCCCTAGAATCACATGGTGATTTAAGCAGGGGCTCCTGATTGAAAGAGCCCTTTGTTTCTCCAAGGGTTCTTGAGTTCAACTAATCAAATGGATTAGAAGCAGCTTTGAAAGCCCACCGATCTGAAATGGTGATCCGCAAAGCCCACAAAAACAAACACACTTCCGTTTCTCAGCTTTCTGCTTTCACAGAGGTGTGTGTGTGTGTGAGAGAGAGAGAGAGAGATAGAGGGTGGGGAGGGGTAGGATTAGGACTCTAGAAAGTCTGATTGAAAAGAATAAGTTGACAGACAGATAGACAGGCCGGCAAGTGGACAGATGGCCATGCTGCCTGGACCACAGAACACGGACACTTACTCTAAATCAATCAAATCATAACACTGGAATTAAGTATTTGTGTCAGGCAAGTTCAGAACTAATACACTTCTTGTGTGTTCTACATCCATGAATGCTAATGAAGGGGATTACTGTAACCACTTCCATAACTGATTCCTCATCAGCTTGCTTCCCTGATATTGAGATGGTGTCCACAATGGGAGAAGCCACATTTGAATATGCTGCTAATCCTTGAGTTCACTACAGGACACTAAAGTCAGGCCTGACACACTGCTGTATAGAATAGGATTAGAGCTGGACCAGTGAGGAAGTGATGCCTTTCATATCTGTTCAGGCCTCATTCTTCCCAAATGAAACGACAGTGAGTGTGGAAAAAATGGATGGGGATTATTTTATTGGAGCTGCCTTTGGGTTCAGAATTGGAGACTATTCAGACTTCAAAACTTACTTGCTTTTCTACTGTTCATGTCTGTAGCTACACAGTGCAATTTGGGCAAAGTTACTTATATGACAATAGTTATTCTATTCTATTCTATTCTATTCTATTTCTTCGTGACCCTTGGGAGGATTATAATATTGTACATCATGGCTTTCTAAACTGTCACCGTTTGTTTGTGTCCCTGTCCATCTTGGGTGTGGTGTGCAGTGCAATAATCTACCTCTCCAGTTTCTAAAGCTCCACGTCTGAGTTGACATGCTTGTGTTTCTTGGTGATGGATGTCCCCAAATCGCCATGGTTTTCCAGAGAAGGGAATGTTGCAATGCGGCTGAGTTGGTGCATTCCAGAAGCTGAGGAAATACTTGCAGTAAATCCCTGTGAGTTTGAAGTGATGTGATGATGTGAACCTGGGGGACTGAAAAAAAAAAATAGCAAGTTGTGTGGAGTGGCCTATGGCGTGCCTGTGAAGGCTACTGGCCCTCATCCATACAGAGAACGAGAATACTCTGTGAGAGATATGCTGATTGCCAGGACAATATGGCTGCTTGGGTGCTGATAAGGACAGAGCTGCTCTTATCTGTGTGGATGCAGGTGTGTAAAGCAGCGGGCGATACACAGATATGATGAAATAACTCGTGCTCAGGATGGAATTCGCTAACCTGGGATCAGCCCAAATATGCCCTCGGTCGCAGAATGGAATAAGTTAGCTGGGACGTCCCACCAGCTTCAGGATCAGGGGTCACGGTGCTCCGTTCACACAAGCGCAAACACACGCATATTTGTGTTCATTCTCACGCACACATCTCGGTTCCCTGAAGGTGCATACTGTCAAACAGTGTGGGAAATATCTGTTTGTAAACAGCGAGATTGCTCTTCTGTTATTCTTTATTTGTGTCTGCAGGCATGTTGTTGTTGTTTAAGCGAATGTGATTTATGAATCCCCGATTTCTGGAGTCTGCTGGTGAAACGAGGCTGTAACGGACCATCTCTTGGACAGCAGGGCCTGTTTTTCCTGCCTGGACTGTGTCTGCAGCCACATTGGTCTTATCACTCCCAGGCAGCTAACTGCCACCGGGGAGCGCTCTGCTGGGCCATGTACCCGGAAGGGATGACTTGGCCTTGCCGCTCTGGGACCCCCCACAGCGAGCTGAGGTCATGCATTAATGACTGGTGTCAGACTTTCACACCCCATATAAGGGATGGGTCCCAGGTCATATCACTGAGGAGAGAGTCAGCTTCCCCATGAAGGGAATCTGAGTTTTGGAGCACATTTGTCATATATATAATGACCAGCATGGCCATCTGTGTATTTGATGGGTGTCCATTTGTCAGTCAACTTATTCTCTTCACTCAGACTTCATGGACTCCTAATCCCCTCCACTGTACATATACATACAAACACACACACACACACACACACAGTAAGTACATTACCATGGCAAGAATTTACTGTTTTGTCAGCAGCTATAATGACTACAATGGTTGCACTGTTTACTTAAAGCTTCATTCTTTATTAAGCAACCAGATAATAACAACATTTTGCCCTCCGCCCACCAGATTTTTCAGTTAATAAAACTGAACATTTTGTGCTTTTAGAGAAAATTGCAGTGGCAAATGTGTTAGGTTTTAAGACAATGTTTGTTTCTAGCAACCAGTACACAAAGTATAAAAAAACAATAAATACAAAGCAGCTCATGATCAGGGGTGTTGATAAATGCCTCATGTTTTCCATCAATTTCAAGTTTTGGTTTTCCAGTGGGAGAAAACACCCCCCCCCCCACACACACACACACCAACACACACGCATGCATGCGCTCACACTCATGCATAACCTTCACTTTGTATAGTTTTGGTCGCTATTATTGTTCCCTTGAAAAATCTGGACTTTTAAATAGAATACCATCCTTACCTCACTGTGAGGTGTTGCATTGTAGGGGACTATGGGTTAGGTGTTCAGTTGGGAGAATTTGTCATTGAAATGTACATTGAGACCCAATTAAAGCAGTCATATTCCTGAAAAAGCCAGAAAGGGAGTAACATTTGTTGCAGACTGAGGGTTCATGCTCATGCATAGCAATCCTCCTCTGACAAGATAATGACATGGTCCTTTGATCCAATTTTGCGCTGTTTTATTTTATTCGTTTTTATGCCTTTGTAGTTTCCCCCTGCAGCTCAGACTTAACCAGCAACTGGCTTTAAACGATGGTGTTCATGAGGCCAAAATATCCTTTCTGCTTTGCTTGTAACCTGGTATTGTTTCTAATTAATTACCACACTTTCTTTTAGGGGAAAAGAGATTAGTGTCTCCTAATCTGGAAAATGCGGTTCATTCCAGATGTCTTTAATGATGAAGGCAGTGCCTCTCCAAGCCCAGGGAAAATGCTGGTTTCTTTCAGCCGTGGCATAACTCCGCAGGGTTTCAGTGATGGCATACACTATTGCACCTGGCAGAAGTCCCACCGGGTTGAAACTTTGGCCAAAAACACCCTGCAGAATGGATGATGTACTTCACCACAAATACAGATAATGAAGTTTTGAAGTCTGGAAGTTATCGGGATGAAGGATGCATCGATCCTAAGCTCTGGAGAGGTGATCAAAGAGAGAAAGACAGTCAGAAAGTGAACAGTGAGGCATTGCCACGTAAATCTGTTTTGAAATGACATAATTTTGGTGGTCAGCATGAATGTATTGTGTCTCAGAATTTGAGACACTCTCCCACTGCTCTCTTATGCTAGATTGTAGAGCGACCTTTGTGACCAGTTGTCATGGTCTCTTTCTTTCTGACTGCCTTTGGGCCCAGAATGTGGTCCCTATTATGACAGAGGCCTGTGACGTGCTCTTTGATTGTGAGCGTGGGCAGTGCAGGAAATGCAAACTGAGAACTGGAATATCAGGGCAGCCTTGAATCTTGTTTTTGAAGTAGGGCCTGTTTCCAGCGTCACAGTGTACTGGAGTGCCAGTGGACAGATACCAGGGCCGTCAAAATGCAGCTGTGTGTCGCAGGACATCACCCGCCAGCTGGGACCACCCGCACAACTACGCCCGCCGTACGTTCCACTGAAGCCACAGAGCCATTGTCTGGGTCCCCTGGTGGTTTGTGGATTTGGTTTCTCTCACCAAGAGCGAGGAGGCTGCTTTGATTCGCACTCCAAGGCAAACGTCCATGAAGAAGAATGTCTGAAACTTTCAGGGATAACATTGGCTTGATTTGTCTGTGCTGAGCCTTGTTGCTGCTTACGGGATCTCTCAGGAGAACTTGCTTGTGTAACCGCTGGGTTGAACCCTTGCGTCCTTGAATTGTGTTAGCTCAAACAGACACTGTTTCTGAGAAAATATGAAATACTACAGAACAAATTAACATTGTGCCAGTGTCAATGAGATCACATACATCGCACCACACTAAGCCTGTAGTCGGTCATCAGTAGAACGAGACGATGCTTGATGGAAATTTTAACACCTTATAATGATACATTGATCTCTCAGTCTCTGAACGTGGGTTGAAGCCACAAGCCAATCCACAGTATCTGTTCCTATTGAAACCCCAGCCCTCCAGCTCTTCCATCACTGCCCTGCCATCTCCTCCTTGGTTAAACACAGCAGGAGCTGGGGTTGGGGCCCACGTTGCATTGGTGCCACCCAGAGCCTCTCTGGGTAGACAAACAGACTGCTGCCTTTGTTGAGCTTGCCTAGAGAAGCATTACGGTTGGGGTTTGAATGTAGACCCCCAGTGCTAACAGTAAACACTATGAGAATGCCTCCGGGGAATGGCAAACAAAAGCACCCCACCATTCGTTCAACCCCATTGCCCCCCCCCCCCAAAATTCTCCCTGTAATGAGCTCTTCCTGCCTCTCTCACTTTCTCTCACCCCACTGGAAAATCTGGCTTTGCGCAGATGCTGCACGTTTTCTACTAACGTTCAGCTGGAATGCAGCAGGGAGCAGGTGGTGATCATTCACATAGTCACTTACAAACAAGGCCAATGGACCACCATTCATCACCTCCTCTAAAAAAGCCCAGTTTAAATTTCAGTTCAGTCATGTACATGTGTCTGTTCATTGTCATTTTCATACCTGTCTCAGAAAGCTGTCTGTGCTTTGGTCTCTTTTGGCTGTAAATGGTAATAACATGTAACATTTAACTCTTATCCCAAACTGCCATTTCTGGGCTCCTAGGTCTGCATTCCAGTTGGGCCTGATTCCATTTATCCAGTAGAAGCAGTTGGTAAAGACTTAGTAATCATGGTGGTGGGCATTGCCAGGAATTTGGAGTGATTTGGCAAATGTTGATAGCAACATTCCCCTCTAGGGGCTCACACAGCTTGTGTTTGTTTCACATTGCTCCCATGAATTTGTGACATTATAGCCATGGAGACTTTCAGAACTGGTCTAAACACCAGAAAAATATGTAAGTGGGGTAGAGATGAAAGCCATTTTGAGGAGCACAGTTTGAAATCGACCATCTCCCCACAATCAATGCAACTGAGACTAGACTGTCAGAAAGTGTGCAGGTAAAATTTCAGGGGACATCACAGCTTGGTGGACCCATGTATTTGGACTTTGTAATGTTGATCTGCATGCCATACCTCAGTCACCTCATCTCCAATGCATAGTGTGTTACCCCACAAGCTCTGTTTACTGCAAATATGTCAGTGCTTCTGAATGATTCCCCTCAGCCAGGTCTTGTAGGAGTATCATCAAATATTATAAACCAGCCACCTGCTGAAATGCCTGCCTGGCTGTTGCTCACCAAAATTCACACTCATTTATTCACTTGTGCCAGAAAAGGGATCAGGGTTTGGAGTTTCATTCAGTTGAGACTGACTCATTTTCGGTGCCATGCTGTGAATCCTGCCATTTGGCTGCTTGTGCTGTGGTGGTCCCTTCACAGGGTCCTGCCTGAGAAAGGCCTGTTTTTCTTACATAGCTTCTTTTTCAGTGGCTCCTCTACATCCCCCTTGCTGGCTCTTTTACAGTAAATATCACATTCTAATTTTAAACCAAGATTACTACTGGGTTTCCAAACCATGGTCCTAAAGAGAAATGCTAACACTTCCTCACCGCCATTATACAATTCTTAACATGTAACGTGACATCATGTCCATCTGTTTGTTGCATCCAAATGTATGTGCAATGTTTAGTTGCTCACTTGCAATGAGAGATTAATGTCTAGTGCTATTGTTGGGCTATGGATGGAGTCTTTATTGCATTTGATTACATAAATATTTTCTGTTTTGGACTGAAATAGCATCATCACTGTCATTCAATCAGCGATGAATAGTTTGAATAATCTGCATTACCTTTGCACTTCCAGATTTAAGAATACACGGTTCAACAGACACGCAGGGCAGCCAGGCTGTATGGAGTCCATGCTGTACTGCTGCAACTCCATCAGAAGTCTATCTAATCAGAAAAAATATCAAAAATATCAAATATCACATTTTACAGAATTATAACAAGGAGGCACAAGTTCTCACTTGAAAAATCACTTCAGTTATGAAATAAATGCTGTTACTATGCTGAGGTATTGTGGCATTCATTGTATGTCTAATTGTTGACATTTTCCCAAACAAAATGATAATTAAAAACATCAATAAAATACAATACATTGCAGACATTCACATATTTTAGTAACTTGAGAAGCCTACTGTTGATGGGCTAAACTGCCTATTCCCCACATCAAACATTCCTATGTTATTATGGTGATATTCACAGCTTTTTCCTGAGGGAAGCAATGTTTGGCTGCTCCTTGTGGCTTTACTCAGACAATGGTCCAGGGTCATGTTCATGACTGACCATCATCAGGAGGGAGGGTGTAATGAAATTGAGCTCAGCTGTTCGAGTTTTGTTTTTCCATGGTGGAAGCATTGGGACCAGTTATAAAATGGAGGTGGGGTGGGGGGTTCGGTGGGGTTGCTCATAAACATCTGCTAATGATTTTGCAGACCAGAGTGAGATAGGGACTTATCCGTAACAACAGGAGCAGCATTGTGCTTTGTTTAATTTGTGTGTGCTTTGCTTTTTGTTGGTAGCCCACTGGAGCAATATCCAGTCTCAGAAAAACAAAAGGTTGATTCTGCTCCAGTTATTGAAGCACACACAGGGCATAAGCCAGACCAGAACCTAATCAGACTTTCACAGCCAAATTACCAAAGGAAAACAAAGGATCCTATAACTGTGTGTTATTTCCCATCTCTGTTGATTTCAATTAAGATCCATTCTAAAGAGCTGCTCATTTGAATGGGATGTAAAGAAAGATTCTGTTGTCATTGTTTGCAGGGCTGACTGTAAAGGATTAGTAGTAATAATAATAATAATAATAATAATAATAATAATAATAATAATAATAATAATAATGTATTATTATTATTATTATTATTATTATTATTATATCCAAGCCTGGGTGGTTTACAAGCATTTTACTGATCCTTAGCAGTCCTTTACAAATCCTTTACAGTGGATGTTTAGCAGGTTGGAACTCCCCATTTTCATAGTAAGAACCAACTCTCTGTACAGTTAAGAACAGGACAGCAGTTGGCAGACTGATTAATCCCAGTACATCTCTTTTTATTGCTACCTGCTAGACAGAGAGACAGTGGATATCATTTTTAAAGGATCATAATTAACGGATTTGGAATTGAACCCACAGGCTTCTGTGGTTAGAGCTCCAACCATGAAGCCACTGAATTGGTATTTTAAAATTGGAAGTAAAATCTGCCATGAAATTTACATGTAAATAGATTTACTTGAAGGACAATTTTACCCACATTCAACATTGTTTTATGTTGTCCTTTACTACTTATTGTAGTATTGCATGAAGGGTGGGGATGGTGCATTTCATCTTTAAATTTATGGATATGAAATATAGAAATGTTGCATTGTGCATCATTTTTTTCACAAGCATGTATATGATGAGATGAATGATTTAAAAGAAAATTTTAATATTTGGGTAAACTAACCTTTAACGATATAAATTCAGAGGTAATAATCTCTGCACAAAGCATGTAGTTGCCTTAGGTTGTTTTGCAGATCATATCAAGTTAAAGGTATTTAATTCAATCTTGTTAACTTTTTGGTATATCATGTATTATGTTCCTACAATATCAAAAAGACATGTGCAGTGAAGTTAAATACATAATAATAACTAAGTCATAATTCCATTGTGTGACATTGTGCTTTTGATAAATTCTGAATTTTTCAATGGGGAATTCATGTAATAGTTTAATAACCAGAAAGATTACCTTCTTAATTTAAATTGGTTTTAAATCAATTCTCCGCATCACTTAACCCAGACAGAGAGATTATGAAAAAAGCAGCAATTGCTTTGGACATTTATTTCAGCCCTATCATCCCCTGAGCTGGTGACAATTACAAGTGCACAAAGCCAACTCCCACAGGGCGGTGTCTCTATTGTGCTTGAGATGATAATATTGTGAAATGATTTATGTTGTATGTATTTTATGGTTTGTGAATTGAACAAGAAAAAATACGGAAGAATGTGCTTTGTGGATTAAAACAATTTATTGAGCTCCTCGACAGTGTTGAGTTCATACAATGCTATGCAGTGAACAGGATGCAAGAGTACATTTCTGCCCAGAGATCTGCAAAAGTTCTGCACAGATATGAAGCTTGCAATATTGACCTTGACTGTGAATTAAACAGAATACATGGCTGAGCCTGTTAATAAAATTATTTTCCAATATACCCCTCAGAAACATGGCCAATGAAGCACATTGAAAAACAGTTCTTAATTGTGAACTTGAGGCATTATGCCTGGTTAGAAAATTCCACCTACATTTTTTCACGCCCTTTGTGCCTCTTTTACTGTTGTAACTCACACGCAACCGTAAATCTGGTCCTTGGTGCTTTCTAATGATATTAATGCCTGCATTTCATCAATTCTCTGGGAGCGTTGAGCTTGACTTCTCTGGCCTTTTTGCTCTTTGTAAAGGTTGAAGGCCACTTGGGCCTCTCTATCAGTGGGGGCTTTTGAAAGCCAGTTTCAGTATTTTTTAAGGAGGAGGAAACATTCCTAACCTGGAGGTGTTGTATCTCTGATGTTAATTTTTACATTTGTTTTTTTATCGAAACAAGTGCTATACGACCTTTGGCCTTAGTACTTTCACTTGCAGTAAGTATTTTAAACCTTAAGAGCCATTCTCAGTGTAGAGGGGGCTACCATGTGCAATTTTATGGGATTGGCATGGAATGGCTAATGCTGAGGCATCCCCGTGTATGCAATATTGCACACACCCTTGAACCCTGGAAATGCGATGAATAGAATTCCATCCCGTGTCATTGGAGATGATGAAAACCACGGATCAGCCTGGGACTGGGAGAAAGGAGGGAAGAGAACAGGGGCTCGTGGCAGTGGGGGTTGGGCATTGGGAAACAGCGTGGGGGGGGGGGGGTGCTGGTGGTGGTAATGGTTGAAGGGAGCAATGAGCGCACTTTCTCCCAGTGCTTCTGATCTCCCCTCATCTGCATTCTGATCCTGGCTGTCACAGTAGCTTTTTGCTCCCCTTTCCCATCCATTGGGTCAAAGCTCCATTGTGCCCATTGTCAGACAGGCTGTGGAACCACGTCTTGCTTCAGTGGACTCCTGTCCATCTGCCTAAGCATTCAGCTCTCAGTCTCTGCAAATTGGTGGTTTGGCCACCGCCTTCATTCCCAAGTCACACGCAACTCAGTGCAGTACCATATTTGGTGTGAATCGTCTGACCTATTAAGTTGTCGCACGGTGGTGAACTGGACATAAGGGAATGAAGGACATTGCAAACTGGTAAGAGTGGACCAAGATCATCAAAGTCACCATTCACCTGTGGCAGAACAGGCTCATGGGTCTGGCTCACATATAGCGCCGTTTTCTATGAAGTTGTATTTATTTAAACAATATAATTCCCCCCTTGATTATGAGTATTACATTTTTATACAGCCTAGGTGAATGAGAGACATAAATTATGTTGAGTTAATTCGGTAATTCACTTCCCAGCTCGCTCAGGGTGGTGTATTAAATGCTGCCCATAGTTTACTATGAAATGGTTGCCTATAATTATTGCTAGCATGGAAAGAAGATGCGGCATCTGTGACTTTGAAAGAGAGATGATTCGACAGGGCAACATTTGACAGGAGCTTTAGTGATATCTCAAATGTGACTTAACTTCCTGATGTTTTATGAGGAACCGTGAGGAATGTGATATTGGCATGGAACATTGAGGGAAAGACATCATCGAGCAGTCCTGGATCACAATGCCCATGCACTAGTTTGAGGAGCATGGCAAGCAACTCTAAATCAGTTAACAGAAAATTCAATCTTGGGTGAGAGCCAAGTTGGGTTGCAGAGGAAAAACAACTCATGACATCTGGCAACACATGCTTGCACTTACAATGGTGCAAAGAGAACAAACATTGGACTACTGAGCAGTGTTACAGTGTGGTATGATCTGATGAATCACCATGCACTGTATACATATGGTCAAG
This sequence comes from Anguilla anguilla, assembly GCF_013347855.1. Lineage (NCBI taxonomy): Eukaryota > Metazoa > Chordata > Actinopteri > Anguilliformes > Anguillidae > Anguilla > Anguilla anguilla. The sequence continues at coordinate 20,929,588 of NC_049211.1, read as the reverse complement.
ACAGGTTCTAGCTTGGTTCCAACAGTGAAGCATACTCATGGTTCTGAATTGGTTAGGGGTCCATTTTCCTTGCACACATCTTTTGTTTGGCACACAGGCAAATGATGGGCCAAGATGGACTCTAATGTGTTCTTGCCAAAATAATCTTTAATGCCATACTCTGGGGGGTTTCCCCAGTTCAGAACTGAATAACATGAAATGAAACCCATCAACCTCTTCTCTCCTTTCTCATACCGTGCATAAATAATGTATTTCCTGTAGGACTGCTTAAGAGCGGAGTGCAGTCACAGAGCCAGTGGATGGAAAGCAATGCTATTGAAAAGCTTCTTAATAAAAGTTGATAAGTTTTTGAGGGTTTTTTTTAATCTTAGCAAATAATTGCAACATTTCAAATATAGACCTGCTCTTCCAGGATGTTTACTGCCCATATTCCAGTCTGTGCCTTCCTGTATATGTTTAAACTATTAACAAAGGCAGTTCTGCTATATGGCCAATGACATACAGCTGAGTTCCAGGATATGCAACGCACATTGCACACACACACACACACACACACACACGACTTGAGTGGCATTTTTAATATTCCATTTCATACTATATTCTTCTGATATTTTTTTAGAGCTTCAGTTCTTTTTATTCCATGTCCAGATATGTTCATAGTTATTTCTTAGCTGTTCTTTTTTCAGTTTTATGAGCATGCATAGTCTATTTCTGTCTGCCTTATGCGTGTACACGGGCCTCATTTTATATTGGCATTCATGAAAGGTGTGCAAAACTACACTGTAATGATATTAATGTGAACCTACCCACTGAAAGAGAAGCTAATTGCTCTTATGGGCAGGGAAGCATGTGCCATGTGGGACTAATAATGGGGAGGCAGGAAAGGCCATTTGAATGAGATGAGAAATAACTGCAGAACAACTCACAGTCCCCTGTTATACGCAGCCAGTTGCTTCCACTCCAGTTTTAAACATTTGGGCCTTAATGAAGGCCAGACTCATGCTTGAAAATGAATAATCCTCACTAGATGTGCAGTGTAGATACATATAACCGAGTATGCAATATAATTTTACAATTTATAATAATAATAATAATAATAATAATAATAATATAAAAACAATAATTAAAAATAGTCTTAATAGTTTCTACAAAATTTGATGAGATAGAATTCCATTGCATACCCAGTGATGATGCTTTTTTTAAAAAAATGAAGTGATATTGACTTCAAACATCATGAGAATGCATCATGCAAAAATTCCCACATCCACCCCCCCATCAGTAAACCAGCCCATAACAATAGGCAAGAAATTCATCCTTTTTTTCTTCTGTTCATCACCAGCATTCTGTAATGTTGTCTGTTAATTCCCATGCTGGAAAACCTTTTAATTGCAGTTTAACCTTCTTTACCCTCTCTATGACTAACATGATTATTATTAAACATGGTGTCTAATGCAAATGGCCATTGGGGGGTTTTAAAAATTTAAAAAGAAGAGCAAATCAAATCCATAATTTAAACTTCTGGTCTGAAATGATAATTGGGGAAGGCAGTAGAGTCTACTGTTTTTTGTTTTGTGTGGCAAGATGGCAACCCAATGTGTGCTGTAGTGCTTATAATGAATGGGTAAGAATCAGAAAAGCCGATTTAGCAGTTAGTGCTGGTCCTGAGGTTCAAATAAGAGCCTCATATGCTAAGTGCCCTTTCAGATACTTCAGAAAATGGTCTGTAATGGTTTTCCAAATAAATTTTAAACCAGCTCTAATCTGTAATTGGCTACTGTTAAAATCAGTCAGTTTGTTTATAATGTTAAGATTCCAAATGTGAACATATTCAAGTTTAGCATCTCATGCACACAACCAGCATTGTTTCATATGCATTGATTGCCATCTTCCTCGAAACGGTCATTGCAAATGGACACATGCACTTGTGTAATGCAATGATGTCATAATAGTACTTTGAATCTGTGACTTACACTGGACATGTATGGGCCTCTGGTTTAAAGCACTTATGTGAGTTTGTGTACCAATCCCATGCTGGCTTGTTCTTTGTTTTTTTAAATTTAATTACACAGATATGACAAATCTAAACATAACCTCCAAGACCCTCAGCAGTCTGGTTTCAGACCCGGTCACTCGACGGAGACTGCCCTGCTCTCCGTCACTGAGTCTCTCCACGCAGCACACGCAGCATCCCGTTCATCTGTCCTAATTCTTCTTGACCTCTCAGCTGCCTTCGACACCGTTGACCATCCTACACTTCTGTCTTCCCTGACAGAATTGGGAATTTGCGGACCAGCCCTCAACTGGATTGCGTCCTATCTCTCCGGCCGCTCCTTCCAGGTTGCCTGGGCCGGTGCAGTATCAGCTCCTCGTCCCCTCACAACTGGGGTCCCTCAGGGCTCTGTCCTTGGTCCCCTCCTCTTTTCTCTGTATACTAGGTCCCTTGGCCCTGTTATTGCCGCCCATGGCATGTCATATCATCTCTATGCAGATGATATTCAACTTTTCTACTCTTTCTCTCCCACAGACACTCAGGTCTCCGATCGCATATCCGCCTGCCTGAGTGACATCCAGAGCTGGATGACCAAACACCAGCTCAAGCTCAACACAAGCAAAACGGAACTTCTCCATATTCCTTCTCTTACCTCTCCCACTTCTCATCTGCCCATTTCTTTAGGAGTCACTCCCCTACACCCTTCGCAGAGTGCCCGAAATCTTGGAGTTGTGCTGGACAACAGGCTGGCACTCTCTGAGAATATCGCGGCAACCACCCGGTCGTGCAGGTTCATCCTGTACAATATCCGCAGAATAAGACCACTCCTCACCAATTATTCCACACAGCTCCTGGTCCAGGCCATGATACTGTCACGTCTGGACTACTGCAACTCCCTCCTGGCTGGCCTCCCAGCATCAGCCACCAGACCCCTTCAGCTCATCCAGAATGCAGCAGCACGTCTGGTTTACAACCTCCCTCGTGACTCCCACGTCACTCCCCTCCTCATCTCCCTCCACTGGCTACCAGTGCAAGCTCGCATCCGGTTTAAGACACTGGTGCTTGCTTTCCAAGCAGTCAAGGGGTCAGCTCCTGGTTATCTGCAGAAGATGATCAGACCCTACAAGCCGGCCAGATCGCTCCGATCGGCTACTACAGGGCGGCTGATTCCTCCCCCTACACGAGCAGCAACAAGGTCTCGACTCTTTGCAGTTCTGGCCCCACGATGGTGGAACGATCTTCCAGTGGAGGTCAGAACAGCAGAGTGTCTGAGCACCTTCAAACGGAAACTCAAGACGCACCTCTTCTCTGTATACCTCTCTCCTCTTCCCTAAACCCTCTCCCATAACTATTTAAAAAAAAAAAAAAAAAAAAAAAAAAAAAAAAAAAAAAAAATTTTTGGTTCAGACTATCTTGTTTTTCCTTACTGTATGCTACTATAGTAAAGGCTTTTATCTGCATTTTATTCAATGGACTTAAGTGGACTTGATCCTGAGTTTGGTTACACTGTTGTAAGTCGCTCTGGATAAGAGCGTCAGCTAAATGCCTATAATGTAATGTAATATAATGTAATGTAAAAATCTAAACATAACCTCCAAGACCCTCAGCAGTCTGGTTTCAGACCCGGTCACTCGACGGAGACTGCCCTGCTCTCCGTCACTGAGTCTCTCCACGCAGCACACGCAGCATCCCGTTCATCTGTCCTAATTCTTCTTGACCTCTCAGCTGCCTTCGACACCGTTGACCATCCTACACTTCTGTCTTCCCTGACAGAATTGGGAATTTGCGGACCAGCCCTCAACTGGATTGCGTCCTATCTCTCCGGCCGCTCCTTCCAGGTTGCCTGGGCCGGTGCAGTATCAGCTCCTCGTCCCCTCACAACTGGGGTCCCTCAGGGCTCTGTCCTTGGTCCCCTCCTCTTTTCTCTGTATACTAGGTCCCTTGGCCCTGTATTGCCGCCCATGGCATGTCATATCATCTCTATGCAGATGATATTCAACTTTTCTACTCTTTCTCTCCCACAGACACTCAGGTCTCCGATCGCATATCCGCCTGCCTGAGTGACATCCAGAGCTGGATGACCAAACACCAGCTCAAGCTCAACACAAGCAAAACGGAACTTCTCCATATTCCTTCTCTTACCTCTCCCACTTCTCATCTGCCCATTTCTTTAGGAGTCACTCCCCTACACCCTTCGCAGAGTGCCCGAAATCTTGGAGTTGTGCTGGACAACAGGCTGGCACTCTCTGAGAATATCGCGGCAACCACCCGGTCGTGCAGGTTCATCCTGTACAATATCCGCAGAATAAGACCACTCCTCACCAATTATTCCACACAGCTCCTGGTCCAGGCCATGATACTGTCACGTCTGGACTACTGCAACTCCCTCCTGGCTGGCCTCCCAGCATCAGCCACCAGACCCCTTCAGCTCATCCAGAATGCAGCAGCACGTCTGGTTTACAACCTCCCTCGTGACTCCCACGTCACTCCCCTCCTCATCTCCCTCCACTGGCTACCAGTGCAAGCTCGCATCCGGTTTAAGACACTGGTGCTTGCTTTCCAAGCAGTCAAGGGGTCAGCTCCTGGTTATCTGCAGAAGATGATCAGACCCTACAAGCCGGCCAGATCGCTCCGATCGGCTACTACAGGGCGGCTGATTCCTCCCCCTACACGAGCAGCAACAAGGTCTCGACTCTTTGCAGTTCTGGCCCCACGATGGTGGAACGATCTTCCAGTGGAGGTCAGAACAGCAGAGTGTCTGAGCACCTTCAAACGGAAACTCAAGACGCACCTCTTCTCTGTATACCTCTCTCCTCTTCCCTAAACCCTCTCCCATAACTATTTAAAAAAAAAAAAAAAAAAAAAAAAAAAAAAAAAAAAAAAAATTTTTGGTTCAGACTATCTTGTTTTTCCTTACTGTATGCTACTATAGTAAAGGCTTTTATCTGCATTTTATTCAATGGACTTAAGTGGACTTGATCCTGAGTTTGGTTACACTGTTGTAAGTCGCTCTGGATAAGAGCGTCAGCTAAATGCCTATAATGTAATGTAATATAATGTAATGTAAAAATGATGGCAGGTACTGCCAAAAAAATAAAAAATGGCAAATGAGATTTACAAGCCAAAACAATCTTGCACAGCCTATTTATTGTAAATTTTTACTACCTCCTGCCTCAAGGGACTATAGAATAACCAATGTCTGTTTGTTCAATGTGTGCAAATCATTATTTTATTCTGGGCCTGTTAATCTATTTCCACGCAGGTAATGAAGCCCAGAAAGAGCAGATTGCTTTGGCCTTTGTTGAGGCTGATGAATTTAGACAAGAAATGGGGGCATCATGCTAAACTCATTTAGAAGACTTTAATGGCTGGTTTGGCATTTTAAGGTGAGAGCACTGACCACCCAGAGCCAGTGGACTGAATTCATAACTACAAATTACAGGCACATTTGCAGCAACCTCCACTATTGATTCAGGAGACAAGCCTGTGCTCTCTGAAGCTTACAATGTCAGCCGCTGCTTTGTATCACAACACAGTTAGCAAGTCAAGTTTGCACAGACATGAATTGGAGGAATACAATTGGCTCATGGCTGCTGTACAGGCAGACTTGCGGGTGCCCAATTGACCAGTAGGGGTCACTAGTGTGCAATGACATGTGATCATCCAAGTCAACTGAAGCCCTTCAATCATGGGACACAGGTGGTACTGGCATGGTCTGAATTCAATACCTAACCAGGGGATCCATCTATGCGCTAGAACAGTGCCTTAACAGGTTGGTCTACTCAGCCGCCCTGATATCCAAAGCAAAGAGCCTAGTTAACTAGTACGAGAACATTTTGCTTCTAACATACTTCATATTTTGCTTCATTTTTGGCTTCTAACTTTAATTGATTTTCAGTCTTTATTTGATCGATTTATAGCCATTCCACCATTTTTTATTTGAAATACTGAAAACCTGAATCACTACAGAAGGAGTAGGTCATTCTGAAGGCTCTAGTTGAAGGGCCTAATGTCTCAGAACCAAGCATGGCTATGCTATGGTTTAGGAATGCATGCTGCTGTGTTCTTAGGTTGCCCTGCTGTTTCCACAGCCCCCTATATTTTCTTATCGAAGGAACATACACAAACATTGCCCAGGGGCCAAACACAGAGGGAGTGAGTGATGAATTCCTCAGAGAGACTAATTCCAGAAGCTGTACTCAAACATAGCACGGGTCGCTGGGCAATAAACACCTAAAGCTATTGTAGTGGTCAGGCCCAACAGGCTTTCCTGTTTCAGCTCCCAGTGGCATATTTGATGGTATGCCCCGTTCCTGTTTCTACTCCCCAGGTATGCAGACCTGGGATTGCTACAAGGCCCAGGGAGTGAATGTACCCCATATGAGTTTTCTTTGCAACCTGCTTCCACAGGAAATTGAGAAAAAGTGCAAGTTCTCATCTCAAAAGGTTTGATGAAAATTTATGAGACTCTCCCTTTAGCTTAAAAAGAATGTTTTTGTTGGATTGTTTTTTTTTCTTGTTCAAAAGCTGAGAGACCCCAGTAGAATAGAAGTCTCCAGGTTTTGCGTCCCTTAGACCTGGGCTGTACTGTAAGTAGGGGAAAGACTAACAATGGTTTTTAGTTTCTCGGTCTTCGAGCTGTTATTTGTCAGCCCTGATTTCTCATTGAAGACTGCTGCTTAGAAGTTGCAGTATTCATACGTACACTGATTCACGGGCTCTGCTGGCCCCCAGCACAGGTCTTTAAGGAAGAATTTCACAGGCCTTTTCACCTTCTAGTGCTTTATGGCTTGCAGGTCTGTCATAAATTTCTTGGATGCTGGCTGCTGAAGTTTTTTGATGAAGAAAAACTAGCCTCATCACAAGATGGTGACAGGTACCCCAGTCATTGCCAGATGTTTTTCTTGACAGTGAGGCATTCATAAAAGAAAAATAATAAAATAAAACAGGAAGAAATCTTGCTTTCGATGGATGGGGCTTGGATAGACAAGCACACTATAGAAGAACTTGGTGAGTGTACTCCCATTGTCTTTGGTTGAGCAGAGAGGCCACAAGGTCAAGTGCCATACTCATTGACTTGAAGCATTAGAGAGGATCTGCAATCTCACGGAGCGTGAGGACCCTGAGAATTTCATGAGCTGTGTCTTTAGTGTGCGTTACAGTGTACAGTCAGTGGGCCTTTAAATCATCTGCATCGAAACCAGTCTGATGATTCAATGTCAAAGAAAGGGACCATTTATGACTAGAGAACATAGGCGACAGGGGAGCAATCCTCCCTTTTTAATCTGTCCACCACTGATGCTCTGACAGCAGCCTGTATTCAGGTCAGAGAAACTTTGTGACTACAGAACCTTGGCACAAGGCCCATTCAAGGGCTGTAGGCTGTGGGCTGATGCTTCTTAATCACCTGAACTGAAATTAAAATAGTGGGGATTTCTGTCTTTCCTACTTAGGTATTCTGGAGGAGCAGAACAGAGGAGGGGAATGTTTAAGAGCTGTGTTTATACACAAAGACCTGACACTATGTGCTGCCTTGTGCTGGTTGAACCTGAAAGTTTAGGAACCAGTGGGCTATAAGAGGCTATTCCTTGGACCTAATGCAGCTGCCCTCTGGCAGGATGCCAAGGTCAACATAGATGGATCCGATTGTTATTGCCACCTGTGCTGGGGAGGTGCAAATATACAATAAAATGGAATATAGGCAAACACAAGATCAGGAACCACACAAGTAAGCCTGTGAAAACATCAATCTTTGTGGTGGCATGGTATAGGAATACAGTCATTTATAACTGGTCTGAATTTTAAACAGGCTGCCTGCAGGCAGAACGAGGGTCAAGAAGTTAGACAAAGTGTTGGGTGGAGCTGGGGAGAGAAGGGGATGTGGGAGGGAGCGGCAAGACGTTTTTGGGTATATGATGAGGTGAGAAGAACAAAGACCTCATTGTTAAGGCAGAAAAGGCCTCGGCTGTAAACAGGAAGAACATGGGAGCCCCCTGGAAGTGAATTCAGAGAGAAATTATCAGTGCTGAAGCATGAACCCTGGCATTCAAATCCACCCTGTCCAGAACTTTCTGTGACCTTTATTGAAGTTCCAACCCCCATTCCTATCGCACAATCTGGGGGAGGCTTCGAGGAATAACAGGCCACGGCTTAAAATAAAAGTCAAAACTCATAATAGAGTAATGTTTACTAAACAGAACAAATGTTTACCAAGCGCACACATCTGCTTACAGATAAGGCCCAGGAAATAGTGTGATGACTGGTTTCCCCTGGCTCTGATTAATGCTCTATGTAATGCCAGAATTAATTACTAAACACAACACAGAAGGCCGTGAAGGTCATAGACTCAGCATAGAGTGCCTACACAATAACTCTCAGGAAATGTTAGCGATTCACTTATCAGAAATGACGTTTATTCATATACGTGACACATGGAGATCTGTTTAATTATGCAGCAGTAGTATAAAGTCCATAGGAGGCGAAACTAATGTGTCAAATGGTGCATTGTGTGCACAGCCAGAAGGCAAGGACAAGAGGATGAGGTGAGTTGAAGTGCAGCCAGCTTTAAATAGGCAGTCCAATAACAAGAGAGAATTTGATATTTTCCAGTGCAGCAACAGATGCTGTGGTAATGAACTCACAGCAATCACTGCTTGCTGAGCTTCCTAAAACCATACCCTTGTCAAGTGGTATCAGGTCCAGGGGTTTCAAATGCCAGGCTGGGAGTTACCCCTGAGTGACCATGCACTAGAACTGCAGTGTTCGGACCTTAACAAGTGTCCTTCATAAATGTCTAAAAATATACAAGAAAAGGATTTTCAGAGATACTTGTTTTCCAGTAGGGAAAATCTGAGCAGTTCCCATTTTGGACTTGCAGTGGTCCAGGAGGGGCTTTTTACTTCCTGTCAACATGTGGATTTGAGTAAAGGGAATAAAGGTTAGACACAGTATTTGCTCCAATAGGCCGTCTGCTGAATGTAGTGTGAATCTGTTTCTCTGTCCAGCTACTATTTTCACCAGAGGACTCAGAAGTCAGTCCAGGTACGTCAGAACTGAAACGACTCTAGCACAGGGTGTCACGGTTGAGGAGGGTGGGACGCAATTGCAGACCGAGGGGATCTAAAAGTTAACCCTGAGGGGTAACCACAAAATCGCTGAGCGATAGAAAGGGAAGGGGAAAAACCAAATAATAAAGAGCGAAGTAATCGCTCCCTCCACTCACTGAAACTTCTGTCAGCGGGCTCAGAAAACTAAAAGAAATGAAACACCGCCGCAGCGTAGCTGCCCAGAAAGAAAACCCCCCCTAAAAACAGAGTGGGGTCACTTACAAAAGAAAAAGGATATTCGCAGCCTGGCGGGTAGAAAACAAAAGGAAAACTAAAGAGACGAGGGCAAAATGTCCTCCACAGCGCAAAGAGATAAACAGCTCGAGAAGAAACTAAACGGTGATCAAATCTGGCAGATAGGATCAACACGGTAACTTCTGCCAATTCTCACACCCCTACACACCAAGAGTCTGACAAACAATGAGTCTGCGCTGAACCCCAGAAATCAGGGGCTAGATATAGGCCTCCCACACCTGACCCTCATCACGAACAATTAGCTCAGAGCAAATGCCTGTGAGGTGCCATCACCTCACCATAGCACTCACACACCTGCCCCTCGTCAGGGTCAATTAACCCGCAGAAATCAGAGAGAGAGGTGCCACCACCTCACACAGGGGTGCACAATCAGGGCTGATCCATTTCAGGATTTTGTGCCAACTTCTGCTCTTAATTATTTACTTAACTCAATAATATTGTGAGCTGACATTTGTATAAGCACCAGCTATAGCCGTAGATTGCAAGTGGATACTAAAGATTTTACTGCGTACAGAAGTGAACCAGCAATAGTTTATAGAGTTATCAGATAACTTGAACCAGGAAATTGGTTTGAACAAAAACCAGCATGCAGAATGGCCCACCAGGACCACAGCACCAGAGCTGTGTACCCCTGCACGAGCATGCTTTTAGTTCATCTGCTGGAGCTTGCTGTGGAATGGGAAGGACTTAAATATCGACCGTCCCACAGGCTGTACGCGTTCACACCAGCTGAACATTTGCCTGTTGCTCAAAAAAATAATAATATTTTGCTTGAGAATACTCCTTACATAAGCCGTTTGCTTGTGGTGTGGCAGAGAATAACATTGACATTACCCTGCAGTCTGACCTGGCCAGTTTCAAATCGCAGCTGAAGGCTTAATTGCCCTGAAAGTGCTCTCTAAGTTGAAAGTTTGATGCTGGTTTCCAAATTCTCTGCTAGGGACAACATGAAATGAGGGGGAATGTGAGGTACGCTTGAATTCATTCGGGAATGAGGAGAGGAAACAAATTAAGGAACCTCTACTCAGGTCGGAGAACTCCCGTTTTTACTTTTTTCCCCTTCTGGTTAGCGCAGCACATGGCTGTCTTGTGCTATCTGCAAGCCTTTTGTGAGCACTGTAGCCGAAGTGTATGGCCCTTTGAGTGGTGTTATGTGCATGTGTTGTGTTACTGCACATGAACACGCATTGTGAGTGTGGACGTGCATGGAGCTAGAGAAAAAGCTAATGGCAGGATGGCTGGCTAATGAGCTCTGTACACTGTTGTATTAGTTGCAGCCCTTTCATAATTTTAATAAAACACTGTTGCTACACCGTCAACTGGACTGGCTCCGTTCAAAATGGTGCAGCATAACCATCAGCAAATGCACCCCCCAACCCCCCCCCCCCCCCCCTTCGGATGGAGGTGGAGCGCTGGGAACAGACAGGACTGGGAACAGACAGCACGGACACAGGTGTCTCAGTCCGGTCGTGCAATGATTGTTCTCCACAGCTGACATTCATTCTGCCCTGGAGAGCCCAGAGCAGGGAGCAGAGTATGTGCATTGGCTCTGCAGCTGAAGGTGCATGTGAGAGTGCTTGTTTTACAATGTAAGTGCTGAAAAAAGAGGTGAGCGAACCTGTCTGTCAAATGCTTCCAAGTAAAGGACCTTGGGATTGCGTCAGTGATCAAGCATGGGGACCGTCACAGGTAAATCCATTTTAATTGCCTTTGAAACCAGAACATGATTCTTAAAACAAATGTCTTATTGTGCCATAAGTTCATCTGAACATACCTCATATTTTTTCTACACCCCCACCCCCCCTCCCCGAAAAAAAGGCCCCATTTCCTGGCAAGTATCGAAAAAAGAGGAAAATATATTCACCCTAAACACATCATCTCATGCGCACATGCACGCAGACATGTACACACACAGTAAAGAGGCAAGGCAAATCAGTTCTGTGAATATAAAGGGTATGTTTGACAGCTTGCAGCCCCTTGTTAGACTAATAGAGTTTGGGAAATTAGGTAAACGGTGGGTTAGTGTTAAATAAAGAGGGACATTGTGTTTGGGCTCGCTGGTTTGCCGTGATGAGGTTTGGAAAGTGGGGGAATAGGGGAGGGGGTGTTGCTGAATTGTGGGGTGTGTGTGCATGAAGAGGTGGTGGGCTTGGGGTTAGGGCAATTAAAACCAGATGCTCATTTGATTTAAAATAGCAAACCATGGTGGAGGTGTTTTATCGGGTTTTTGTGTGAAAATAAAAAGAATCTGAAAATGAAAAAGCGTGGTTTACACATACAGTTTAATCTCATGTTCCATAACCCAGAGTGGTAATGATACTGACAAACTGCAAGGATGTAGTGGAGCATGTATAGAGAGGAAAGGCTTGCTGATGTCCTGAGATCAGTTACAATACCCCCAACTCAAACTCTAGCACTTGACGCTCATCACTTCCTTCTGTAGGGATGCTTACAGTGGCACCTGGTGTCTACACTGGGGCCCCCTTTCAGGAACTCCCCTCTGCCCCCAGCGTCGGTGTAGAGTACAGAGTGGCTCTCTGTCAGGGCTTTATAAGGGGGAAAATGGAATGAGGTAAATATAGTGCTGGAAACGACAGTGTGTTTCTTCTGAGGGACTATTGTGAACGCACAGAGTGCCTCCTGTATGGCCAGGAAAAGTCTGGAAAAGTCTACCCTTGCATTCCTCACCCAGTGATGTCACTGCTGCCACCTCAGTCATATTCACACAACATTAGAAGCACCCCATCCCCCTCTCTCATGCGAAAGGTGGCTGAGTGCAGCCTTTCAGTCCAGCTCAATGGTTCTCAAACTCGGTCCTCAGGACCCCTGCTTATGCTGGTTTTCATTCCAACCGCAATTGCAATCCCAGAATTTTAACAAGCTGTTCACTTTTCCTAATTAGAAGCTTTTCATGTTTTGAAGGATTATTTACCCTCTTAAGCCACATTATGTCAGAGCTAGCTACGCATGCCATGAAGAATCAAAGTCCCATATTCACTTTGTGTTTATTGTACTATATTGCAAATGATTGCATAAAAAGAGGTTCAATTTTTTTTACTGATCAAATTAACCACTGAGGTGAATTAATAGGCTCCTAACTGGTAAAAGTGTGGACACCTGCCACAAAAACTAACCATGTGGAAGACAATGACGAATTCAAAGGCAAAGCAAAGGATAACGAGCCAAACCTGCATTGTGTTAACAAGTTTAAGAAAAAACTTATGAAATAACTTAAATGCACAACAATCTTAATTGAGCAAGAGATTGTCTGTAACGAAAACCAGGAGAAGGGTCCCCAGGATTGAGTTGGAGAACCACTAGTCTAGCTGACTGAGTTGAGTTAGTAGATGGAGAAATTGCCCCAAGCATGTGCAGTTGAGCTGTAAACGAATCAGAGATTGTGTTCCTTGGGGTGGTTTAACACGTTTGGGGGAGTTTGGCCCAGACCGGACCCTCTGGCTGGTTGGGCCTTGAAAGCAAAGGATCCTTCAGTGAAAGCCAGGAGAGTCCACTTAAAACCTGTACCCCCAAGCAGGGGGCCCATTAAAAATGTCACGGTGGCCTAAATTTACTATGAGTGCAGTGGGTTTTATAATGTCTGTGCATTTTGTTCTGAAACCTAAGATGTATTACCAGAACCAGGACCCAGTGCAACAGAGTGGCCCAGGAGGGGAGTCAGGCAATGCTGCAGCACCAGTTTACTCAGTCTGTCAGTGTAAATTTTCTGACCACTTCACATTCCTTATGTTGGCCATTTTGTTCTTTTGTGTCAGACTGTCAGGACCTCTTGTATGTTTGTATGTTGGGGTTGGGGGTGGGGGGGTGGGGGGGGGGGGGGGGGGGGGGGGGGTTATTGTGTGCTTGTTCTGTGTGTATGCATCTACAGCAGAAATGTCCAGTCTTGTCCAAATATGGACTGTCTTTCATGATTGTTTCATTAGTTGAATCCAGTGTTTGAATGCTTTGCAGGAACATGGAAGGCTTGCATGGCCCCTTCTTCAATAAGACTGGATACCCTTGGTCCTCAACATGTATATACAAGTTAGTTTTTTGGAGGTAGACTGTGACTTTGTATCTGGGAATTTATGTTTCTAGACTGCATTGTCAGCACACACAATTAGCTAATTTTGTATGTTAGTCATCTTTGTGCATTTTTGTGTGTTCGTGTGTATGGGTATGTGTGTGCTCATGAGTGGGGATGGTGTGCAATGCATGTGTTTGTGAATGGGGGTTCTCATGCCCTGTGTGCTGTATTCATGCGTGTGAGTGTACGTACGTATGTCTCTAAGTGATGTAATGAGCAAGTTGTGGCAAAACTGGGGTAACTCAAACTTTGATTCAATGCTGTGGTCAGTCCAAGTAGACCTGTGGGTATAAACTGCTCTCCAGGTATTCATTATCACACCTCTTAGCCTGCCACCTCCAATGGAAATAAGGGGGGAGTTCAATGATGAAATCACTACCTGTGCCAAAGGGTGAAAAATGCTGATTAAAATTGTTTATCCTACTCCACACCCTAGACAAGGCCAGTCCTTCAGGTTGTCCCATGGGTGGGGACGGTGACCCGCTGGCAGGGAAGCGTCAGTGTTTGCAGACTGTGGGGGGGGAGTGGGCGGGGCTTGTCACAATGATGTGAGATGGATGGGCCTTGTTTGTACAGCGAAGCGGGTAGGCCATTCCTGAGAGAGAGTGACCACTCCTGCTGCCCCGCCACCATGGTCCCCATTCCAGAATGCCTGTGAGATTCCGGATCTTTCCAGCATTTCGTCTCAGCCTGTTGTGAGAGCAGTACTGCACAGCCTTTTAGGGCTGCTAGTGAGAGAAAAGGTTTGTGTATATGTCTGTGTGCAGGTATTTACTGCCTTTGACACCGTGACATCTAGTGCAGCAAATCTTTCCCGTCCTTCTTCTTTGCTATGACAATAGTTCAGTTATTTCAAGGCTGAAATAACTTTGAGTACCTTGTTTCTTCTGAGTTGTATGGATGGACTTTTATTCACTGGAAGTAAAATTATAATTAAACATAAATGTGCCCATACTTGGTGATTTGTTGTGTAGTGTGATAAAAAGAAAGAATTTTGTTTTAGCATTAGAGAAAGCAATTGAGTGAAAATGAGAATTTAGTCTGCTGGAAAGGAGATATAAAATGTGGGTACATTTTCATATTAAATTTACCTCTCTCTGTCATGCACTCAATTCTGACAGCTTTTCACCATGTTGAAATACATCAGTTTTTTATTTTTAATTTAACAAGAAATTTCCATGATAGTTTTAATCAAGTAAGTCCATACATCAAGGGCTATTTATCACTGTCCATTTAAAGTTGTAAAATGGTGGTTAATTTTTATAGAGGGTGACAAATGTTAATGGGGTAGGCTTATTGTGTAAATGCTGAGGTCAAACCACCTATGATTAGGGGCTCACATTTGTATTTAGTAAGGAAAGGCACTTTTTTCAACTTCCTGCAGTGAGCCTCCTGAAATACAAGCATGTGTCACACTTTGCCGCAACACTGCTGCCAATGGCCCATGTCAACTGAAAGCAGCATGACCCTGCTCTCCATGCGTCTGACCATTACACATGGTTGCCTGCACATGTGTACGAGGCTATCACTTTGCAAGGAAAAGCGCAGTGGCCTTCAGTAGCCCGCTGGATACGCATGTGCCTTCTGAACGTTTTTCCTTTTTATTGAAAGCAGGCCGGTTCCTGGGTCACTACTGTGTGAACGTATCGAGTGTCCCTGCACTAAATGGTTGATGTCACATCTCTGGAATTCTTTCCTCTGGCTATTGCTTAATGGCCGCCCCTACTGAAAAAAGCGACCAGTAAAGCTTAAAAAAATGGATGAATTCAGAAAGTGCCCACAAAGTGTCAGTGATTGTACACTGTGACCTCCTGCCTCTGTGGTTTAATTAAACAGTTCACTCATCACATGCTTGTGATTCACTTCAGCTGTTTGAGTTGGTGGTTGGGAACACAGAAATGAGAACAAACCGGAGTGTGCTCAGTCTCAGTGAACTAATTAGTCCCGAGGAAGATCTGTGTGTTCGTTAACTGGGGACATGAAACAATTATCACAAATAATTGTCAGAATGGTGATGATGGTGATCTGCCAAGGTTGTACAATGTATCACTGAATTAATCAAAATTCATCAGACGTACAGAAATGTCTTATTCGAGAGAACATATTACTTTATATATTCTCCTGATATCAAAGCTATACAGTATAGAGTTAACAATGATGTATGAGTCTGTTTAGCATACTAATGTTATGTCGTTCTTTACATAAAAATAATTCTGCTAAACTGATTTACATAATCCATATCCTCATTTAATTAGTTTTCTAATGTGGTACACCCCCAGACAAAGAAGGCATTGAAATGACTTTTTTTTTAAAGATGTTTTAGAAACACAATTTGTCTGCAAAGCATTAGCAATTGTATGAGGTGTAAGATAAGAGGCAAATATGTCACTGAAATTGCAACTTTCATTGCAATTTTACCTATAATATGTGGAACTATTTTGTGGGGTAGATAAGCCTGCTTATATGAAACTGTTCACAGATGTTTTGGAAGCTGTGCACCTATGCACCAAACATGGGGCACCATATTTAACTAATCTTCAAGAAAATTACAGAATTAAGAAAGATAGAGATGGAACAAACTGCAGGTATATTGTGAACCAGATCTGGAATTCTGAATGCAGTGGCCTGTTTCTCATCACATTTTCTGTGAAATTGTAGTCATGTGTCCTTTAACCACAACAAAGTTTAGACAAGTTTTAGTTTCCGTAAAATATGTGACGGTGTTAGATACTGTGGTGTGTAGTGCAGGGTATGTAACTATGTCTGAAATAATCTATCTGATATTGCATATATGTGATCTTGCCTGCTCTAGCACTTAAGCCTTTAAATTGATTCAGATGTAATACAGAAGAATTAATCTTTCTGGATCACATTTACATTTTAAACTGGGGCTTACTTTTAAAAACCTGAGGCGGGGATCTCAGTTGTAGAATTTGTAGAATTTGCACTGTACTTAAATCATATAAATCTATACACACACTATTTACAATGTTGAAAAAGGTTTTTGGGATCATTTTGAGGAAATTGCATTTGTGTGTGAGTGGGATTGAGAGAGATACAGACAGACCAACAGAAACAGTGAGACAGACAGAAAGAGACAGGAGGAAAGACAAAAAGATTCCCTTACACTCATTGTGGGTCAGTCACAGTTTAAATCTAGGTCTGACTTCAGGTTAGAAGTTCAGCAGTGAACTACATACATTGATGGGTGTGAAAACACAATAGACATAAATGGACAGCAGTCTGGGCCCCAGCACTGACTTTGGGACACTGGGATTGAACAATGGCACTCGTTGGTGCATCTCTTTCCTTATCTCTCAGGTCAGATCAATAGCCCCTCAGCTGATAAGATGCGTGCACAGGTGGTGCTTATAGTTTGCGCCTATCAGGGCCAGTGTGTGTGTTTTCACACCTCTGGGGTCACTTAGGCCTGTACGTCCAGGTAGGCTTGTGTAAAAGTGTTGGTTTATGTTCTTTCAGGTGAAGAACCATGTCACAGATAATCTCTGCGCTCCCCCTTGACAGCACCTTTTCTGTCCCCAGGGTCAAATGAGGTTCTGCGAGCTGATAACCCCAAAACTGCCACATCCTCATACTTGCAGACATTGCCAAGACTGTGCATGACTGACATAGCTTTCCTACATGTTGTACCGTTCCTGGATTTTTGCATGTTTGAGAATACTCTGAGAGGAAAACATGCATTGAACACTTGCACACAAATTGACCATAGATGTCATTTTAGCCTGTTCCTGACAACTGTGTTGCTATAATGACATTGTACTGTCTCATAATGAAATAATAATATATTCACAGTTGTATTTTTATTTTGTTTTTGTTTGTCTGGGGGAGAGGGGCATTTCATAGGTTAGGAAGACATCAGTTAACCATGCCTCTCTGTTCCATCCCCAGACCTGCTCACGGTTCTCCTTGTAGCCAATGGTAGCTCCTTTTCTTTGATATCCAGCTGTTATGAAGAGGGAGAAAAATTGGGGGGCTTTGGGGGCAGGGGGGGGGGGGGGCAAAAGGAAGAGAAGAAGCATGCCTCTCTTTTGGGGGTTGGGTGATCGGGGGGGGGGGGGGGGGGGGTTGCCGGCCTGTGCCATTTCCTCTTTCACTCAAATCAGACTGGAGAGGGGAGATCGTGTCCCCCCCCCCCACACACAACCCCCCCGGTGTCCCGCTTGGATAGCATTTCAAGGCAGTAGTTTGGGAGGGATATGCAAATCCTGCCCTGGCTGCCTGCCCCTTTGAAGAGGCACTAGCAGGCTGCAGCGTGCAGGGAGAGCACAGTTGGCTGAGAGAGCCAGTCAGCAGGTCTCCAGGTCCACAGGCCGTCTCCACGTATGTAGCACTGTCTCTGCTAGAGCCTCTCTCTTCTCTTTTCCTCTCTGTCTGTCTCTCCTTCTCCTTGTCTTCCACATCTGTGCATTTATTTTCTGAACCTCTCTTCTCCTGCAGTCGTCTGTTTGGTTCCCAAACCGTCTGTTGCTCCTTTCCATCCCTCCTCAGACCACAGGAAAGAATAAGGACGATGCCAGCACAGATGTTCGGGCTACATGCTCATTTTGAGTCCAGCTGAAGACGTCGGCATTTCAGAGGCCCAGGGGAACTTAAACAAAATAACTAAAGAAAATCAGAACTTTTCTCAACCAAAGGAAGGTTTTCGGGAGATCTCATTTTCACGTCCCTCCTTCATCATCCAGCTTGGTTTTGTTTTTTTTTGTTTTTTTTTTGGGTGCTTTTTGAGTGGGAAGGCTGAAGATGAAGTCAATTCTCTCTAAGGTCACTCTTCATCCTTTTCTCTTTGGAGTGTTCTTGTCTTTGGTGGATGCCAAAGGGACCTACTATGGCAATCCCTACCGATACAACCTCTACAAATCTGGAGTCAATCCCCATTACTCACCTGGGAAACCCATGGGCCGCCACAAGTGAGTACCTCTGACTATATCAGAATTAATACACTGTAAGCATACTTGATTTCACTCTTATCAGTTCAAATGCTGTATGAACAGATTTACGTTTAACATTAGAAATTTTTAAATACCACTAGAGTCACTTGCAAACCAAGGAATGGCTGGGACATCAAGTAGACTATCCTTGCAAAGGTGTTTGATTAATCTTTTGGTCAGGCCAACCAAATAATTTCTCTGGGTTTATGCTTTTCAGATAACCATCTGAGGTACAGTATATTCTAATAACACTGCAGAGCCACAGTTTACTTTGATAGCCATCAGTGGTATTTGACATGAAAGAAAAGAGGAAAACAATAATGATGAAGAACATATGCAGGAATTTTGGCAGAGTGACCTGGTATGGGAGAGTTTGCCCAGGTTTATTATAGACAGAATGTTTTTGGTTTATTTGACAAAAAAGCTAATGAAAAGCTCGTTGTGACTCACGTTAAATTATATGCAATACATATTCACTGAAATTCCGATTGCAAACAAATCAATCATCAATCAATCAAATTTTATTTGTATAGCGTATTTTGCAGCAGTTGTCACAATACACTTTACAGACAAACACAAAGTGGAAATGTCTTGACATTGCACGCCATATTGCCTACAGTTTCACAGTATAATATTTTGCTGGCCAGGCATTTCCTTTAACTCTTTACAATGACGAAGATCATGGGGAATTGGAACTATAGCGTACACTCTATGGAGAATGAGCATGATGAATTGTCACTTATATGAATGGATATAGTTTTTAAGAAGATGACAGCATGTGAGATGTAGGGCAGTGCGTTTGTTGTGGTTGGAGCCCTGACCTCTGGACCTGAAGACCATGGGGGTCAGATCTGGGACAGGACACTGCTGTGTTATCAATGAGCTAAAGATAAAAGATGAAAGTGAATTCTTTATCATTTTTACCCCGGTTAATACCTTGGTAGAGGGGGGAAAGGTGAAGGAGGCTGCACATTGTCAGCTTGCAGTGTGAAGCTCAGGTTTCTGGGTTTGGATTAAAGCGATGTGGAGCACAGATCCCTCTCTGTGGACCTGTGCCATGTGCTCTCTGGGATCGGTGGTGACTCGGCTCTGCAGGAAGTTCTGATTCCTGTCTCTAAGAGTTCCTGCTTTCGCACGGGGAAACACAAAGCCGTCAGGCAGACTCAGGACCCAAACACCTCCAGCTGAAGCAGCTGAGGAGGCTCCTGCCCTAAATTCTTTCACCTTTTTTTTGTTGTTTTTGCTTGGCTTCCTCTTTGGAGCCCAATCCCTCTAGACAGCTCTCGGGCTGCCTGCTGCTTTCCAGAAGCAGAGCCATGTCGAAGGTCGGTCCGGACTCTCCCTCCTGGACGTGGGCATGCCACTTCCATGCAGTTTATGAGTTTTAACTGTAGAGGAGTCCACATGTTCGGGTAGCGGTGAACCACACTAGCCCTGCTGTCTCAAAGCAGATGCAGATTCCTTTGCACTCACTGTAACTTTACATGAACGCTGTCAGTCATATCCAGAGTTTCCCCCAGGTGTAAATATTTAAAACAGTGCATTCTAATTCCAGGCTTCTTCCTTGTCCTTAAAGACTGTTTTCATGGTCTGCACAGTGCATCAGTATAATATCTGTGTAATTGAGTGTCTTTGGTGCGTAATATGCCCAATGACAACAGCTACTGAGCTTCAACTCTGGCAGTATTGTGGCTTTATTAGAAAGGTCACTGCTCTGGGGACTTGGTTCTATGGCAGACATATTAGCGCAGTTGCTGTTGGGCTGAGCCAGACAATGGAAATAGAAGTCTGTCACATTGTGATGTCAAGTTTAAAAGCATGATCACACTGACCTTAAAAATAACACATGTTTAGTCCTTGCTAGTATACAATGAACAAATGAAAAGGGTCTTGCTCTAATACTACTGTGTAAACAGTGGCACTGGGCTTATGTGTGCCTGTTGGAAGCCTGTTATGAGCCCCTATTAGAAACTGTGTAGTGTAAGACCTACATGTGACTTTCAGCATCAGCCTGAAGGAACTTTTACAATGAAACAACCTCCTTCACCAGACACACTATGTACATATTACTAACTACACACATACATGCGAACACACACAAACACAATACATAAACACCCATATGCAATTACATATTTAAAATAATACTACTACTACTAATAATAATAATACTACTCCTACTACTATTACTACTACTAATAATAATAATTTGAAATAAAGCCCCATACTTTGTCATTTCCCCCACGTCTCCTCTACCAAGCGATGCTGCTGTATTTTTTTTTTGTTTTTCCTCTGCCTTGCAATGGAGCATGTGATTTGACAGCCGTTCCCCCCTTTTATTTAAAGCACTTCCTGGTGAGAGGCCATTGTGAGCCCTTTCTCATTGGGAGTGACATCTCAGACAATGACCACAAAGGCAGGGCCGTACTGTATGGGGGGGAGCCCGATGTGTCCCGCAGTAAAAGTTGGATTTCTCACTAAAACACTGCTCATTAGTCCCTTGTGTTCCCAGCTATTGATGGTCATAACCCCCATTCTTATGCCACCAGGAGAAAGCCACAGTGAGTCTCAGGAGGAAGTCTCTCTGCACAGCTGCAGGGACTGGTAGTGAATCTGAGGGCACCGCCCACTCAGAGTCCATGCCAGGTGTGCTTATCCTGCTTCCAGAGCGAGCCGCGCTAGTGTCTTAAGCGAGTTTTAAGTCTTAAGTTTGAGTAATGCAATTGATAAACAATGTTTTCTTATGAGAGGGACCTGCAGTCTAAATAAATTACTCATAAAATGTTTGCCTTCTCAAACATACCTGAGAGCATTGTTTCACTAGTGAATTTATCCCCCATTCAGTTTTGTCATACTGGAGCAGTTGCATACGGGTAACCTAACTAGTGAATAGAGGATTATTTGATCAACTCTGAAATGCTGTACTGCTGAAGGGGAATTCTAGAACAAAGGGCCAAGTGCAGTCATTCCTCTTTTGTTGGGGTGGGGGGTGTCCCTTTTTGCCCACAGTTTGCCTCAGAGCTGCATGGGGCAGCCTGGTCCTTCTGTCTGTTCTGGGTGGGTTTTGCACATGCTGCTTCTGGTGTAGGCCTGGTCATGGGGTCAGGAGTCAGCGGTGTGAGTTTGTGTTGGTTGTTCTGAGGAGGCCAGGGGGTTAGGGACTGGTGGGGGTGGGGAGGGGTTTCGGTCCTGAATCCACTGGGGTCACAGGGCTCACCGTGAAAGACAAGTTTAAGTTACTCCAAAACCAATTTCCCCCAAAGGAAAAAGGACCGCGTTCCAAAAACAGAGAGCAGTGCAGAGGTCCCCGTGGTACATTCACGCTAATAACTCCAGCGAACTTTGACAGCTGTGCAATATTACTTCAGTGCTTCACACCATAACTGTGGCGTGTCAGGACTTTATAACAGTACGAGGCAGGAGGGGCTTTCAGGATTCCTAAACAGCCATGCCCAAATCACATTCCTAATCTCTGGTATGCAAGTGTTTTGGGGGAAAAAGAGCATGCCCTTCCTTTTCCTTTTCCCGAAAGGCAACAATTTAGGGGTGGCATTAGAATACGTAGATTGTCCCACTGCATACAGGTATTACTGTACCGAATTCCCCACAACAGAGACAGAGACTTTCTACCTGTGTAGTAGTCTGTGACATCTGTCTGCTTGAATTGCAC
The DNA here is from genome assembly GCF_013347855.1 of Anguilla anguilla. NCBI lineage: Eukaryota > Metazoa > Chordata > Actinopteri > Anguilliformes > Anguillidae > Anguilla > Anguilla anguilla. Next base: position 20,907,534 of record NC_049211.1, on the reverse strand, counting down.
AGTTGTTTTCTAGGGGGCCTCCCTGTCAAGGCAGAGAATTTTGAATATGCGAATTAGTTTTTAGGCAAACTACTGAGACCTTTTGTTTAACAATAATACCAATAGCATCTGAAAGGGTTAACACAATGGCCCCACATTCCTAGATCTGGGGCTGCGCGCAATTTATGCTGTGTATCCGGGCCAGGGTTTGACCTCTAACCCAAATACAGTGCTGCAGGTCCCAGTCCTACCCCATGGCAAGCGCTGAGATATTCCACCCGCTGCCAAAGCGCTGGCAACAGAGTGGCCAGGTTTGCATATGAGGCTCCTCTCTTTCGCTCGGGATTCGTCAGCACGTGCGCGGTCCCCAGCCTCTCTCAGATTGCACCAGGGGCCGCAGGTGTGCTATTCTTCATTCTGATGTTCTCTTGATGTTGGAAACCTCCAAACATTTAACAAAAGTTTTCATCAAAAGGATGAAAAAAGGAAACCTCATGTGTCTAAACATTAAACCACAGTGTGAGGCTTTTCTCTCCCTTCCCGACCAATAAATCCCACTTAGGTCAAATTATGGGCCGTTTCTCATGACTGCAGGTGAAAGCAGCACATTATTGGATCGCCTGACAGTCGACGTTTACAGTTTCACTACACAAGAGAAGCAGAGCCGGAGAGGAGAAGGGGGGAGGGGCAAATTGCAATAATATTTGACAAAGAGTGCCGTATGGGAATCTAAAGAGAATTCTCTTTTCCCCTAGGGAAGGTCGAAGGGGATTTAGGCACTGTAACGGTATCCTAGATATATTTACACAAGGGACCAGCGCTGCCAAAAAACGATTCGCCTGAAAAAATGCAAATATTTTTTCAAAGCGACGAGGAGTGTGAGCGCACTGCTCCGCTCAGGCCCTTTGATGAAGAGACAGAGGCGTAAGAGGGAAGCGCAGGACTCGACTCTGGCTCGAGCTGGGAGATTGTCGCTGGCTGGTCTGGGGCCTCCACCGCATATGAAGAGCCTGCTCCTCATTTGGTGGCCCCCTGGACCCCCTCTCTGATGCGTGGCTCCCGGGCTCCGTAGCGCTGTCTGTGTGGTCCTCCCATAGCTCATGTGTGGAACAGCTTGGAGGTGCTCGCGTCTAAAAGCTGATCCATCAGGGGCTGCTGGGATCTTCTGTGTGGAGGCAAACGCTTGCACGTGCGGCAAAGCACTCACTAATGCTCCGTATGCATCTCCCTTACAAAGCCACATCTTCTCTGTCTGGTCTCCTCATTGGAGAAACACCTGACTAGATCAAATATCATAGGCGAAAATACATTGGCAGGAAAGTGAATGGGGAGGGATGTTTTTTTTTGGGGGGGGGGGGGGGGTTAAATATTTTGCTAACATCTGGATTCTTTTGCTTTAAGGCTCAAGTTAAAATATGAACGCTATTCACTTTCCCCAGATGTCCACCTGACAAACAAATCTTGGTTCCCAATTTCTTTTACCTCTCCAGTGGACCCCATTGTGACGTGAGAAACATTCCTCCTTTCTAAATATATTCTTTTGCGGGCTGTCCATCATCTTTGTCCCCTGTTCCAGTAACAGGCCTTGAGGGAGCTGAGCACTCGTGAATTAAATGGATGACAGGCTGTAAGAGATTTTTTTCCCCTCTATCAATAAAGTCCTATATTTATTGGGAGGAAAATACTATGATAAAAACTTCTTAAGCTTTATTGAATGATTTCCAAACCAGCTGTACTTTGAGGTTGCGTTAGGGTCATGATATTTCAACACAGTGCATTATTTGTAGTTTGTAGCTTAGTGTGTATAATGGTGACCATCTGAACTCCCTGGTTATGGAGGATTCTTCTAAAGTTTTCAATAGCGGAAAAATAGAAGAATATGAACTTTAATTGTATTATTTTCCAACTGCCGGGAGCATTGTTGGTGCACAACATTAGTTTCGTTCTCTGAAGATTGTTTGCTCAGGAATTTGTTCATGAACACGAGTGGGTGTTAGGGGGTGTTGGGCAGATTTGGGGGTTCATGCTCGAGTGTTTGAGCACTCAGAATATTTTTTTCATGCCAGGCTCTTGAGTGGATCAATTACTGGTTCAGCTCTCAGGAGTTCTGACCCATTGAAAGTCCCCAACCTCAACATCACGAGACCAGGTTACACAGCGAAAGCTACTGCCGGGATGATTTACAGCAGCTAAATACCTCATAAGATTTGAATGAAAGGAGCCCTATCATGAGCCTGTTTAATCCAAGCCTCTCCTATCTGTTTGATTAAAAAAGCACACATTCTGCTGTATTCATTTGCACAGTGTGAGAGGGCTTCACTCAGAATAGACTGAGGAGCCAGTAGCTTCAGATTATTACTCCTGGTTTCCGCATGTCACCAGCCTGTTTTACAAAACCTACACTTAAAGAGTTAAGCAAAGCGCCAACAATTGCAATACTTTGGGAACAAAAGGCACATTGTTCATAATGTCTAAATACCCTCATAAACGCACATAATACGTATACATAATACATAATACTGTTCGTAACATTCGTGAACTCCGACACACCTTTTGACACACCTTTTCGTTGCAAGCTTTACTTGTGTTGATCACAACCCCCCCCCCCCTACTCAGCACCTCAACTAGTTAGGATGTGCATATATTTTATATTTAAATACCCTCAAATAAAATCTAAATATATCATCAGAATGTGGTGGCCATTAAAATATAAGTTGCAGAGGTGGTCAATCGCACTGAATCATGTTTTGCAGTTCTTGATGCTAAGCAATGTTTTGTGGGAGCTTAGAAGAAGAAAAAAACAGTACAGGCATGCAGTACGCATACTGTATGCTGTTTTTCACTTAGTCACCCTACGTCCCCTTAGACCAATAACGCGAACACCAGCAGTATCTCAATCTGACAGCTTCATTTCTGTTTGAGCATTCTAAAATGAATCACTGAACATATGCGTACAATTTTTTATTATTTTTTTATTTTATTTTTTTGGAGCCATGCCATAGGCCAAGATTTGCATTTTGCCCTGTAATATTATTAAAGACCTCTAACAGGTCTAACCGGAGGCAGGCGGTTCCATTGTTCCAGTACCGTTTGGAGAGGCTGGATGTTCTTGAAAGGAGTGGCCATGAGACAGAGATATCCCTGATCAGCGTGTTTGACATTTCCCACAGGAGATTTATTTTTTTCCGAAATAGGCCGACAGCTGTTCGATCCTCGCACTGGACACACTGCTAAAACATTTTGTAGTTGCAAGGATCGCTGGCAGGACATCTAACTGACATCCTGTTGTTCTCTTTCTCCCGCCCTGTCCTCAGAAACTATTGCGCTTACGTTGTCCAGAAGAACATCTCATGCACGATGCAGGACGGGGTGGCCACCTACGTCAAGGCAGAATACAGCAAATGCGCGTGGGGGCAGAAGTGTCCAGCTGTCATGTGAGTTCTTCAAGTTCCACAAGCAAATGCTATAATGTTTTTTCAGTCTTTTTAAAATCACTGTCGCTAAGCATACATGTAGGTTTGGGGGGGAGACATGGAGACATGTCAGCCCCAATATTTTCATTTGGATTGATTGCTAGACTAGATAGCATGCCTGCGAGATTTTACATTTTACTACGTGGCACTAGGTGGTCCAACGGCCCCTAAAGTGAAATGTTGAATTTGGACTTTTGTTAAAGAACAGAAATTTCTGAGACTGACCATATTTGTTTTAATTCAACAGCTCAGCTGATGACTTCTACTCATGTGTTGCATATTTGATCTCTAATTCTAATCTATGCTGAAAGAGATGACTACTATGGATTGGCTAAATGCTGACATCATGTGTCTATGTTTGGTACTGCAATACCCAAGTTGGAGCCAATCCTATTGCGGTCTGCGCTCAAGCCAATTGTTGAAGAAACTGCAATTTACACTCAGTAGAATATTTATTATCATAATATAAAACATATATAAAGATGGTGACAGATCCTAATATATATTTTAAATATAATTTGGTCCGCCTTTTATTTCAGCCAAAAAGGGTTATGAGGTACTGTTTTTATAACACAATAACTAAAATAAATGAAATTAAATAAATTAATCTATATTTCAAATATACATTTCGATTTAGATGTTAAACACCATTAAATAGCTCTTCTAAACAGAGAAAATTAAGCCAGGAACACCTGTGACTATGACACGCTCATGCTTTCCATTGACTGACTGTTTTATCCAGGTACCGGACATTCTACAAGCCCAAGTACAAAGTGGGGTACAAGACTGTGACTGAGCTGGAGTGGCGCTGCTGCCCAGGGTATTCGGGTGAAGGCTGCTTCGATGGACCCACTGCCCTCCCCGACATGCCCCCGTTCAAAGGTGGCCTGCCCCATCCCGGTTTTAAGGGATACCCCCGCGGGCACCCCAGGGGCCCTGAGCAGAAGCCCATCCCCGGTGGTCGCCTGGACCCCACAAAATCCAACTATGGTGAGCCGCACAGTCCTGTTCAATTTTTAGCACTTAACACAGAACGTAATACGCAACTATAATCCTGTTATCAGATAAGCACTGACATTGATGCTGACTATGGACTTTTGTTAAAATAAGATTGAATTAAAGTAAAAGATGATATGATACTGCAGTCTCACCTGTAAACCTATTTGTTATATGTCTCAGCCTGAGGGTCTCTCTCTCCCTCTCTCCCCCTTAAGGCCAGAAGTTTGGTGGGGTGACAGGAGAGCGCCTGGACCGGATCGAGGAGGACGTGCGGCGGCTGTCCAAGGGGCTGGACACACTGAACGGCGCGGTGACGGGCCTGGAGGAGCGCTTGCGGCAGGGCATGCGTGAGGACACCAACAAAATGCTCACCACCCTGCTGGGCACCGCGCCTCGCACCTCCGACTCCACGGTGGGCTTCGGCGTCATCCCCGACGGGACCCCGGACGGCCTGGAGGGCGGCGAGGGCTTCCCCGGGTTCGGCGACCTGGCCGGCCGGGTGACGGAGGTCAAGGACGAGATCCGGGCCAAGAGCGACATGCTGGACGAGATCCACGGCATGGTGCTGGGCCACGACGGCCAGCTGAAGCAGCTGCTGGAGGCGGCCGCCGGCAGGCCCGTCTCCGGGGACACGCAGAAGCTCCTGGAGGAGCTGCTGGACGCCAAGCTGGCCGGAGTGCGGGCCGAGATCCTGGACGGGTTCGAGAGGCGCCTGACGGGCATGCAGAGCCACTGCGACGAGCGGATCGGCCAGGTGCAGCAGCAGTGCCACCAGGACCAGCTGAACGGCCAGGAGCAGATGGAGACCTCCCTGGACGGCCGGGAGACCGGCCTGAGGAAGGAGCTGGGGGACCTGCAGGCTCAGATCCAGGGCCTGACCCTGACGGAGAGCTGCTGCACACAGGTGAGCAGCCTGGCCCAAAGGATGCTGCTGCTGGAGGACTCGGTCAAAGGCCTGACAGAGTCCCAGAGGCAGCTCCAGCTCGCCCACAGCGACCAGACCATCCACGTGGAGACCATGATCGAGGGCCGCCTGGAGTACATTGAGGGCCGGATCAACACCACGGAGAGGGTGCATACCGAGGACGGGGGGCGGGGGCCAGCCGATGGCCTGGACGGCTGGAAGACCTTGCTGGATGACAAGCTGAAGACGCTGGAGGACCGTCTGTTCATGGCGGTGGAGGAGCTGAGCAACGTGACAGCTCCCGCCCTGCTGGAGGGGCAGGCGGTGCCAGCGCTGGAGACGGAGATCGAGGCGGTGCGGCAGCGGGTGGAGGAGGGCCTGGACGGGGTCCAGAAGCAGCTGACCGACCTGGAGCTCCTCTGCACCTCCGCCTGCTCCCCGACCATGGACGGGCAAGTGGACACGGGGGAGAAGAAGGAGGAGGAGGAGGACCATTGCGGCACCATGGAGGGGAAGCTCACCGGGCGCTTGGATGGCCACTCGGACCGGCTGGACAGGCTGAACGGCACGCTGGGCGAGGTGCTGGCCAGGCTGGCCCAGGAGGAAGAGGAGGGCTCCATTCAGGGGGAGATCACACTGCTCAAGGTCAACATCAACTCCGTCAACCGCACGCTCAAGGGCCTCCGGGAGTCGGTGGGCACGTTCACCCGCGAGGTGGGGCACGTCAACGCCTCCTGGCAGCAGCGCGAGGACAGGCTGGCCAGCCAGGTGCAGGGCATCACGCAGCTGGTGGGGCGGCAGGTGTCTCAGCTGGGCTCCAGCGAGCGCCGGCTCATCCAGCTCAAGGGCGAGCTGCAGAGCCTGAGGCGCAGGCTGGCCGGCGAGCTCCAGGGCTGCCGCAGCACGGCGCTGGGCGTCCAGAGGGAGGTGATGGCCGTGGACAGCCGGGTCAAGCAGGTGGAGGGCCGGTGCAGCAGCCTCGGCGACCTGGCCGATCACCTGGAGAGGATCCGGGGGGAGCTGGAGCAGCACTCCGACGGCTACCTCCTCCAGGTCAACAGCACACTGGCCAGCCACTCGCAGCAGCTGTCCGAGCTCAAAGACGGACTCAAAGACTGCGCCGCCAAAACGGGACAGGCCGGGCCGAAGGGCGCCCAGTAACACGCTTGCGCGCCTGTGGAGCCGTGGCTAGTGGATGTATGGATCGGTGAGACATCGATCGTATGTTACTCCAATGGGGCATTTCACTCTATTCCTTCCATTTTCGTTTTTCCTGTTTTGTATTGATTTTAACTGACATTTTAACTTATATGAAGAAAAAGTGACTGCATTGTTATGTTACTAGATGTATTTTATAAAGATAACAAGGCAAACAACACTAATAAGCTGCTACGGGTTTCTACTGGCAAGTCAATTCTACTTTATTCGTCATGGTTTCTTGTCCTTACTTTTTTTTTTAAATACTGTATGTCAACATCAAGGGTGCTAAACGTTTTGTACATGTTTGATTTGCCATCAAAATGTTTGTAAAAAAGAAATGGGCTTGGTTTTTTGTATTTCCTATAGTGTGAGCTTTCCTCTAAGCTAATATTTTACATGAAGGTGAAACTGTTTAAGAGAATGAGAAAATTAAAAATAATATACTTCAGAGTTTATCATGTTATGGTGAAGCAATCCAGCATGTCAGCATGATACTGTGCTCTTGCTCAGGTGAAGTTCCATGGGTGACCACCGAGTGTCAGACGTATGAGCTTGAAGTTCAGTGAGTGGCCACTAGGTGACAGGCAAATCCAAAAGTTAAATGAATGGGCAACCATTGGCAGAGTTAGTTTAGCTTAATCAAACATATTTTTTGGAAATACATATTTTTCTCCAAATTAAACAAACATTGGCAGAATGTTCTTTTGTTTAACTGAAAGTTTATCTTAGAATAATCAGCAACATGTTGATGTATGACTAACAACTGAATTAAATACATTAGCTACACATTGGCATTACGTGCTGTGCAGATTGCATCTACTGATGCCTTGTATTTCTGCCAGAGGCTACTACTTATTTCCTATTCAATACTCAAATAATGGTTTTGTTTTGCATGCAATTGTGTGCAGTCACTGCACCTCCCACAAATATAACTATGGTAAAACAGAATTGTCTTTCAAATCAATTGTACAATAATCATCTGGAAAAGGATTTTCAGACTTGCCAAACAAAGATCACAGCACGCCACAATGAACATATTTCTGTACATTATTCATGCATGCACATTTGCCGACCACAATCAAACCCCAGCTTGGAAATGCAATAGCTCACTTGTCATATATCACTATATATGATAATGACTCATGAAGAAGCATCAAAGTGCCAGATTGCATTTTGGGGAAGCAAACGAACCTGCTGGTCCTGTGCCTGCGTCACTGACATACGATCATTTTTATTGCACAGTTTTCTTCTCTCTGGTGCCGAAACATGCATCTGTACAGCTTAGAGTTTATTTCTGAGAGCATAAGCATTGCACTGCTGTGCACAACTGTATTTGATGAAAGCAATGTGGAAGGCCTCGCACTACAAAAAGGCCAGAGGTCATTACCGAACAAGTGGGACAGAAGGCAGCCCTGAGCTGTGGAGGCCCTGCGTCCCGCTAAGAGCGCTGCTCTGCTGCGCTACGGTGGCGTAATTACCCTGACAGCATAAGCGGAGCAGCGCGGAGCCGTTAGCCGCCAGCGTGACTCCATGGTTACTGCAGCACGTTCCAACGCCCCTGTGGCAGAGTCAGAGCCTTGGGCCTTGTGGGCTGAGAGGGGCGGGGGAACGATGCGCGCTCATTTTCTTTTTTTACACTCGGGAACACGTTGTGGACGTGGCAGCTCATCGTCCCTGTCGGGCCCCCAGGAGCCAGGAAGCGAGGGATGCCTGGGCTAACTGATGCAGTCCTCGCTTTTCCCAGCTGTCAGCCCGCTGCCTCAGCCATAAAGGTTAGCGCTTCGGCGGAGAGGATGGGGGAGCGCTCGACCGCGGCGGGAGGTGACAGCACTCATCAGCGTGATGGCCTATGGCTGCCCAATCACCGGGTCAGGACCCTTTGTCAGTGTGGACGTGAGCCTTTGATTGCGGGCAAGGTTAATAAAAGAGGTATGTGCAATGACAGTAGCCAAAGGCAAAAAGTGCAGGTTCAGGAGGCAGACACTGGTTTTGTGTAAGCACGTTTAGCAGGATTCAAGCCCCAGGGTCTGCAGGAAGATAGAGCCCCACGATTCTGAACCTCAACAAATACAACCTGGACACCAATGCCTCCCCTCCTTCATCTAGAAGGACAGGTCCGTGCTCAGTAAAGCCGTCAGGCAGGAGAGCTGACATTACTGCGATGCTCAGTAGACAAATTCATCACGGGAGATGTGGAGCAGAGGAAATCCTCCGCTCTTAAGGCCACTTTGTTCATTCGCTGCACACAGTCACACTGGTGGGGGCACACGTGCACAGGCACCGACCGCAAGTGCACAACCCCGAGGCACTGCATTGCAAAAGCCAGGATTCGAGGGCAACACATGCACCGTTGCCCTAAGCTCTGACTGGCCTCCCTCCCCACTTCAGAGTGTTAGCAGCAAGACTTGACAATGGCAATGCAACAGTTGACACCTTTTTGTTTTTAGTCTACAAATGTACAATTGTACAGTAGAGTAAAAGGAGAAGCGCTTGCCCTGAATTCTGACTCATGGAACCACGCTAGCTTTATGTGGTTTCATGTTTCTCGCAAAAAGCTCCTTTGGTTCCTTCCTGCGCTGTGACTGTAACTGCCAGCCATTTTCTCAACTCATGGGAACTATTTGAAATATGAGGCATGAATATGTAGTAGTATGTCCACAAGTACCTTTCATCCGCTTCTAAATGGAGTAACGAAAATAGTAGGAAAATAATAGGAAAAACTGATCGTAGACCTGTCTGTGGAATGCGTAATTTTTATAGCGACCTTCAGTCTTTTAATCTGAAATTGAATTTCTGGGACATTTTCTGAGATAAGCGGAGGGATGCCCTTGCTGTTGAAGTTTCTTGATTCAGCACATTTGCAAGACTAAAATACAAAGCCAAGGCAAGTCAACGAAAACAAAAACAGGACTTCCCAGTATTGGGAGCTCAAATGGTGAGAAACACAGTGCCTGAGGTCATAGTTCAGACAAAACATATAAAACAACTTTATTGGTTATGTCAAGAAAAGATCATTATTAATCAGTACAACTCTTCTCTTTGAAAGTTCATTTACTTTATTGGTGGATTTGAATAACAATGGTAAAAAATGCAGTCTACTTCAAAGTAATCTCAATAATCAAGGATATGCAGATACATATTTATATATACACACGCAGGCACGCTCACACGCAAACACACACGCTCACAAACACACGCAACTGACATCAAGTTTATATGTGGCAAATGGCTTCAATTCAACCAGGCAGGTTTCAGACTCCTACAATCACAAAAGAAGTACATTTTTATTTATTTTATTTGAATTTAGCAAACCACTGTAATAGAATTTGGAGTTCTTTACGATGCTCCAGTTTTGCTGCCTGAAATAAACATTATTGTCTCTTGGATCTGATTTCTTTGACTTTGCTAATAAAGAGATATTTGAGAGAAACAGCACTGCGGCACAAACCGCTGGCTAACCGTGGGCCCCATCGATTGCTGTGGTAACCCTTTCCTTCCTCTTTCTGCAGCAAAAACCCTCTACACAGGCTCATCCACCCAGACAGGTATGGTCAGCAGAAAAAAAATGTTCACTTTTTTTCTGATTAACTAGAAGTATTTTACTTCCACTAAAACCATTTATAAAATGTCAGGCACGCGATGGGGCAGAACAAATTTGGAATACCGAAAAAAGCCTTAATATTATAAAGGGGGCTAAAATGTGACCTCAAACTGGAGATCACAAGATCAAAAGATCTAGAAGTCACTGAAATGAAGTGCGCCAGAGAGGACTGTTAAATATCTGGCCTTGTTTCTCTTAAAGAATGGTGCGCTATTGTGAGCTGAACAAAACTGACCAGCAGAAACTACTCCAAATTCTTGTGTAATACTATTCTGCAGCGATGACGACTATTTGAAAACACAATGATATGTACAAGTAGACACATGTAAAGATTCACAATTCATTTCATTTAAATAATATTGTTTTATAAAAAAAATGAAAACAAAAACACATGAAAACAATGAAATAAATAAACGGTTTAAGGCTGCCAACCACTCAGAGGGGGTCCCTCTTCATTTTGGCTGGTGCTGAATAGATTCTATCATGGCTCTTGAAGAACTGTGACTGACAATGCATGGGAGGGGTTTCACAGCATAGTGTTCAAAGCAAACTGCAAGCTTGAGCACTGATCCCGGATCAGCGACCCTGACTCTTTCCCCAACCATCCTGCGTGAAACACAGACCCAGAGCCTGAGCGGCTCCGTCAAGCATCACCTGACACTGTGAGCCCTGCGAGCGCCAGGGCTGGCCGTTTCGCTCAAACACAAAGGGAGAGGGGGGAAGGTGCCATGGCCCCGCCTCCCACTCAGCACCCCCACGTGATTGGCTAAGTGACGTCAGCTCGTGCATGACTGGGTTCCAATTAAGACAATGATACATGCAGGAACAGATGTCTGCCATACCATAACTGGTTTCAAACAGCACAGAGTGACCTCCTCAAATGGGTTTTTAGGGACAGCACCATTTCATAAGGTGGGGAGGTTGCTAAGCGAGAGTCTCGGACACAGGTGGCCCCTGACGGGTTCCCCCTCCCTGGGTTCTCATTGGAAACGGCGCTGCGTTTGGGTGGTACAGATGTCCCCCCGACGGGCTACACCTCCTATCGGGATTTAAAGTTCACCGCCGTCGCGCACAACCACCATATTCTAGCTGCTCTCTTCTTTCTACACTTACCATCACTACAACAACAGCAACACAGAAACCACTAAAAAAATCTGAATCAATTAAATATATAGAGGCCTGCCTCTAAATTAAATTCAAACTTCAAACATAAAAACAAGTAATGTTTTATCATGTCTGTTCATATAAGATACTATTTTTGAATAGGGTTTTTTTTTAAGTTGAGGCATGAAGGGGTGCAGCTAAATGGGAGGAGGGGCGCTGCAACGAGGGGCTTTCCACATGCACAGACACAGGCTCGGCTCCGCCCATACACTGGCATTTACACTATTTGTACCCCTAAAAGGAAACCGTGACCTCAAAGTAGGAACATTAAGAGTGACGTGTCAGACAGCAGCGCTCAGAGGCACCTGGCAGGTCAGTACCCAACCATTTCCTCCCCCCCCCTCCCCCCATGGTCCCAAACCGCCCCCTCAATCCAACCCCCCAGGGATAAACAGGAGTGCCAACGCAAACCTGAAGAAAGATAGGGAAGCTGGAACTACTTTGGGTGCATTCAAATCAGGAGGGTGGAAACTACATCACCTGGATTTACATCTCCGGAAGAGAGGAACCTCTTATATATTGTAACATCAGTGTTCATAGGCTTGCGTAATGGCCTTTTTTTTTTTCAAAACGACTCATAAAATCGATTATTCAAAAGAATTTTTTAAGCGATGAAATCTCCTATTGCCCTTCAGTCATAGAACAGATGCCTTAAGACCACTGTGTGAAAGGCACACACACACACACACACACACACACACACACACACACACACACACACACGTGCGCACACGACTGAAAGAAAACAGCACTGGAAACAAGCAGAATGTGTGCACTGAGTACAACTTCGGCCTGCGGTATCTGAGGTCAGATATGACACACATAGCGTTGGCTCAGACAGTGCCTTTAACAGCACACACATGGCTATCGCAGCTCTGCGCAGCTATGCGCAGCTCCTGCACCTCTCTTTAGTGTCTCTTGGCTGGAGCCCGTGGAGCTGGCAGCGAGGCCCATTGTTCTGTGGGACAGCCAGCTGGAGCGGGCTAACGCTCCCACTGGGCTCAGCGAGTCCTGAAGGGCGGGCGGGCTCCAGGGCGATGCTCCGCGCGCGCCGCGGCTCGCCAGCACGCCTGCGTCTCAAACCTAACGTGCCAGAGGAACAAGCGGTGTGGTGAGCGAGGTGCACAGATGAGGGCCTGCCTTTGGTGTGCGGTCTCACTGCTTAGCCAGAAATCCCTTCCTGCTTACTAACCTAAGTGATATAGCGCCAGTACAAGGTCAGCTAATAGAATCTCATCTAGTCCAGCGTCATATCCAGCAAGTCAAATCTTCAAAAAAAACAAAAAGAAAAAAAAAAAGATTTTCAAATCCATCTCAGGTGATCCCAAAAATCACTAACTAAACAGTGAGGAAGTCAGGTGGCAGTGCCCTCACTCGGCTCTGGCGCGGGCACCACGGCACTCTCTTACACTGAGGGGGTGCCCGTTTCTACAGGTGCGTTCAGTGGTGTACGTGCCTTGAGCTGTCAGTGCTGGCACGCTGTCATTGTTCAAGCACACCCTGGAATTAGCTGCAGCAGGGTTTGCATACAGCCTGGACTGTGCAGTCGACAGGCCGTGTCCACACTGGGCCACTTAAACAGGAACTGGCAGCAGGAAAGAGATGAAAACGCTAGTGTTGCAACCAAAGCACCTGACGCAGGATGATCCCTCGCTTACTACGAAGGCGGAGTTCGTTTGTTTTGGCTGCATTTGTTCCCCTTCTGGACGAGCAAAAAGAAAGACAAACAGACCCGGCAAACCCAACGAGACCATGCTCGAGATGCCTCAAGGTCCAAGATTGTTTTCCACACAAGCCCACGGGAAATCAACGTGGGCGTGTGCAGCACAAATGAGAACAACATATCTTGGGCTGAAAATTGTGTGTGTGTGTGTGTGTGTGTGTGTGTGTGTGTGTGACTGCTCATGCGTCTGTACATGTACACATGTGCATGTGTTCTGTGGGTGCTGCAGGAATGCTTCTATCGGTGCGTGTGTGTGTGTGTATGCATATACGTGTATATGTGCGAGGAAACACTGGCTTCCCCAATTCAGTGCATTAAGAAACGGCAAACACAACATCATTCCTACTAATCAGCAGTTACACGCGGTTTGGAGAACACTAAACTTTACAACGTCGCAGGAGCAGTTCCACTGATCAAGTGTCCGTACGGACACGTGCGTCACGAGCATGCGGCCGGCCAGCGCTGTTCGATGCCCGCACGCTGTCAGGAAGTCCTGCTCATCTTGGCGAGGGCGCGCGTGTTCAGGCCAGGAGGCGGTCCTGTGAGCGCAGCCGGTTTCATTCGCGTTTCCTTTCCAGTGGTCCCCCGTGTTCACCGCCCCTCTTTCAGTGCAGGAGTGTTTCACAATACAAAAAAAAGAAAAAAGAAAAGAAAAAAAAAAGACAAAATAAAAGTACTAAAAAAAGATATACTACTTCAGGAAGTTCAACACAGAACCAGCTGTGTGGACTCATACTTCTGGCTGCTTGGCGCTGCTTGTTTCTCAGTGTAGAGGTTCAGTGCAGCTGGGGGACCCAAAGGAGACTGGCCACGGGTCCCCGGGCTATGGGGGCCAACAAACGGAACACCAAGAAGAGTGTGTGTGTGTGTGTGTGTGTGTGTGCGCGCATGTGCGTATGTATAAGTGCGCACGTGTACATATGTGTGTGTGTTTGTGTGTGCGCATATGTATCTGTGTGTGTGTGTGTGTACGCGTGTGTATCTGTGTGTGTGTGTGTGTGCATTTGTTTGAAATGGAAAGGACTCCCTAAGCTAAGACTGGGACAGGGAGTTTGTTTCCTAATGGTGCATGACCTGATGGAGGCACTGTTGCTTGTTGTGAACTGTAGGCAGCTCGGTCTGTGAGCTCGGTCTGGAGTCCGAGTCCCGCTTGGAACAGAAATGTCTGTGGTCAAAGTGACAGTGGATTCGGCCTGCTCTGCAGCTGCACAGGAGGGGGGCTATGGCGTGAGAAAGGAAGGACAGAATAAATGAATAAACGGGAACAGAATAAAGCGCTGCAGGCAGGCCTAAGGCATCGGTCGCCGTGAGGACTGGGCGCAGACAGCAGAAGGATGGGAGGAGTTACGGAGGCGGGGGAGCGTATTGGAGGAGCCAGTGCGGACACGCGGTTCGTCTCCTTGTTCGGTCGTTTGAAAAAAAGACCAGCTTCTTTTTTGGGGGGAAAGCGGCGATGGAGACCGTTGAAATATGGCTGTAGTGGGAGGCGCGGCTGTCGCTTGGTTACGAGTGGGGGTTGCCGAGGGGCGGGCGGTCGTCGCTGTAGCCGGTCACCGGGGCCATCTCCCTGGTCAGGCTGACGGTGATGTTGGTGTACAGGTGGCGGCGGGTGACCAGAGGCTTGTACCTCAGGTTGTTCAGTCCGTCCAGGCCCTGCCTCTCCTTGGACTGTCGGAGCAGCGTGTACCTGCAGGGACCGCAGAGGGGATGAGGAAACAGGCCAACCCCCCCCCCCCCCTTTCCCTTTCCTTCTCGTTCAGTTTCCCCTTCACCTATCCCCCCTCCACCACGAATAGAAATACACACGGATGCACAAGTTAAAGATGGCCGCCATATTTCTCTGAGGCAGCACACCCAAAAATAGTGGCTTGGACACGCATAAGTCTTCATTCACAACTTCCACATCTTTGACCATCAAAGAAGGTCACACAAATGCGTTCTGTCTAGCCAGCCTTCCTCCCGGCGTCAGGAGAAGTAATTCTGAGCGCTCCTGTTGTGACGCAGGTGAATTTTAGAACAGGTGTCCAGCCTCACCTGCCCAGGAACTGCGCCTCTCCGTGGTGGTGGTGCGGGATGGACATGTAGCGGCCCATGTCCCCCAGCGGCCGGCTCACAGAGTACCCCGCGAACTGCACCCTGCGGGGGGGACGCAGAGCGCGTTCAGGCGTGAGCATGCTCCGCAGACACAGGTACACAATAAAACACAGGTACACAATAACACGCAGGTACACAATAAAACACAGGTACACAATAAAACACAGGTACACAATAAAACACAGGTACACAATAACGCGCAGGTACACAATAAAACACAGGTACACAATAAAACACAGGTACACAATAACGCGCAGGTACACAATAAAACACAGGTACACAATAAAGAGATGCTGTTCTACCCAGATCAAAGGGCTCTGCAAAGACCTTTACTCATTCTGTTGTACGTGCCAGAAGCATTCTCAGTGCATAATATTTTCCAATAATAAACTTAATGGCCGTATAAAAAGTGGTCATGGCAGTACAATCACTGGGTGTGTTCTGAAGCAGACTGAAGTCCCACCTCTTCTGAGTGCATCTTAGTTCACCTATTATTCCCACGTCATAGCACTCTCACCTTTTGAATCAATTCAGTTTGTGGTTTAGCTTGTACTTCCTTTGGTTAGCTCAGAGTTCTTTGTTAGCATTTTTCTACTAGTGATTTAATGATGTTCTTAGTCAGGTCTGGAACTATTGCTCATTTAAACCAGGTGCATGTACTCATATTTCTCCAACACTGTTTTGGAAAAAAGTGTCTGTTATATGAGCGTAATGTAATGTAATAAAAGTGGGCGGTTTGCACTGTTGTCTCAGAAAAATTCCTCACCTGTTCCACAGGTCATCGTCCTCCCCTCCCCAGCCCCAAAAAGCATTGGGGAAACCGTTGATATTTTGGAACTGCTCCACAGTGAGACCACTGACCCCACCAAAGAACTCATTGTATGGAAGCCTGCAGGGAGCAAAAAGCAATAAATAGCATTATAGGGGACAAAACAGCCAAAAGCTTGATAAAATAGGTCCAAGAAAAAAAACAAAAACCTCACTAACATGAATATATCATCAGCCATCCAGAGATTTGAAAGTACTCAAATAAAAATGAAACACAAAAAAAGTAGGTTGAACCAAAGTGCAAAGTGTTTAACTGGCTAGTTAGTTAATATCTCATTATAACCACAACATATTACAAAGGTGAGTCATATTACACAGGTGATTCATAATACGTTCAATGCTAATTAGCAGTATGTGTCAGCTATGAAAGAGTTTCTACAGCAACTTACGACCTAGTGTGGCAAGAGGAAAAGTGTTGAAAATTACGCCAACGTACACCAAACACAAACTACATTGGCAAAGAGGATCAGTGGGACAGACAGACACTTAACAGGGTAGTTGCTAAACACCCCAAATAAATGGCTTAAAAAATAAACCACAGAACTGAATGAACACCTCTATGACTCTGTCTCAACAAAATATGCATTTTGTATACTTCAATACAGTGATACAGTGTTAGATACTACATAGCTTTTAGGTAAACTAAGTATTAAGTGCAGTTTAGTGGTAGGAATAGACGAGCAGTGTTGGGCTGAATGGCCTGTTCTCGACTTACTTTATGTTATGTTATGTTCTGTTATGTTATACTTCACTAATTGAAAAAGTTATGGTCTGATGAGTCATTTTTTACTCCATTTTCTTCAAGTTATTTATATCATTATCTTGTAATAACAAATGTTGTTTTCCCAAGATAACAGCATAACTTTTAAAGATAACAAATCATATCTGAAATCTTTACATTCAGTTGTGATTTTGTGCCAAATTTTTTTTGAATAAAAATTCATTGTAAATATGCAGACCTTTCGGAAAATATACCATACATGACAAATATTTGTTTCATTTTCTGCTATATTCAATTTCCAAAAGGGTTTACACTTCAAATGTGATTCTAAACCATGGTTGTCTATTGAACAAGCCTTTGAAAAGCCAAAGAATGCCTTTTACTTGGATTTATGCATAATGCCTCACTCACATGTAGTAGTACTTGTTGAGCTTCACAGCAAAGTGTCGGGGCATGTTGCTGCAACCGTAGTAATTACGGTCGTTCTCCAGGATGTGGTCCACATCGTGGAAGACCATACAGTCCCAGTTCAGGTCTTTCATGGCCTCCTTGAACCCCACGTTGAACAGCATGGCCCGGTTGAAGGGCTTGTTCCCTACCTAATGCACACACACACACACACACACACACACAGGTTTTCGTTAACACATTGCAACATTAATTCCATTAGAATGCGTAATGGAATTAATGAGCGTTGAGTAAGCACTGATACCTTGCACTCAACAGATAAGAATGCTCACAGAGTACAACCCGGGTCCTTACACAACCCAAGGCATTTCTTCACACAAAGACGTTGGGATGTTGAGAAATCAGTGGGAGATATTGTCAAACAAAAACTCCCAACCCCTCCCCACCACCTTTTTCCCACAGCTACCAAATACCTTGCATACTGTGGTGCACTGGTTCAGAATCTGGGGCATAAGTGCACCTTGGGCTTCTTCAGATTTCTTCAAGGGGAACTGAAATTTGGGATTTCTCTAACTGATTCCATCCATTACTGCAATAATAGGTATTTTTCTTAATAAGCGATTGAGACCTGTAGCATATCACTTAACTCCCAAGAGCAAATTCAAAATGAAGCAGGGAAAGAACACATCTCACAGTCACGCAAGCCCTTCACATCCAGTTACTGTACCACACACTGTGGACATCACTGTGTGCTGGCGTGTGCTTTTGGTATAATGGCAGGTCTGGAATACCAAACTGTGGCTCAGGGTTAGGGTTCTTTTACTTCTTCCCGGGCATAAAATTCTTTTTTTTTGTATATGGACCACGTGCTCCACATCCTATTTACTTGAAATTACACATGTGTAAACAAAGAAGACACCTTCTTAAAACATGGCCAGCCATTACTCATTACTCTCTCACCAGGGGGACGCGTTCTGTAATCACATACGACATTACACGCTGGTAAATTCCCCGGGCCATGGCATGGGGGCGAGTGGCGTGGTCTGCCATGGCGCGCGGAGCGGAGACGGGGGGGGCGAAGGGGCTGACCTGCTCGATGACGTAAAAGCCAAACTGGATCCGCTGCCTCTGGAGTGCGGGGATGAGGTGGCGGAGGAGGATGGGGAGGTGCTCGTGGCGGTTCCGGAAAGGGACCAGGATGGCCACCTGAGGGCAAAGATGCAAATGCCAAGCGGTCACATTACCACACTGAGGGCAAAACATAAGCCTCTATCTGATGCCAGCAGCTATTTCAGGGAACTGGCGTGTGTTGCCAACAACATACAAAATGAACATATGGCTGACAAAAATAAGAGTCATACTGATACTATGTCCTTATTACCATCCACAAACCTGGGCCTAGGGCTGTCATGATCAAAAAAGTTTGAGTAACAATTAATTGTCACACAAATAATTGTGATTAACAACTGAATATTTTTATTTTTTGTTATTTAATATTCAACTATTATAAGCCGAATTAATAATTCTGTAATGATACATTGTTTATGAAGAGCCATTTATTGACACTGCACAAACTTAAATAAAACTCTTTGCTTTAACATACTTAAAAACCTTCAACATATTGTACTTAAATTATTTAATATCAGAGAATTTCATCTTTTACTTGGTTACACAAGTCAGGTATTACGGTTTGGGAAATGTATGTTTCTCTTTGCAATTTGTATAGATTGGCAAATATTTGTACCATTTCCTAAAATGCTCTCAACCGTATTGCACGGCCGCATTTCCTTCGGTACACATCGTGGCACACCGCTGCTTAATGTGCACCATTTGAGGCTAACTTGTTCATATTTTGGCAATTACCTCGACTGACCTGAAGCGATTGCAGTTGAGACTTTAAATTTAGTTAACTGGGTCAGGTGGTTTCTGAGGTTCACTGTATTAGCACTTTTTTACCGCTACTTCTTTGTTGCCGATGCAAGACATCGTCTCCTCCAAGTTATTGGGTTCTCCCCTTTTATTTGGGGTTCAAACCGAAATGTGTCCAGATGGGTGCAGTTGTATTTGGCTTTGGAATTAAATGTATGTTGTTCAGTTAAATAGTCTTCTGCCTACATCGAAATTACATGGCTGTCAGCAAAGTGGTGGAGTGAGTATCCTAAACGTCAAGGGGCGTGTGCACACTCTGAAACAATGCTGAAGCAATCTCTCCGCTCACTCCCTGCGCATATATTTATTTCCGACAGCTTGAGCTGAAAATCTGGTAATATGGCGAAACTGTGGACGGAAGTACATTAATGTACAAATACAGTTTAACTTACACATAAAAATTAATATGCAATGGAGAAAGCACAAAACCTGAAGATAAAACACTTATCGTGAAATGAAGCGATTAGGCAAACTGAACGCGGGTGGTTCAAATAATCACAATCATGCGATCATACTACAATTGTGACAGCCCTACCTGGGACCTATTCACACGTTATCTGTTCCCAATACTAATGGTATGTTATCATGTATTACAAAAGCTTTTGTTGTTCTACAGTTTTCCCCCCTCAAGTCTTTCAATGGCAGGCTGAGTCCCACTTAAGAAATGCTACTGTGTTTCCTATAACACAGTGTGAGCGAACCTGCCTGGGTTGGAATATGGACTAAATCCAACAACCGATTGCACAATTGCCTTCAAGATTATGTACATAATTTGGTGCTCATTTGGCCTTAAGCCCAACTGAAGATCATCAAAGGAAGTCTTATCAGCAGCAGTGAAGGAGACATCTCATCTCAGAAAGGACACTTGGAACAATCTGAATTTAAGGAAAAGGGTCTGGGCGTAAATGCCTCAGACTGCAGAACTGAAGGACAGCATTGTGACTGAACAGGCTTTTATTTTTTAACTTTGAGTATCAGGAATCAAAGCTGAAAAAAACCACTGTATGAGGTGTGTAATGTAATACTCATACAGGGGTTTTCTCTGCTTTTGATTCCTGATACTTACAGTATTACCCGAGCCTGTAGCCAGGGACTCTTACAAGAATACATATCTGTTTTTATACCACCGGAGAGCAAGAAAATAACTGCGGGTCTCCCCCCAGGGTTAAACCTGGAAGCTTTCCAGTTATGTGAAACAGCCTTTAGCCCACGGACATTTTTAGGGGGTTCTGATATTGGATTCCGCAGATTTCCAGATGTGGAAGG
Source organism: Anguilla anguilla (assembly GCF_013347855.1). Lineage (NCBI taxonomy): Eukaryota > Metazoa > Chordata > Actinopteri > Anguilliformes > Anguillidae > Anguilla > Anguilla anguilla. The sequence continues at coordinate 20,887,245 of NC_049211.1, read as the reverse complement.
GCTGCACTGACAGATGTGGGGACTGGGCAGGAGGGAAGGAGCTATGGCTGTAATCTTTTCTCAAAGTGACAGGCCTCCCCAAGGGAGATCTAAAGCATGCAGTGAACAGATAGTCATCTGCAGCCACCTTCACTGTCAAGCTCGGACCTCTCCTTTGTCAAAAGCAACCTGGCCCACAGAGATAAGAACCTGCACTCAGACCCCTTGCTTGTATGCCTCTGGTAGCCACGCCCTTCCTTCACTCAAAGACATACACACACCAGTATTTGGGCGAAAGCTGGAACACCGCTTGTAAACAGCCCCAAGATCTTCCCTCATCTTCCTTGTGCTTTATTTTCATAGATGAATGACGAACACTTTCAACTTCATTCTTCCAGGAAATTCTCACTATCAAGCAAATTAAGGAACTAATTGGTGATTATGTTCCACATCTCAGCAGTGAAGTGTTTACTAAAGACTGGTGTTTATAATTTATAAAACAGTACAACTGCTACAATGGGCTTGTCAACTCGGCATTTTTGATGTCACCCTTGAACTATCATTTAAGAATGAACAGACCAGCTGTGATTCCATGTGGTTAGTTTAAAAAGCTATCAAGCAGCAACAACAGGTTTGTTAACAATGAATTACAGTATTTATGTTTTTTATGGCATTTGCAAATTGTCATGAGTGGTGGGAAAGGGATTTTTTATTTCTCATCCTTCATTACTTACTTGCATCGTGAGGAAATGACCTTACTTGCATTATGCTGCATGCTAACAAAACAGCAACCAGAATTTACTAGCTAAGGAGCCAACCAGGCAGCTGGGCATCCATCCCTCTGAGCTTAAAGGTACAGTGTGCACCTTTATTCAATAAAATAGCCCTCATTTAACATAAATCAATAGCTAAAAGGAAATGACATTCTGTGTGAGAATCCTCAGGTCAGGTTTATGCCTTTATGACATGGTTTTCTAGCTGGCAACTTAGTCTGTTTTACAACCTGTGTTTATATGACCCAAAGTTCCAGCCTGAACACAACATGCTGTGTCACCTTTTTACGTTTTCATCTTTGTATCAATCTCATACACATGCTATTTGTGTGATGCCACAATCCAAATGACTGCGTATTGTGAAAGCAGCAATGAGTCAGACTGAGGGAATCTCACTCACTTTCCAACGGGGAACACAGTCATGGGGCTTCCAGTGTCCCCCCGCAGCCAGACTGGGGTCCCCCTCCAAAAGACTCCTTTCAACATCCTCCAGGGCAATCTCACTCATGTTCACATCCACTGGGCCCTCTGAGAAACACACACACACACACACACACACACACACACACATAAACATTAACCCTTGAGAAACACACACACACACATAAAACCCACAGCTTCACTGCTTTTCAACAAAGGCCTGCTTCAAGGTGTGGGTCTATGTACAGGCTAGTTCTCAAACGTTACATCACCATTCTTGAATGTCTAGTCATGGAATGTAAATCTTTTTGGAATGTAAAAATTTTTGGAGCTTGAACACCTGCACAAGTCTTGTGTATCATGTGTGGCAGTACAAAGATACAGTCTTCAGCAGTGAGATAGCAGTCCATACTCACTCATCGAGGGCAGCCTTTCAGGGCACCTCTGGTTGGGCAAGTAGGTGAATCCCTCTGGGAGGTAGGTGGTTGTCTGGACATATGGCTCACTGATGTCAAAGTCATAGGCATAATCTGTACAGAGGACAAGGAACACTGTTACAAAGAGTGAATGGAGAGAATAAAAATTGGAAGATAGCATTTATCTTATTTGTATTGTTCTTTTGGTGGGTGTTAACACAGTCGTACTTTCATTTGTCACATTAAGTTGCTTGCTAATAATAGTGTTCACACCTATGGGGACTTTAGAAACTGTAAGACACGGATGTGTGACAGTGACAGCACGCAGGCCGACTGCGTATTTGAGTTGGTAAACTAGGCCTATCATTCATTTGATGTAAACACAGAAGCTAACTGCTATCGCTAACATGTCACTTTCAGTAATGTCAAAAGTCAGACGTCATGTTTTCACACCTCTCTTATAAAACTAAGATGAAGTGAAACACGTCATCATACACGAGAAAACATTTGGACCTCCAAGCAGGCCGTGCTAGCGAGCTCAGCCCCTCTCCCCCGCGTGCTCCTTCTACCTGTGCCGTTGCTGCTGTAGGCTCCCCGGACCACTTGCTCCAGGACCTGCGCTCCAATGCTCCGCACGTTCTCCCTGATCTGGATCCCCCGGGCTTGGACCATAAACAAGTACTCATTAACTGTGTGGAGAGAGGGACAGGCTGTGAGATGTGGTTACGCTAAAAGAAAAGCCCCCCCCATAGCAACAGGGTCCACCGCTGCAAAGAGACGTCTCTTTGAAAAACCCATGCCACCGTCATCATCTTCCTAGTATACACGTCATCTTCCTTGCACATTATTTGCATACACGAAGTACACTTTCAACATTCTTTCACAAATGGCTCACTATTGAGAAAGTTACAGTAAGGAAGAAACTGCCACGTTCCAAAGCTCAGCAGTATAGTGACTGAATCGATGAGGTTCTGAAAACAGTCTGCCACAGTGCGTTGGTCAACAGGGTTTTTGCTGTCACCTGTGAACTGTAATGATCTAAATATGTGATGCCATAAGCCAATTCCCTTTGGCGGAAGAACAAAATATTACTCAATTCATGTGGGAAGTGCATATTTGCAGGAATCAGTCAGTCTAAGAGATTGCATCATCATTTGGGGGCAGCTGATACAGGAAGTATGAAGGCACATTTTTTCATTTACATGACTGCTAATACATGTGACCTGAATGTGAAGCATTGTCTCTGTACTTCAGCCCTGCTGTGACTTGAACTTCAACAGGCTGTGATTTCAAACACGTGCTCAGCTTCCCCGCATAGCAATGAAGAAAATGTGGTCTGACTACATGTGTACCCAAGGACGTACTTTGAAAAGGACTCGTGTATGCCTTCTTGTAAATCTTACTTATAATCTATAATAAACATGCACATACATAGTTCACTTCATATAAAAGGGTTTCAACCACAAACACTCTGTTTAGTCCAGTTATCTCCAGCCCAGTGATAGGTTGGTCAGCTGACGCTGTAGGAACTGGGACTTCTGATACACAATATGTGTATCGGCTGATAAAAAAGGTCAACAGCCCTTTGAGAAATAACTTCAAAGTTATTGCCCAACTTGCATTTCCACCACCCAGCCTACCACCCACCATGCCTCCCACCCCAGCGGTAATGCTAGTTTACAGCTGCAACGCCAGTATGCACTCAATCCAAAGTGTCAACCATAAACCAGTCTATAAGTAATTAAAAAGTATTACAGCTGTTTACTAGTTTATCTTAAGTGGTACTGCTGCTTTTTAGATGTATTCTAGTTAACACTGTATGACACTTCACAGAGAACATCACAAATTTACGAAACTGATATATATTAAAAAAACATAGAACAGTATTAACCATAAATAGTGCCAGAATCAGGCAGCAGTACTTATGTAATGCTAACAAGTTATCCATCATACCTGAAACAAGGGTCACAACTCATAAGATTTTTATGCAACCTAGAATCAACTGTGTCAAATATATCTCCATGGTAACTATCAGGCACAGATAGTTTAAACTTAGTGTAAAGCAAAAGTCTTCAGTGTTTAGATCTTAATGATCAAAATCAGGTCTTTTCTATTAAACAACAATTAGGCTGGACAGGCCTAATTGCTGTTATTCTGTTTATTATTCAGCCCCAGCCTACATCTTTAATTTCCCACAAAATGTACTCTAATAACAAATTATGAACAAATGCTAGTAATTACACTACCGGTGCCTGAGTGCATTTCCACTGCTCACTGATGCCTACATGACCCTCTTCCTTCCAGTCTGCTGACTGCATATATTTGTCAGACACACACACTTTGCAATCACCTGCCTGTTTTAACATGCAGCGGCCTATGTTTATTAGTGTGTTTTTGACTTCCTGTCTTTGCAGAGTTCAACATTTCACATTTCAGGCACAGGCATGTACACCATGCATACACGCAAGCATGCACACACACCCTCTCTCTCTCTCATACAAACACACACACACACACAAACACGCACATGCACGCACACAACCTTGAGAATCTGCCTCTATCAGACCGTACACCAGGAAATCTCTGTTCTCAAAGAATCCCATTGAAGAGGGCCTGAAAGATCACATTTGAGAGCACTAGCATTTAAAAAATATTTTTTCATCATTAAAGGGTTGTCAGGCCCTTCTCTCTAATCTTCTAAACCTCTCTAGTATTCCAGACTACTTACTGTGAAAAATGTAATTAGTAACAAAGGACCTGGACTTCAGTGGCACTGCAGTGGTCTGGGTCTGATTGGCCATTAGTGCAGTTTTCTCGCTGGATGCACGTGGCACACAGAGACCAATCGCCCGTCCTCTCTCCCACACACACAATGTCTGCATCTGGTGCTTCTCCAAGGTGACACAACAGATCCACTGGTGGTTATTCACCATGAGAGGCTTTTCTGCCTGAGAGTGTCGTCCCTTGGGAGCAGCTTACTACACACTCGAGACTACGGTACACCTGAAACCCGCATTACAGTACAGTACCCTCACCAGCACAGTTCAATCGCTTCTGTCTGAAAAGACAACATTCTATACAACACTGCTTCACTAGAGGCTGAAGTAGACCACGGGAGCATTTTTTTCCTTCACAAATGCAGGTTTTAAATGTACACAAGTGCTGCATATTTTCAAAACCAGTTCTTATCCTCGCTTTTTCTTTTTTGACACTTGATAATTATTCAGTGTAAAATTTGTTATAGCCTAAATGCCTGGAATTCCATACACAGTGATCATTCAATACATGATCCAGTACACATGGACATTAATTCATTTAGGGCACCACACTGTGAACAGGTTTAATAGTTCATTAAACAGTTTCTTTTGCCCTGAGCTAAGTGTGCGCCAGTGTTCCTTATTTCAGGCCAGTCCCTGTGAGGTGTCCCAGTTTTCTGCTCTATATTTTAATCCATATCATTAGGAAACATGTTCTATTGTTTTGAATTGGAGGTTGCAACAACTTGTTTGGGCGGAAACGTTCTCAAGTTAAATTTATGACTTGAATGAGCACACGGTATCTCACTGAAATTTGGAGCAAAACGTTGGCTAGGCTAAACGAACCCCGGGCCAACGATGGGGAGCACCCTTCAGGCCAGGAAAAACCCCGCAAATGAATACATAAATAATACATAATAAAACCTTTAAAAACGACACCCTTCAGACCAAACATAACCTAAAAATAAACACGAGGGATCCTTAAAGAGGTAATGAATCCAGAACTGCTTCCCATAGAAGCTTCCATCACTGCAGTGCCAGCCTCAGTAATGGTGTGTTTGCATTTAGATCACATGCAGAGATTACACAGCGCTGAGCAAATCCACAGAGCAATTGATAAAAAAGTAACAACCTTGGACTCTTTGATGGCACTCAAATATTCTGTTCTTTTGTTCAGGGTTTTAACGTTCCTCCCTGGACCCGATACGTGAATCAAGGTTAACAGATACGGAAACATTTAGCCTACTGTGTAACAACGGGTCACAAGGAGAGACAGAGTTGCTGTTGTTCGAGTCTGTGTTTGTATACAGTTGAGCACACACAGGGCGTGTGTGGGTTGGGAGTGGGTAAGGGAAGCGTCTGATCTTACGGTGTCCTCAAGGCTCTCCGTGACCTTTCAAGACGCGCAACAAAGAATCGATTCTCTTCCCCTTCTCATTCGCACGCACACATTTCCTGTTTGCCCCTACAGTCATCCGCAAGTGCGACGCTCCGTTAACTGTCACACCAGGTTTACAGTGGCTGGAAAATCCTACGTCCTGGTTTCTGGTGAACTGTCTTTGCTGTGTGAGCGCCATTATTTGCGTTTCAACTGAGAGCCTCGCCCACAGTTCCAATGTGTTGATGGGTGAGATTAAAATCATCTGGTATTGTCAACCGCTGCCTGTGTTGCAACATGATCATTTGCCAATTCTGTGCATTTGCTAATCAATTTCCTCTGATGGAAAAGATCTCCCAGCTGCTATATTTTTATTTTGAAGTCATTACAATAAGTGATTGTTTGGAGTTGGATTTTGGATTCAGAACAGCAGCAGGGGTCATTTTATTTTATGTCATAAACTATCGACGATACCGAGTTGTGCAATAAGGGAGTATGTACTGATAATACTTTTTGGTGGCTGTATGTCACACTCTATTCGCATGCCAACTCCCCCATCTCTTCTGGCCTTGTGGTAAGATAAAATTTATATTTAAGCACTTTGTGAGTAACAAGGTATCAACATGCAGCAGAGCTGCATGCATCAATATCTTGTGGATTTCACTGCTGCGATACTCAGTCACTGACAATGATCAGCCTAAATGTGCAAAATGACCCAGAAACCTTAACTTTACTGTCTAAAGATCAAATAAATTGAAAAATTTTAATTTCAACACAAGAACAAAATCTGGATTAAAGATCAAAAACACCCATGTGATTTAGGCTACATCTCAAAACAAAGAGAACCCAAAAGAACCACTTTCACATAGGGCTAATCTTCTTACAGCCAGTGTAAAACAACCGGAAGAAAGAGTGCCATGTTTGAGACCCTGTGTGCTGAGAGACCCACTATTCGAGAAGTTTATTTTAATACGGGTGACAGCAGCACTTTTAGGAAGTCCAGCCCCTTCGCTGCTTTACTCCCCCCCCCACTCCCCCTCCTCTTGTCGGCAGCCTTGGCCAGTCAAACCCACCGCAGGTCATTCATTTCATTCTCATCGTCGGCTCATTTTTAAAAAACATCTTGCTCATATAAAGATACTGTGCAATAAAACACTTTAATCTTATGTTTCTAAAAGACAAACCTACAGCGTAGCCCACGTTGATTGACTGAGTTTTTTTGTTTTTGTTTCTATGCACCCCATTCTCGCTCCCAGTCGACAGCCAGAAGCTGAGGAGTAGCAGGGTTACGTAAGCAGGAATACTTCAGAAGAACCCCACCCCCGCTTCCCACCCCCACTGCATCACCGACGGTTTCCGAGAAACAGCTGCTTCAGTGGGAACGGCCCAGACCTCCACAAGCATCACATCTCTTTCTATAATAAGTCCTTTACTTTTCATAATCCCGTTAAATTAATCTGTGTGCCTGTAAACCCATGCTAGCCTTCTCACAAACCACAGTGAAAATGAATGTCGCGGCTTAGAGATACAGCGTAAAATATAGGTCCGAAACTTGAACCACCCACGCATCATGGTCTCAGAAAACAGATTCATACAAGCAGTAGCAAAAGAAACTAAAAAGAAAGCTCTTTGGATATATCATTTAGCATAACAAACATTAACAATCAGGTTTAGAGGACAGACAAAAAGCAAACAATAGAAGATGGTCAATAACACTCAGGTATTAGCCTAGATCTGCACTCTCAAAATACAAAATATGAAATGCAGGTGGTGGGAAAATACTACTAAATGTATTAATCTGCTACAAATATCTAGTTCTCCATCTATGTGCATGGGATATTAATTAACCTTCAACAAACAAACTTTATTTCAAAGCCAAGTGTACATCATTGAAGTGAATTGAAGTTCCAGTTTCCACACAATGCATAAGGCACTTGAACATCAGTCACAGGACCGCTGTTGAGCTATCAGAGGAACTCCTTTGGACTTTGGAATCATGGGACTAGCTGCAGGGAAGGGGTGGGGGGGCGTATGGTTGATTCTGAATTCTACAGCGAACAGAGAAGCAGTGAATGGAGACTAGTCAACGTATACGGGTGGACATTATTAAATGGGCTCAGAGGCATTTCAGTCTAAAATCTAGAAGCTAAAATTCAAACACTGTGGGTAGGGCAGTCCCCAGTTATGTCAGTGACACATATGAAAACTGATTCATGCCGACTGTGTACTGTTCACAACGGTGCACAATCACTAAAACTGCCATCTCTGTAGGCAAAAATGATGTGCTCCTAAAAACATTTTGGGCATGGACAATTTATAAGAAATCAGGGCAATGATGCTTTAATGTACTTGTCCCAGTCCTGTTGTTTGGTTTAGCTTCTTGGCCTCCCCATAGCATTAGCCATCATGATGGCCTCCTCCACTGCCAGGACAAGGTCCTACCGAACACAGCCCATATGGGACCGTATCAGTCTGGTTTGGAGCAAAACACTTCAGCTTTCATTGATACCACATTGATATTGCTCACGCTCACCACTTGTGAAAAGCTTTTCTTCCTGTGAGTCAGAATCCCATGTGACAGTAATGATGGCTTTTGACTGAGTTACTGAGGAAAGCAGACACAGCATTTTCTCTTCTCCCAAGTGCATTTAATAAGGGGTTTTATCCTTAATCTACACCTTCAGACCTGTGATTAAGGCTACTGCTTTAAGGCAGTACAATGCACATGAGTCTCCAGTGAGCTCCTTGTCCAGACACGCCCTCTTTCTGCTGAATTCAGAACCTACCAAACCCCCCCCCCCCCAACACAACCAGTCCCGTGATTCCAGAGAAGTTCTAAGGGGGCAGGGGATTACTCCTCTGGGTGAGTAAAGTGGGGTCATGGGACTCCAAGCTGGGGACGGGACATCTGATTGCTCCCAGCTGACCAGGACAGGGGTCCCATGCAGTTGAGGGTCACATGAGCCCTAGTCATGTGTGCATCATGGGGGCACCCAAGCCCCATGCTGAGTCCCTCATCACAGCGCCTACCCCGCCTGCTCCGACTCAATCCCGCGCTGCCCTTCTCAATGTCCTCCAATCATTGCGTAATTCTATGGAATTTCCATTTCCCCAAAAAAGCCCTCTTGATCGTAACCCTGTACAGGGGACAGGAAGTCTGAGAAACTGGCAGCGCTTAAAAGAAATATCACATGCTTCATCAATCCATTATGCCATAATCTTTTATGCTGCGTGGGCGAGAGCTGATTTGTTTTACAGATAACATTAAGAAATGCATCATGGAGGGTTTTTTTGTACATAGTGTGTTCATCATGCTCACAAACCGTGGGCCTGCGGACCCCTCAGGGATTTGCTTAGAAATGACTACAAATTATTTTGGAAAATTATAAAACCCTTTTTTAAATGTAACTTATGATATAAATAGTTTGGATGCCTATGAGCCTGGGTGGGGGTCCCTGGATCAGAAAAGGTTGAAAGCCCCTGGGCCATAAACAGTCCAGGAATTTTCCATAACTTCCTGCATACCTCAGGTGTGAGCAACTCGGAAAGCGCGTCCCCTCTGGCCTTCTCTTCACTCGTCCGCTCTTTGTGTTAGGGTGGAGGGGATGGCAGGCCGCCCAACTCCTGCTGAGCCAAATAAGCTCCCGCAGCAGGAAGCGGGGTACGCGGGGGAGAGGGACGCCCTACTTCAAGTGAAAAGAGTGAATCCCTTAATAGCACCACAGGAACCAAATTACGAGCGCTGCCTGAGAGAACCGTGCCCTTTCTGCTCTGCCACAATGCCGGCACACATTAAAGAGAGCTGTAGCGAGCGCTGTCCTTGAGCAGATATGGACAGCTTAGGACGTGCAAGAGTCGCACAGGTAGTGAGACAAGTATGAATTAAGTGTTCCTCTAATTACACGCCTTACACGCACAACAAAAGTCAGCCAGTATGCAATTGTGAAATACGTGGGCTGAATTTCTGAATATATGGTTTCGCTGCAGGAAAGGAATAATCTCATTAGAGACGCCATTAGAAAGCCTTGGTACACACACTCTCTTCAGCCAAGGCAAAAGAGCAGGGACACAGAAAATAGGAAGGATGGGTGGAGCTTGATGTGTCAGCAGGGACATAGAGCTGAGAGGAGTGCATGATTTAAAGTTAATGAGTAGATGAACAGGAAGGCACTTGTGGTTTGAGACTGAGGATAATCACCAAGCGCAGGGCTATAAACACTCATGAACAGTTAGCCTGAGAAACGGTATCAACGACCAAAGTATCAAAGTGAGTAGAATACATCTGAACTGGAATCTGAGTGTGCTGCTTCCCGGTACACGTGACAGTGGAAGAGTGAGGGTAGGACCATCTGCTCCTGGGGCGATCAACCCAAGGCTGTCTCAGGAGTGTATGGCTGGGGCTGCCAGGCATTTTGATAATTCCATATTACCAAGGCAACCAGTCTTATCTGTCGCAGAAAAATTCACAATGAGATAGGGCTGGGCCGTATGACAATAATACTGGATATTGATGAAGACCGACAGACTTCACTACATTTCCAAAAGTATGTGGACAGCGGTTCTAATTAGTGGTTTTGGCTATTTTAGCCACACCCATTTCTAACAGGTGCATTAAATCAAGCAATCAGCCATGCAATCTCCACAGAAAAACCTTGGCAGTAGAATGAGTCATACTGAACAGCTCAGTGATTTTCACCTTGGCACCGCCACAGGATGTCACCTTTCCAACAACTCAGTTCATCAAATTTCTGCCCTGCTAGAGCTGCCTCGGTCAACTGTAAATACAGTTTTATAAAGTGGAAACGTCTAGGAGCAACAACAGCTCAGACATAAAGCAGTGGGCCACACAAGCTCACTGGACGAGACTGCCGAGTGCTGAAGCACGTAGTGTGAAACAATCATCTGTCCTCGGATGCAACACTCACTACCGTGTTCCAGACTGCCTCTGAAAGCAACGTCAGCACAAGACCTGCTCGTCAGGAGCTCCATGAAATGAGTGTCCATGGCTGAGCAGCCATATACAAACCTAAGATCACCATGCGCAAGGACAAGTGCTGGCTGGAGTGGCGTAAACCACACCGCCATTGGACACTGAAGCAGGGGAAACGTGTTCTCTGGAGTGATGAATCACGCTTCACTATCTGGCAGACTGACAGATGGATCTGGGTTTGGCGGATGCCAGGAGAATGCTACATGCCCAAATGCATAGAGCCAACTGTAAAGTTTGTTGGAGGAGGAATGCTGATCCGGGGTTGTTTTTCATGTTTTGGGCTAGGCCCCTTAGTTCCAGTGAAGGAAAATATGAATGCTACAGCATACAATGACAATGACATGGGCTTGAAAGTATTAGTGGACAATAGACCATGTACTTGCACCTATGGAAATCTTATTAAACAACCACCACAGTTATGCTCTATAGTTGCTCTCTTTCAATTGGGTATTTAGTCTGTTTCTTTTGTTACCTGCATTTCTTAAAACATTACACTAAAAGGTAGTGCTCCCCAATTTCAGCAAGTATTTCGGGTCAAAAGATAATCATATCTGTCAATAGCAGCTTCTAAGAGATTTTTCCTTAGGCAAGTAGTGAAAATACTGAAAGTCCCGGACTTCTATGCCTGCATTTTGCATAGCAACATACATAAATTTGGGTAGAAAGCATATTTGAGGTAAAAAGGTTATCAAGTTTAAAATATTTCATTAACCTTCAAATGAAAAACTTTACACAATGTATTTTTTTAAAAAAGATTTAATGTCCATATTTATTTAAATAAATTTTCCCACTTCCAAATTTTTAAAAATCCAATAATGCCTTCAATCAGCCCTGTATTATTAGACCTCATTATTTTATTACATGAACATTGATTAGCAGACACCGTATAAACAAGTAGCTAGGTTTGAAGCATAATCAACAATATTATAAACATCCCACGATACAAAACAATGTCTGTATTTGAAAATTAGACAAACTATAAAGGAAAAGGTGTTAGATTTCTGTATTTAGGGTGTCTCGTGTGGTGTAGCCCGTAGAGCGCTTTCCATATGCCCATTGCGAGCCGCGACGTTGGCGAGTCGGGTGCGATCGCCGACCTTTGTCGGATGTCTCTCCCTCTCTATCCTCCTAATTCTTCCTGTCTCTCTACTACACTGATCTGTCAAATAAAGCTGAAAAAGCCCCCCCCCCCCCCCCCCCCAAAAAAAAAACAAGATTTCTATATTTATCTAGAGAAGCCATTTGCCCTTAATGCTGTGTTGTACTTGCTAGAAGTCAACCAAAATCATGACTACCAATGCTGTAGTACTTCAACTTAGCTCCCGTCACAAGCTGTTGTCAAGGTACAGCGTGGCTTGTGTCCACACCTTGGCCTAACAATAAAATACTTTTTATGGCTCCGAATGACAAGTCCAGAATGAATCACTTACTCTTAAAGAATAGGCAACCACTACCCTTGGTGGAAAATAAAATGCTCCCACATAAATGTTTGCCCATGACAGAACAGAGAAGGCAGATACTGAAATGGGCACACCAACGGTCACAAATTTTACCTCACACAAAGTACTTTATTGCATAGTTTAAGATGGTACAGTAATTAGAGCTAGAAAAAGCCTTTAAACACATACTTCCAGTGAAACCTGAGGCTTGTTTTTCTAGATCAATGGCACACAGTTTTAAAGATCTTTAGCTAAATTTACAGAACAGATCAAAATGTACTTATTGTTTTGAGGAAGGTAGTAACTAACCTTGGAACTAGTGTACAGCAGAAAATTCATTTAATCACATATGCAGAACCACACAGGATGCAGGAATGTCTGAGATATTCAGCGTATCCCTGATGTATCTAGGCATTGCATTCATTTTTTTTTTTTGCAATCAGCCCAAGTTTTATGTGAAGAGGGTTAATATTTTAAATAAATAGCCTGCCAAAAATCTAGATACCTGTCTTTAATAAGTTAGCTACTAGCAAGCTTCATGTAGTTCAGAAGTTGGCAGTACAGAGCATTCTTTTCGTTGCCAAGCTGACTTGACTTTAAGTACAAACACATTCTGCTTGCATATTGCTGTGAGCTAGCATAAAATCTCATTAAGTCGCGTAAATCAACCAATCTACACAGGCGCCGGATGGCTGGCTATGGGGAAGTGGTATCTGATGACAAATATGCAGTCACAGCCAAAATAAATACATAAATTAACAGTAATGAAAACCTTATCAGCCCAACCTACTCTACTGTACTCTATTATTTGCGCTAACTTGTTTTTTTTTGGTGTGGACTCTAACTGTACCACATGCCTAAACTGGACTGTCATCTTTTTTTTTTCGGGGGGGGGGGGGGGGGGGGGTGTTCCACAGTGATATGTGTGATGCACACAGGGCACTACATGCACCCTAGCACTAGCCTCATAATGTGATCTCCACCTTCATTGCACGGAACACCTATTACCCAGTTTCCTCTTCTGCCAGTTTAGGGAAAGGTAATGATAAGGTATTCAGTGACTAATAAAGATGTAATGAAAATAAGTCACTCAGAATTCTTACTTCACATGACTTCTGATGGCTATCTAATAGCACAGCATTTTGGTGAGACTATTAGTCAAAAATACTGTGAATAAAACACCAGAAAAATTCTAAATTAAAGGATAGAATAAACTATTATTATCTAAACAGGCTGTTTTAACTCACAAATAACTGGTTTCTTGGATTACTGGGTTGTTCTTCCCCAAGCGTGGTAGGAAGTACTACATACCAGAAAATTTTCGAGATAGGCCTATATGGTGACAGTGCAAAGATGATATAATCAGTGGTTTTGTTTCCTTGTAGTAAAGGCGCAGAAGTTCCAGGCAGGTGACAGAGCAGGTTTGACAGCAGGTCTCTGGTACGGCAGAGGGCGGAGAGAGATGCCCACTGGGCCGTCTGTCCCTCTTCTTCCCCAGCTCTGAAAGTCATCATCCCTGTTTACCCACTGCTCTCCGCTCATCCCTAAATTACACTGGCTGTACGCCGTAATCTCCCATAATCCTGTTAACCTTATCCCCGGCTACAGCCATGCGTGCACGGACAGACAGAGACACACCGATAGACACAGGATCGCACATGCACGCACACACACAAGCACATACATGTACACGCACACATTCAAGCACACGCACGCGCACACACACACACATGTACATGCACACATTCAAGCACACGCACGCGCACACACACACAAACATGTGCACGCACACATTCAAGCACACACAAGCGCGCACACACACACACACAAACACATACATGTACACGCACACATTCACGCACATGCACACACACACACACACACACATAGCTTAGCCATTTCAGATTCGCCTTCTGCCCTCTCTCTTCCTAAAGCAGGCCTATTGTACATTTTGATTGTACGGACAACAGGAAATGGATTCTAAATGAAGTGCATTCTTCCAAGTTCCAATTGCTACATTTTTTTAGTAGGTTTCAGTGGCATTCCATTACTGCTCTTCTCATCCCTCCCTCTTTCTGTTTTCAGCATGCCTCTATATCAGTGTCAGAATGGCAAAGGGTCACATGGGAGACCCTCAATGCAGATTTGATGTTTCTTTCCCCTGTAAAGGCTCAAGGCAAAGCCGTATGACTTAACGTCCTTGGCCAGGATGAAGGGCAATGCTCCACAGGGCTGGGGTCACTCCCATTCACTGAGCAAATGACCATAAATTACAACACCACCCATGTAAAGGTCCCCTGAGCCACTGATGAGCTGAACATCAAACACTTCATTTCTGCACTGATTTTTTACTTAAGGTTTTATTTAGCTGCTACATACTGAACTTGTTTTGTGGAGCTTAGCATTAAACCAATCAAAACTACTATATAGTCAATTAAATGTAGGGATGACATTAAATATGTAGCAGCCTTTTTTTTCTCCTTTTTACACTAATGTACACTTTACTGTATTACCACATTGAAGAACAGAAGGTGAACTACTAGTAACAGTATATGACACGCCTCTGCACCTATGGCTAAAATGTGTTGAAGGGTTTTGTTTTTGTTTAATATGTTATGCAATCAGTCCTAGCTGCGTATGTCACTGTGCATACCAAAAGCTGGGTGTGTGCAGTGCCATTTGTCATACTGTTTACTGCAGCAATGACTGGATATCTCTCATCGCCAAGGCAATGATGATGACAAAGACGTCAAAGAAAAGAATTCACTGCAAATTGGTTGGGTTACATGGTTAATTACCCCAACCATACTGCCATCTGCTAGTCAGGCCAAAGACTCTGTTACACAGGACAAGCCTACTGACCACAAGCGGGACTAAAACTAAGAGACAAATAAACAAACAAAAAATCACTTGAAACAAACTGCTCGAGACAAGTCTTAGGCAGGATGTTTCAGTCTCCTGGAAAGCCCTACTGTGCTAGAGTCAAGTTTTTGAATCCTTGGGTCAGGCTGTAACTGATGAACCACAGCCATCACTGGGGAAAGCCATTAGTGCTGTTTACTCCATTCTCATGCCTAAACACCCAGGGGAGACACTGACACAGGCTGTTTAGATTGTGTAGTCTGTGTGTTCCATATTTCAAATGATGCCTCCTCACAAAACAATATTTTCCCATTCACCTCTTATGAGTGGATGACTAATACAGGGTTTGCCCTGCTGTAATTAGCCAAAAACATGGATCAGAGGTATGCCTATACTGCACAGTCAGATATGTGTATTTTTCTACTTATCAGAGTTTCAGCTTAAGACACAGATCAAATATTTTCAGTCTATGAATGAGCCTGCGTTTTATTAGCCTACTCCTTCATACCACCAGGCTATATTGTTGAATGATATAGGCTTAAAAGCCAAATGCAAGCGTGTAGAGAAAAACAGTCTGATGCAAGTCTTTCTGTATAAAAACTGATCTTTATGTCCTTGAAGAACACATGTTTAACTAAACTAAATTCTTCAAATAACGCTGAGCACTGGATCTTACACAATCCCATCACATACCACGATTGAGCCCGCACAATACGGAGCAATGAAAGAATTCTCATTATAGACCACCGTTTTTTTCTGAAACCACACTTTGTGCTGTTGCAGCTTCTCATATCAGAATGGAAAACAACAGGGTCTCATTACAACCACAAGGTAGTGCTATGCATGCTTCAGGTCAGTGAATTACCATGGAGATGAACCAGGAAGAGCAGTGCACCTTAAAAGGCTCAGGAACTGGAGCAGTAAGTCAAACAGAAGAATCAATAAGGAATTCACATCCTCCAAGTGCCAAAAAAGGCAGTGTCACAGACTGAGCACCATTCTAGCATGCTTTTTGGTTTACTATACATAGACTGCCATTCAAACCCTGAGGAAATGGCAAATGCAGTAGGTCATGACCACGGCTCCAGAAAGGTGGCACGGGGAGCAGGGGTGCTCCTGAGAAAGCCACTGCCTGCCGACAGGAAGAGGTTGGGGCAGAGCAAGCCGCTTTCAGAAAACAATGAATAATTATTATTTATTACATATACGCTGGATGCAAAATATATAAATTACAGAATTTAAAAAAAGAAGTTGATCATCGCCCATATCACTGGATTAACAGAACCCATGTAGAAGTCATAATAAAGAATGACAAATGCATGGGGTAGAAACTCATAATGACTTTACGCACCCCGCCAATGATCTCATAATGCGTCCATATGTGACTACCTCCCTGCACCATGTGCTCATGCTACACTGGAGCCGCTGATGCTATGAGCACTGAATTCACCCAGGAAGAGGTCCGAAACCAAACAAATGTATGAATATCTAACAATGGCCAATAACAGCTTAGAGCATGATGCGCCATATTGTGCCCATTTTTAGGTAGGCTGAGAGAGCTTTGACTCACTCGGTCTTTAGCTCAGCCTGTGGTTATGCTGATCACACTGGACAGCGCTCTCCTCCATGCAGAAGGCACAATAAACACAAATGAGAAAAGACCTTTCTTACCCAAAATTACTACCATGGATCTGTATACAGCCTACCAGTGCATGGTTGTAGGTCTTCGTAGATCAGAAGGACTTCTAAACTACTTGGCACTCAGAGTCACAAAAGGCTTCCTGCAGGGTCAAGTGATGACAGATAGAAATTGTTTTCACATGGTATCAGTGTGTTTGAGGGGGTCCGCTGTTATTCTGTTGTACATCTAATTATAGAAGGGATCTGCAGATAGACAAGTGCCTACTAGTGGGGCCGTATCAACTCATTTAAGTGTTCTCTGCGTTCTCGGGCTAAGACCTGTACTGTACAAAATGGAAGCTTAAAGGGGAATTGCACTTTATAACACTTCTGCTTCTCATGACTGATATTGTCCTTCTAATGAATGTGTCGCCCTTCATTTTTCAATTTTTCAATTTTTCATTTTTCAATAGCACAGACATGCATATTTAAATGGACAGAATAGCACACCTTCAGCTTGTGAAGCTATCCTAAGCTTGTGAAGCCCCAGAAGTAAGCCATGGTAAGTGCAAATCATTGGAGCTCCCATTAAAGTGAATGGGAAATATCAGCCTACTGAAGGCAAAATAAAACTTCACCGATGGTATTCTGAAACTCGATTAATGATCATTAAGTTTCATATTAAAAGCCGATTGTGAAAATATACAATACATAATATGTAAATGTTAAAAAATATATATTTTTATAACTACTGGACCAAAACAACTATTGTTTCACAAAGTGCTACACATATCAGAAATTATGTCCACAAAAAATTGACCAGTGAGGTATTCTTTGGTTGTTAAATCACCTTGGTTTTCTAAACTGAATTAAAAGGGCAGCAAGCTCTTTTGCCCTCAACATGCGCAGCAGAGGCCGTTTCCTGTTACTGCCTAGGCTTCACCACCTGGTCCCTCCTACCCTCAGCAGTTCCCGTGTCCGCTCTATGGCATATACTCTCATCTGAACTAAAGATAACTTGCTTTATTTAAAGTTATGGTCGAAGGCTTCTGTGCAAAATACCCAACGTTTAAAGATAACTTCAAAAGGAGTGCAAGACCATAAGTGAGCAATCAATATATTCCCTCTTGGTACAACATTCTGGAAGGGATCAATGAATCATTACAGCCTAATTGAGTAAACGTGCAAGGTTGTCCTGGTAGGGTTAATTATACATGAGGATTTATAAACAGGTTTTCTGCGTGTAGCTTTCAGCATAGAACAAAATTGATGAGGTTCCAACTTACTAAGACGATTTGTAAATTATGCTAATTACTGTTAGATTACATTTTCACAGTCTCTGTTTTCTCATTGTGTGGAATGCAACCCTGATGCAAATACATAATTGGGTGTAAAATAACTGTAGTAAAAGGCAATGGCTCTCAGATTCAGTAGATTCTTGTTAAGAAGTCTGGACACATTTTCTTTACATTGCATTACAGGCCTGAACCAACACCTCATAAATGAACAAATTGTTAGGCCATTGTTCATGACATCTCATGAAATAAAAAAACTAAAAGTCTAGATGTAGAAATTTCATGACATGAAATTAATCAGCTACCTATCTAAACTAATATTATCAGCACAAGCATTTCTTGAATTTGAGCCACGTGTTTTAGCCTAAATGTGATGTCATGAGACAGTAGTAGTATTCTGAATTACTATTAGACTGTATCCATTATCCTACATTTGCTTTTACATATTTTTCACCTATAGTTCTCAGTCCTGTTCTTAGTCCTGATAATTGTAATTGATTTTTGAGTCAATGATAATTATAATTGAAGTGAGTAAATGGCTGCACCTCAGCTGTCGTACAATAAGAGTGCATGTTACAGTAAATGTGTACTGGGACAACAATAAGAGTGTTACGCACCACCGCTCACTTGCTGCACACTCTTTCTCTCACCGTAAGCAGAGCTCCCTCAACCGTGGAAAGCACCTGGTCTCTCCCAGGGTTTTCTTCTATAAATAGGTGCTCACTTTGTGCAGTCTGACGGGATCCTCTCCGGTTTTAATTAAATACAATTCTGCACTCGAGCCCAGCTGTGGCCCGAGTCTACTCTCTCTACAGCCCTCATAAAGGCGGGGGATGGGAGGTGGGGGATCTGAACCCTTGGTATTCTTTTGGCCTTGCGCCACGGTCCAAAGGAGGTCCCCCCCAGAAGGATCCACTATCAAGCAACAGCAAGGGGGGTGGGGGTGTTATGGTTGATACTCCTCATTGACCCATGTGAACTCTAACACAATGCAACTGCTCACTCCCATTCCAAGTCTATTACATGGTTTTGGTTAATGGACAACTGCCCATTATTTACCAAATTCTGGAAGTTGGGATGGACCAAAAAAAGCTCAATAAAATAACTCATTCATCATCTGGACTGACAAGTACATTCATTGCAGACTGTAATTTACCAGTACAACATACACTGTGTGCAGTGCCACACAGTGTAACAAATAAGCCTTAAGTTCCAATGCTGTACACTAGCCTACATCCTACCTCCTCTCACCTGTTCACTACTTTCCAGACACACAATGGGCCAAATCATATGTCATTCAGATAAATATATTTATACAAATGTTCAATTTTTCATAGACTATATTAACAATATCTCTGTAAGGTGTACTCAAATAAGCCCACAATGTTCTGAATATATTTTCAGAAGCAGAGTAAGCATGGCCTCCTAGCTGCTTTGTCGTCCTCAAACTGAGCCAGACAGTTATTGTGTTGTAGAGATATGCTTCATGAGGAGCTGCATAGGCTTATGGCAGGTGATCCATGACCAGATTTGCTCCGGCTCACTGGGATGAGGACAACCTCTCAAGCTGACGCAAACCCTACTGATGTCTACATTGAACCCAGTACATGGTTCACGACAGCCCAGTTATAATGGATCATTATAAACTGTACAACATTAAAAGGACAAATGTTCTGTTAACCCACACTGTAGTCGTGACAGAACAAGGTGTGTTCTATAACTACTAAACAACAAGGCAACCACATGTGGAATGCTTATTATTCTCAAAATAGAGGACCTGATATACACATAAAACAGTTAGTCCATTTGTTTCTTAAAAAATACAGCAGAATTAGGCTACAAATTACTTGTCCACAAGCAACAGATTTTCAACAGACATTGGAGATCTAAATCAAATTTAATTAATTTAAAATAAATTTCATATTTTCGTTTTTAAACAATATTATCTCAGTTTAAGCAAACATTGGCCCAGACCGTTTTTACGTGCTATGAGGCCAACTGACAGAGACAGCGAATTGTCAGCACTAGGCTGTGCATTGAATACAAACAAACAAGATGAGTATAACAAGACACGCAGAGTAACTTTCCGATTCTGACCTTTGGACTATACGTAATGCAACTCTTTACAACTTCTTACTCTAACACTGAAGCAAAAGGGCATTTTGAATTCAATTTTGTGTGTTACCACACTGGCGACTAAACGCATTTTATGAAGCTAACGTAAGCATTTGTCATCAACTCTATGGGCATGGAATATAAGAAGCGTTATAAAAACGTATCGGGTATTAAAATGTTTCAGCATCTCAACAATTCGATCGTATCCCATCGAAACCACTACCCTTGTGAGAAGTGCGTCCCTGACCACCAAACACCATGCGACAACTATTGCCTCTCGTGCCGTGGAAGAATGTTTTAATTGTTATGCCAGCTCATGGTGTAATGGTAACATCATTTTATTATTTTAAGCAACCCAAAACCTTTAAACGAGGTTTAATCGTGTAACTTTGGATTCAACCTTGAGTTTAGCTCGGTGATACAACCTCAGAAATACAAGTAGCAAATAGCCAATATTTCTCTGTAGTCCACAACGCCTGCTTCATATCGATTTATACTAGTCTATGCTATATTTTATTATCAACATCATAGACTATAAAAAAAACCACAAATCAAAATCAAGGTCGTCCAGTAGGCTACTAAGAATTCGAGAAAAATGTACGTAGGCAGCCTAACGTTATTCGAAATTCAATTAAATTAGCCTAAATTACACCACAGTAGCCATGGAGGAAAATCAGTAACATCCTTCAACTTACCAGATTTAACGTTAGCTAGCAAAATCAAACAAAATCGACGTCTTTTACTACCGTTACCTCATCAATGACGTTAATAATAATAATAATAATAATAATAATAATAATCTTCATCATCGTCATCATCATCAAACAGGTGAAGAGCTACAACGTGCAGAGTGCTGCCGTAGGCTACCAGCTTGCTTATTCCCAAAACCTTCAAACTAGCTAGCTAACTTACCTAGGCTAGGTAACGTTAGACAGCTGTGTAATGTGGACTTTCGGCTACATCTAGCCAGAGCCAACACATCTCACAGGAGAGAATTATCAGAGAGCAAGCTATATAGCCTAAGTAATGTAGCAATATTCTTGTTATGTTTCTGGTAGCTAATCTACAACCTGGTTTAATGACCAGCAATATGAAAAATTGATTTTACAAATTAAGCTCTTTCTAACCGCTAATTGGGACGAAAGGGAAAAAGACTTACCGATGCCTGGTGCTGAATAGATGAAGTATAATGCAGAGGTGGAAAGAGAGAACAGAAATAACAGCCCAAGGAATGACCTTCTCGGTAATCTGAAATATGTCCGCATTATATTTCTGTCTTGAGAAATAAAATACACGGAAAGGTTTATAAGAACCGCAAATGAAAGAAACCGCGAAAAGCAAAAATCTCCCCCCGACTTATTCCTCTATCCGTGCGGTAAATTAGCTAACGCGATAGCGATAGCGGCTAGAAGCTGTTAAGCTTGCTGCAATAGGAGGAGAGGCTAACTAGACTAGACCACCACCGACCGAGGAGGTACGAAGAGGAAGGCAGGATAAAAGCTAGCAAGAAGTATCCAAAATATTCGCTTGCTCCTCGGGTAGACATTAAAAATTTCCCCTTCCTGGGCGACAGTACAGCTGTCAGTAGCGGCGTTTCATGTGAACACTTCACTGCTTGGAGGTTCGTTAATACTGTTAGTGTTTCAGTGAAATCTCATCACTACGGTGAAGGTTGCCTCTCAGCCGCTGCGCTGTGGTGATGAATGGGGCATTACGAGCGTCCGCACTCTGCAGATACGACGAGCTGGCTACCTTCGTTAGAGGGAGTGTCGGGAGAAGTGCATCCGAGTGGGAGGGGCTGTTTATAAATTACGGTAGGTAACTACGTTCAATGTAAATTGTGTAAATAAAATTCCTGCGGGAATTTGTAGTTACAGAAACAATGTTTTTTTTGTTTTTTGTTTTTTTTGGGCAACACATTGATCCAACCCACAAAATGTCCCCTGGAGTCAATCAATGGTAAAAGAAAATCACATACATTTTATAGGCCTACAAAAAAGTAGAGCTTTTAAATAAAATAAATCAATAAAAAACTTATATGATATGTGTGAGTGTTCTAAAATTTATTTATTATTATTTTTTTTTTTGATTGGCGTACCGATATGATGAGAGTTCATACACAGTGTAACCCTGAAGTCCACTCTGCCCTTATCTGTATCGGCAAGAGAGCCTTCATTAAGAGGGTATGGGGAAGATAGCCTGAAGACCTTGACCCACACATAGTCATAGAAGATGCGTCACAAGTGAGGCTTCCAAACGCTACTCACTGTGTAATTATGTGGAGATTTAGCCTTACCCAAGCCTTTAGGTCAGCCTGTCTGTGCCACTTATCAGTGGAACTGGGCTGTCAGTTACCTTCCACTCTGCCCTGCTCCTCCACAAGCCAGCTCAGCCTCACTGCTGCACTTTAGCACTGCCAGTCAGCTTCTGAAAAGGTAGACTCCAGCAAGGATTACATGGATCTCCTCTCCTCTCTTGATGTCCTTACACCACATATGAATTTTATACACCATGTCTTGTGTATATCTGTTATGACGCGACTGGGACTAAGCACCATGCATAAGGGAACATTGTTCCCCTAATGGGGAAAGGGACGAATATGTGTATAGGTGCTGTAATTTCTACACAGATCGCCTGATATGGACATAAATACCCCCAAAATAAAGCTGACAACATGTACTTTAACCTCATATTCATTGTTTAATTTCATATCCAAATAATTTCAAATCACAAATTTCAATGTGCTGGAGTACAGAGCCAAAACAACAAAAATTGTTGCAGCCCAAATACTTAGGGACTGCACTGTACATATGTAAACACAAATATGTGCATGCTCATATGAATACTTATAGGTTTGCCTGTGTGTGTGGATGTGCGTGTGAACAAGGGCATATAATCAAGTCTGCCATTGTAGGTTTTAAATAGGGCATTTTAGATATAGTTCTGCAGGGGTGGGGGTTGGGCATCTAGGGAGAAAAGTGGAGTACAAGTGGGATGGAGCTGAGAGGCATGCTGGAGAGAAGGGGGAAGGGTTGTCATCTGTTAGCATATGGAATCCCCTACAGTGTGCCCCAGGTATGCAGATATCGGTGGAGACTGAGTGTACCGGAACCTAATTTTGTCTCTCTGAATACCTGTCTTCCCAGCAGATGGCGATACAGCAAGAAGGGTGTTATTTAGTGTGGGATGGTTTGGCTCTCTTATTGCCTACAAGACAGCTAAATTCAAGCTTGGTTGATCCACTCAGACGCCAGCAATGACCACAAGCAATTGAGAAAAAGCAAACAATCTGATCTGTCAAAATGCAGATTTTTCAGTATCAATGCAATGGGTCCAGCAATTGTTTTCTGCCAGAGACACAAGGATCCACGGTGGTCAGATGAAGATTTTACATCTTTAGGGAAGGAAAACTAAATGAACAGAAGAAAGCCTTTAGCGTTGTGTGAGCTTACTCTAGGTTACTCTTACTCAATTACAGTACCTTATTTCCTTGCATATGAATGTGAGCTTGTGACAAATTGGTGGCAGCTGGCAGGTTTACAGATACTCTGCCACTGTCCCTGTGAGAACTCCGCTGGAAGTGATCTTTTATTCCCAGATAGATAAGGCTAGCAAAGTGTTCCTGACCTATAATAGTGTTGTAGCCCAGGCAACCAAGGAGTATTCACCTGATTTGTAGAGTAGGGAGGTTTACAT
This sequence comes from Anguilla anguilla, assembly GCF_013347855.1. NCBI lineage: Eukaryota > Metazoa > Chordata > Actinopteri > Anguilliformes > Anguillidae > Anguilla > Anguilla anguilla. The sequence goes on along the minus strand of NC_049211.1, from coordinate 20,863,506 downwards.
TTTATTTATTTATTTATTTATTTATTGTCCACATCTGGGCCAAATTAGTCAGGTTTTTTTTTTTTAGGTTTTCGTCAATTATTATTTTGGATGTGTCATATCAAGGCATTGATCTGCCAGAAGTTGAGCTCATTTGTATTTCTTTCGTTTATTCATGGCCATTGCTGCACCAAACTGCCTGTTGAATACTTGTTCAACAGGCTAGTATGTAGCTAACTTACAATTTACTAATAATTTAATTACTAATTTAATTATTAATTACATAATCTGTTGCATAGCCATTGGAAAGTACCTTTTGTGAGTTCATGAACTTTGTCACAACAAATTATTGTTGTTATGTGATACATGATTGCAATATATATGTTTTTTTGGAAACTTGTCCCAGTATTACTTGACAGGATTCAATCTATGTAAAGTGTAACTGAGATGTTATAATCTGATTCAGTTATAGCCACCAACATATCTCACACATATCAGTGACTATTGTCTAAATTAATTTATCTCTCATTTTGCAGTTACAAGCTTAGTCTATTGATATATGTTCACTTGTAGGATAACCACAACTCTTGATCCTTGCTGTGCCCAGCCACACCCATTATATTTGAAAAACATGACTCATGCATATCCTTTCCCAGAATGGCCTAACCAAACATGGAGCATTTATTGTTTAGAGATGTATTGCACGAGGCTATAACCTGCCTTGATATGTCTACCAAATGTGTCTTTATGGAGAGGTTCATAACTTCCCAGAGTAATTTCGCATTTCTAGAAAATTTGATGTGTATGTTAGGGATTGCCTCCAGATGTGTATTTAGGTTTTCTAACCACTTTGTCTCTGACCATGCAAAATGTGCAGATTTTGTGCTAATCAGCATTTTCTCATCTTACATTTTCTCAGGCACAATATCAGACTCTGCGTATGAGCTTAATTTAACACCCATTTGACTTGCAAGCATAAAGATATACAGATGGGTGACAAATTAAAGAAAAAACCTGAATAAAGGAGTTGAGAAACAAAATCAGATTCTTCCATACAGGTGTACTGCATGATACAATTAAGCAATTACATCCTATCATGCTCTGTACCATGTATAAAAATGGTAGGGGCTTCAGTTTTTGATGTTTTATTTACTCCAGTTTGTGGAGCAATATGTGGTTATCAGTGGCACCAGATAATATGCATTTTAAATGTAGTGTGAGAATTGCTCAGGGATTTCTCCTCAGACCATTATTAATTTGTTGATATATTACTGATTTACAGTATATTCTTCTGCTGCCTAGAGGGAATACTATTAGTGTCTTTTTTCTTTCAGGAGGAAATTTTAGCGCCCTAGCAAGTGATCCCAATTTGATATGAAAGGATGTTCTGAGTCAGAAGTTGTTTTACAATAAATAAATTAATAAATGAATAAATAAATTGAAAACAAAAAATGATGCTCATGAGACTAAGGAGAAAAGACACCTTCAATTATCTGAAACGACCTCAGGTTGGTTAAGAAAAAGCCAGTAGATCTACTGATTATTTTCCAAGTAATCGTATTGTGCCTAACGTGAGATTTCAATTTCAATAGCCAATTGTGTCCCGCAAAATGTATTGAGAAAACACTTGCACATGCGCACTTTCCAATACTATTCCGATTAACTAAACGCACACAGTAAAATTTAAAACTACAAGTCCCTGAGAACATCGCGTATCACTGGCTACGTCAATTACTTGACTACGTATTTTCGGGAACTGTAGTACAAATAATTACTAGTACCAGAGCTAACACGGTACTGCGCTGATCCTAAGCATGTTTACATATTGTCACCTCAAGATATTACCACTACATCCCATGTAAAATATCGAATATACCATATAACTGAAGATTAAAGACATACCAAATAGCCATCGTTATTTAGAGACTGCAATTCCCTTCACTGTGAAGAACGGTGAACCAGGAAGTATAGCCGTGGTGTAGTCCAAAACATAAGGCGATATGGAATGGACTGAAATCTTAGTTACAATTTAACGGAATTGTAACATTTTAAGGGACATTTCTAAGGATGGAAAATTTAAAAAACCAAGTATTAATGTACCTAACGTTATTGCTTCTACATCCAGCGTTAATTGTGACAGAGCAAGTTCTGAGCCAACATTCTGGTTTACATTCTAGTGATGACGCCGGAGGTAATGGGGGACCAGAACTTATTAGTAATACAGGCGACGCTAAACAAATAGCAGCAAAAAACGACATTGAACTTTCTGCCAACCAGCGTTTGGTTGATGGACAACCGGGGTCAACTAGGTAAGAGTAACCATAACTTGTGTTTGCTAAGTAAATACGACACGTATGCGTGTAATGGATATCAGATAGCAGCTAGTGAGTTACTGACGTGTGATCCGCTGGGCAGGAATTAATGTGCATGGAAACACGCAGTTAACTTGGTTAAGAATGCGGTCATTGACAACGTCAGTGTCGTCATTCGAGAGGAATGAATCTTGACCTGCGTTTTGCTTCCTTACCTGTGCTGTCTTATCACGTTTTGCTAAGTAACTTTTCATTTGACGAAAAGAACATAAATTAGCTGAGGGCTGTCCATTTTGTCAACCAGTCATCATCACATGTATCAATATGGTGAAGTATTTTTAGCCATAGGCTCTTTAGTGCAAAAGCAGTGCTAAGAAACAAATTGTTTGGAATGATGGCCAATATTTCCAATTGTATGGGAACTGAAGTCAATATTCAAGTAGCAGAGAAAGAAGTGAGGCTGAGCACAGGACAAGCCCCTTTTTAAAACGCTGGTATGCATTTTGCTCTTCTCCCAATGCAGCAGGCTTAATGACACTGAAAATCCCAGCAATGAGTCACTCCACACCACAGCCGTTGCCAAGGCAACTACCCCTTCACCTCCAACCCCCAAGCCCATCCTGCCAGTGCAGACCGGGGTCAAAGCCCAGGAGGAGGAGCAGTCCAGTGGGATGACCATCTTCTTCAGCCTCCTGGTCATTGGTGAGTCTTGTCTGTGGGTCAGTGTGGCTCACCCCCCCCCCCCCCCCCCCCCAAGGGGCACAATGCAGTGAAACACAGGGAGGGGGAAAATTGAGGGGGAATACACTCCCAGAGTGAGCACTCAAAAGCTTCACCCAGAGCAGCTATATCTGGCCTATGAAACAGTTATGTCTCTATTCAGCTGGACAGCAAGTGAAATTTACCTAGAGTAGAGCAAAAGGTGAGACAGATCATGGCTTGCGTATTGTCCATCCTGGATAAACGACCATGTACCAAGCCGTACTGGAGTGGCAGGGAGAAAAATGTTGAGTCTAGTTTCATATCCAAGGGAAATGTGAAATTTAGGTTTGCTTGCCTTACGAACACCTTCATTTAGACAACAAATGGACTGCATGTGTCAAGATTTATTTTAAAGTTTTTTTTGTGAATAAATATATTGAAAAGCTCATGTTGACTTAGGGCTGATTTGTTGAATGAGAGCTGTGATCTTTTTGATACATAATGAGGTCTTCAGGGATAGACACTTAAGCAGTTCACTGAGGTGGATATTCCTCAATCCCATTAGATACACCTGCTCATCAGTCTCATGTCATACTTATGAATTGCTTGTAAATTCACAAACATGCTCTTCTCTGGGATTTGTGAAAATGAACGTACAGTCTTGTAGTCATTTATTTTGCTTGAACAACTGATACAACAAAATAGCGTGGTAATTTTGTGGGAGCTTCTTATCATTTAACTGGACAGTTTGCAGCAGCCTAGATTCCTGAAAACAAACAAGAAAATTCAAATACATTTAAGAAAGTTTTCAAGACTCTATCTTACTAACATTCACAACCTAAAAACCAAGCCACCCTATGGGACAGAAATATAAAATTCATAGTTGATGGATAACAACCATAACATACAAAGTATTATTGTTTGTATGCTATATTCACTCCATACTATAATTGTGTCATTTTCATATTGGCCTGAACTTTTCATCCCTGTGTTTTCTGTATGATTTAACAAAAATAACAGAACAGAGCCATCATCACAGTTTTTTTACTGAAAAAATGTTGTTGGAACTAATTTAAGAGGATTGTATGTTAGGTCTTAGATCTAATCAGATTAACTCCTGACTGGGAGCAGTTTTTACCACACTGCTGGAAGTACAGTACGATTTATGTATCTTGTGTTAATCACATGTCTAAAGCTTTCAGTTCAATTTGGCTTGAAATGAAAGGCATCTGCAGGCTTTCCTTTATGTTTGCACTGATTAGCTTCAATTAGCTTACTATTTTCGATGTCATCTACTCAGAAAAATTCCATTGCAGATGATGTCAGTGTTTGGCCTCATGGCTGTTGAGCCCGTTTGACTTAGGGGATGCCCATGTTCACATTTATAGGCTTTTCCTCAACCTTTGCAATGCCCCATGTCAGTTATATATGTAATTACAAGTATATCAGGTGATTTAAAATGGCATAGGCAGAAGTACGTGCCACAGGCTACTGATGGACATAAAATGAATGTAATGGAGCTGGACAAATCAGCTGGTAGAAGATCCACTGGGAATTGAAAAAGTTGTCTCTTATAAAGGTGTGTATGGAGCTGTTCAGTGTGGGGTCTTCCTTCCTTTTCATTTGCGCTTCTGAGCCCAGCACCTTACTAACTGGATGCGACTAACACTTGCTGCGTAGTCACATATGACTCAACAACAGACAATGATGTTTAGCAAGTTTTATTTATTTTACCTGGAAAATCAACTTCATCAGATCTGAAGATTGTCCTTGCTGATATGACTTACCTTACTGCTTAAATTACTGTTCAGTTGCAGATGGGATCAAGAAATGCCTGTTGGGCATTTGTTGATAATGCAAGTTGCATGTTTAAAGGAAGGAACCAGGAAACCCTTGAAGGCTTGATGTGACATGCAGTCCAATTAACCAGGAATGTACACATTTGGCAAAGCAATTTCCCCCAAGTTGACAAACTTGTTGGGAGATTTAAAAAAAAGAAAAAAGCATTATCCAAGCAGAAACTTTTGCTGCACAAAACTTCGAAGGACTGTTAAATGCCTTTCAGCAAGCACCTAATAACAACTTCATAGCATGGCACTGTAAAAATATGCTAGATGCCACATGTCTGTGGTTCTAATTACCACATTGAATACAGTAGGTGAAAGTATGCAAACATTGCTTTCAAGTCATTGTTAATGGAAACTGACTCATCAATGTCGATATCTGGAGAGGTGTAATGTGATAATTGTGTAGCGTGCAATTGAAGATAGGCTATACTGACCTGCTGAGAGATGTCTGAAAAGCAGGTATGAAAATGGCTTTGGAATAAGTAGCTGGCCTCTGTAACACTGAAAGTCATATGTTCGCATTCACATGATTCTTTCTGTCTTTCCCCAGGTATTTGCATCATATTGGTGCACCTTCTTATAAAGTTCAAGCTGCATTTCTTGCCAGAGAGTGTTGCAGTTGTGTCTTTGGGTAAGTGCAGGGGCTGTTACATGTACTATGTGGTTATATTCCTCAGAGGTGGCAATTGATTTCCTTCTTAATATTTCTCATACGTTTTTAACCCAGTTATAAGCATAAAATTGTAATAAATACTGTTCAGGAGACAATTGACTATTACGGTGTGGGGGTGTATCCTGCACTCATTAACATTCATATCTGTAAAACACATCATATGCAAACCATTTCTCATTGCTAGGTTAGAGCCGATTAGAGCAGATTTCCCCCAGCAGGAACATTACACTACCAGACAAAACGAAAGAAAGCAGCGTGAAGGCTTTACCATCATTATAAAACCTGAAGATTCTGTGCTTAATAACACTGTAACACTGAGCTACTGCGCACTAACATTTTACTCTACAGCAGTCTGAAACTCTGGACATTACACCTAAGTAAAGAAAGGCTTTGATTCTACATGGCCAAGCTTGAAAACTATTTAATTATTGCTAGCTAATGGCAGGCCTACTTTCTGTTCCACTGCGCGTCTGTTCTGCACTGGGTTCTGAGTGAAAATGGGCAGTGAAAATACTAACTGTAAGGGCTGTTGCAATATTGCAGTGCCTATGGGCTCCAGAAATAAAACCCATTTCTTGCGGGTCCCTTAATTTTCTGGAAAATAAAAAAGCATATGGCTTTCTCTCAATCCAGGGAAGGGGCAATGCTTAGGCATTTTCAACTTGCCTTGCCTGCACAAAACAGTAGCATGCGCATCATTTACATATTGCATGTAGGAAGGATTTCACTGGGCTTAGCGTTTTTGCAACACCCAGTTAGTCTCAGCCACTGAAAATCTGGCATTTAGCCAAGGGGAAAAGCAAGCCAATTTTGGCACAGACATTTTTTTATTTCAAGAATCATTTAAAAATATTTCTGAGCTGTTAGCGAATACAAAAAAGGTATTAAAACAACATATCTGCCAAGAATTCACAGATTTCAGTTTCCTGGACCTTTAAGTTCCTTTCAGACTGTACAAGGGCATGCAATTTGAGAATTGTAACTATATTCAAACCTTTACTTCCTGTGTGTTTTATGGAGCATCAAACACGGGCTTCCTCTTGCCAGCAGATGCACGAAGGCGACAGCTAGATAACAGAAGTTTATTATTCAGGAACATGGGAACATTTCCTTCCTTCACTCTGTTCTTTGTGCGTTTCCGTTTCCTGAGTGCCCTCCTTGTCTTTCTGCTTCATTTAATTAACTACTTTTTCAGAGTGGTGAAATTTTAGACATCCATCGATGTCACAGATGTCATATGTGAAGTTGTACTAAAGTAGTACAATACCACCTGTAATGTGTCTTCTAAAAAAAAGAACTGAAAATGGATGCGATACACGAGAAGACAGGAAAATACTTAATTTTATACTTAACAAAATGTTAATTTACCCAATTGGATTTTATTTCCCAAGCATTGGCTGCTTTTTAAAGCTTGTTATGTTATGTACTGTATCTGCTGGTTTGTTTATGTCCAACCCCCCCTCCCCCCCACCATTAGCCATGCCATGTAGATGCCTCCCCTCATTTTTGAATGCATAATTAAAGTTTGCATCGTTATTAATGAAATGGTGGTCTAAATGTTAATTGAATCTATTTTTGCTTCTGTTCATGTGTTATAGGTATTCTAATGGGTGCTTTCATAAAGATCATAGAGTTTCAGGAACTGGCCAATTGGAAGGTAGGAGTTTTCTTTTAAATCCCTGAATTACTGTTAATTTTCATTTATGCCTCTTCCTCTGTGCAACACTGCCAAAGAAAAGGACAGCTGTCTTTACAAAGGCCATGCATCTGTGGAGCACTCGCTGTGATTGCCTTCACTGAGCTCTTAACGGGAGGGTCTTGTGGATTCTCAGTCTGCTGCCTGCTTGCCTGCTTGCCTCCCACAGCACGGTGCTCCTTTTAGCATTGGTGATCCATTTCAGATTTCAGTGACCCCGTTCATAACAGACACAGGCTGGCCAACACGGACAGCTGCAGCCTAGGGCAAGTGAACCAAGGGGCTATGAACCATTTCCTGTAGCCTCGGGGTTTGCCAGATTCATTTTCTTTATCAGTGTTAGTATGCAGTAAAAAATGAGAAAATGGTTATCTCTATCAGGTATCAAACCCAGACAGATACACTGATTGAGTTTTCTTGCTGTGAGGTCTGTCATGGAAACCCCATTGGCAGTATAGAGCTCCCTGGGGTTTTTCTGTATAATTCCTTCCCAGAGAAAGATTGTTTGCGGTGTTTTACCCTGGCTTCTTTGCGCCACTCTGCCTGTCTTTCCGTACCCCTCCCTGGTGGTACCCTGTCCCAGTCCACAGGCTTTAATTAACATTCTTTCCAGGAAGCAAAGCGGTGAGGCTGGGTATCTCTGTGCTCTGCACAGAAGTGACTATTGTTCTGGGCCTGGGGGCCCGGTGCTGAGTCCCAGGGCCCAGTAACAGGAGACGCACGTTGGCTCATCGGCACGTTGTCCCCGCAGCAGCTGCAGGGAGGAAAGCAGGCGAGCCCCTTTCCAGCCTCGGCACTCGCGTGTTTGCTGTGATATTCTGCACACTTTTACAGGTCTCCTCTGTTTTGTTACGGGACTCCCAGTAATATAGAAAATAAATGTTGAAGTGGAAGTGGCTCCACAATGCTGTGCTTGTGCACTGGACGTCTCAAAGATGGTCAGCAGTGGCTGGGGAAGCCAATGCCGAACAGAGAGGGAATTGTGCTTGGAGCTTTGAGCCTACAACACTCTGGAGGACACACGCTTTTAGTTCATTGACTTCATGATTCTGTGTCTGAGTGGGGACTGTGTCGAAAATAGAACTGACATACACAAGATGGTGGAACTGAACGTCATTTGTCTGACACTGCTTGATGATGAATTTATGTGTTAATTGTTTGATAGGAGCCCTTAGTCAGAGTGGTTTCCTGGGCTGACACGTCGCATGATATCAATGGCCACAGCTGAATAATTACTGAAGCTGTTTGTTTTAAACACATCGCTGCCGGCTGCCGTGAGTTATCAGGACATTTCCCTTTGACTGTGCAAGCCAGGCCCATTTTGCTACTAAACAGTACGGCTGTCCCACACGCTACTCTGTTAAGTTCGGCGGCCTTTATGTTTTAGGCCTGACTGTAGCCCTTATTCTGACTCCCTTATGTAACTCCCTTATATAATTTTATCAGACTTCATGAACCCAAGGTTCATAATGCAGTGACTCAGTCCTAGGTTCTATTGGTATTTCTGGAGATTTGGCCAGGAAAAATGGGGGCTGTAATTTTTGTAGAAGCATTAAAGCGTACCAGACCCCTGCTGTCTGCGCACACAAGTGGTGTGCTACTTTTGATTTTGCACTGCTCTGTTTAAAGTGGGGTGGTCACTCACTCTCTCTCTCTCTCTCTCTCTCTCTCTCTCTCTCTTTCTATTTCTATGTCTATCAAAAGGTCAACTTTCATTATTTTATTTGCTGTCTGTTTAGTAGTTTTATCTGAACTTGCTCCAACTGCATTTGAATAATCTCTACTTCTTTATGAAGAATATGAATTGTGTTGCTTTATTATGTTCTCGATCCACAAACGGAATCATAAAAATCTCCCTCATTTAGAGAGATGCCTTTTTAATTGTGTTCTCCTTTTCGTACCACCTGTTTTTCCCATGCGATGCCCTGTTGCAGCTCTGCCTAAGTGAGGAGCATCCACTGAAACACACACACACACACACACACACACACACACACACACACACAGAGTCTTGCTTCCATATCTCCCTGCTCCTCACTCATTCTCCCCCCTTCTTTTTCCCTTTTCTCTGCATCACTACCCTTTCTGTGGATTTTTCCCTCTCCATCATAGCACAACTACTGTAAAGCAACAAATACTAAACATATTTTATATTCATTTTGGGCTATCACCCAGCTTGCTGCTTGGCCATTTTAACGGTCTAATTTAGCAGAGACTGTGCATAATTTGTCAAAAAAAAATCATGATAAAGATGTAATGCATTAATTGCCAATAGCTAATAGGTTTCTGTTCATTGCCAGGTTTTTTTTCTCTTTGGAACTGTAGAAAGATAGGGTTCCCACAGGGGCAGAAAGCTGCCTCAGACACAGAAATGCAGGGTGTGTCCTTTGTAATGTTGTGTATGAATTGTGTGCGTTTCCTGTTCTGTGCATTAAGCTTTAATCGCCCTTAGTGACTTTTGTTTACTTTAGCTTGAGGAAGTTCTGCTTGGTGTGGCCACAGTCTTTAAAATGGTAGTATAAATGGTAGTATGAATAATATGGTCCTCTCAATCTGCAGAAATACAGCCATTACAACTACATTCCTAACATGTCTGTCAATCACCCTGCATATGTAGGATGATTTTAAGGGGAAGATTAGTAATTAGTTAGACTCCTAAAGACCATTCTTCTCACTTTAGCTGCTATTTTCCACAGAAACTTAATTAGCTCTTACTTAGTGCAGTTCAACTATTGTTTTTGCCCAGTTGCATCACATGTAATGCCCTTTTGTCCAGTTTTGAATGCCTCATTTTTCACATTTTTATGTTTGCTAATGCTCTGTGTATTGTGAACATACCTATTGCTAATACTTGTCTTAAAATATGCATTTTATGGTTATGTACACGCATAGGAACAAATACATGTATTTGTTTCCTTGTGTGCTCACATATGTTAATTTTATCTGTGAGGAGAACTTGAAATGACGAGCAAAGGAAATGAGCCAATGAGAAATTGACAAAAGTTTGTAGCATGATTCTCAGGGTTGGCTCCACGTAATGAAGCTGTCCAGTGTCCAGTGTTTCTGGTTCATAATATGTGGATCAATGTGGACCAGGGCAGCTGGGCATTAGCTCTAGGCATGTGACACCAGCCTGCTGTCTCCATCCCAACCTGGGAGTGCATTCTGGGATGTGCTCTGATAGCAGGCAGTGAGCTCTGTGAAGTAGGATGCACCCGGACCTGACCTCCGTCGCTCTTGCCTTTCAGAGTCTGCTGTTCTGGAAGGACCTCTGATAAGAAACTTAGTTTAAGTTTAAAATAGATTCACCTCCCCAGTCACAGCCATATTTGATATGCACAGCTCCATTTGCAGATGCCTTGTCTCAGTCCATAATGGCAGGGTCATGGGTCAGCTGCATGCTGTATCTATTTTTACATTAGTAAATGTGCTCTGTATAATAAGTGTTATGTACTGTATTTTTACAGTATCTGTTTTTGGCATTATTTATTATTCCTTTCAGGTTCATAGTTTCAGAATTTTAGATTCACACTGATAACTCTTATTTACTTATTGTGATATTACAATATTTTGTTTTACATTATGCTCTGTGACTGTGCTTCTGTGCTATTTACACTTTGCCACCAGCACTTTTGTTGTCTTTCATACAGGCTACAGAAAATGTGCTTTGATTATTATGTACTGGTTTTTCATATATAACTATGTTTATTTGGAAAATTTAATTTGACAAGGCTACTTTGCTGGGCATCTAGAATCAGTGAAGCCATATTAGATTTTTGCTAATTTGCTGATTATGCTCATAGAGATATCTTTGTGTCTGGCAGGAAGAAGAAATGTTTCGACCAAACATGTTTTTCCTCCTCCTGCTTCCACCCATCATCTTTGAGTCTGGGTATTCCCTGCACAAGGTGAGACTTGAAGCTGCTCATCCAATCAATGGCCATCATGGCTTATCCTTATTATGACACCACACGTGACAATAATTTAATGACAGCCATCTTTCTGCTTGAAGTCAGAGAAACATAATTGAGAATGGAGTTTATTTACTGTATGTTAAAGAATCTTTGCCTTTCTAAAACAGCACCTCATTGAAATACTTCCTAATGCAGTGGGAGGAAGAATAATGCTTTTTTTTTCTTTCCCAGGGTAACTTTTTCCAAAATATAGGATCCATCACCCTATTTGCTGTCATTGGTACAGCCATCTCTGCTTTCATCGTTGGAGGAGGCATCTACTTCCTTGGGCAGGTGAAGTATTGCCATTACGTTTTGCATTTTGTTTTCAATAAACAAACTGTGTGTATGTGATGCAGTGTGTGAAAGTGTGGGGTTATGTGCTCTTGAGTAAGTAATTACTCAACCCTTGTGTGTCTGTCTTTCATGTAGGCAGATGTCATTTACAAGATGACTATGACTGACAGGTAAGAATGCCATTTTAACAATAAGGTGAGTTTGTACACAGGTTCTGAGGTCTCCTCTGATGGTGAAGGGCAACAGCAGTCGCTGTCTTCTACGTTATGTTTTTACCATATTTTCTGGTGAAGGGAATAACACAGAGGGTCCACTTGGTCATTAGACAGTTATGGCTCATATTGCTTGACTTCCCAGCCACATCACTGGTCATGTAATAGAAGAAGGAGGGAGGGGGCTCCACCCTCAGAAATTGGGGTAGATGAATGTGACCTTGGTGTGCGTTATCCTCTGTACCCATTCTTAAAGCCACTATTGGAAATATTTCCTATCTGTACATTTTTCTGTGTGGGAATTAGTCTCACCCCAAACACTCTCCCTCTACAGCAGTGGTGCCCAATCAGGTTCCATGAAGGGCTGAGGTTTTCATTCCAACCAATCACTACTCCTGCTGATTTCACAAATTAACACACTTTCAACCAGAGAGTAGGGAACTAATTGTGAAATCAGCTGGTAAAGTGAATGATTGGGAGGCAAACCTGCATACTCTCGCTCCTCCATGGCACATGATTGGGCATCACTGCTCTAGAGGATCTGGAAAGGGAAGTTAGCTTGGTTTGGAGTCCCATGTACACAAGATCATAATTTATAAGAAGTAACTGACCATTGATTTGTAGGAAAAGCATATCCCTGAGATTTATATGGACTTACCTCACCACAGTGTCAAGCTCAATGGTACCCTAAAGTCAGTAGCCCAACAAGTGGGGCTAGTGAAATAGCAATGTAGCATGTAATTGAGATGAAATGAATGAGTGACTATCTGCCAGTTGATAATTCTTGGTTTTGTGTATATATATATCATGCCTGGGCGAAATGTATTTGAAATGCATTAACTCTTTTGATGCTACTTAAATTTGTAAAAGCTCTTACAGGACCCTGAGAATAGTTACTAGCCAAAACATAGAATCAAATGAAGGAAAAGTTTGTTTTAATTTTTCTGGTGTCTAAAGGGTTAAAGTATTTTAAGATTTGACCCAGTGGTGAGATACGTGGGTGTTTTTCCTCATAACCTTCTTTCCCACAGTTTTGCCTTTGGCTCACTCATCTCAGCCGTTGACCCTGTGGCCACCATCGCCATCTTCAACGCGCTCAACATTGATCCCGTTCTCAACATGCTGGTGTTCGGCGAGAGCATTCTCAACGACGCCGTTTCCATCGTGCTCACCAAGTAGGTGGCCTCTCCTACAATCCTCTCCTTCCAGACCGGAGGGTGCCAAAGTTCTGGGCTGGAGACCCACGTGTAGAAAACACGTCTGTGCCCTTTTCTTTCCTGACACTCATTCGTGCCCCAGAAGTGCAACTGCGGCCATCTTTTTTTTTTCTTTTTCTCTGAAAAGAATGACCCATTTCGCAACGCCACACTTGTATTTACTTTACCCATCTGAGAACTGAATGCAAATGAAGTGTTAACGTGCTAAAGAGACTGACTTGCTCAGGAAGTGGTCTTAAGAGACGCACCACTTTCAAAATGCCGTTGTATGTGGTTTACTTATTCTGTTTGTTCTTCTTATTCATTTGGCCAAAAGTGGTCCTGTGAGTATGCTCTCAGTTCAGCTCTTGATGTTAAAAGGATGTGGGCAGCTTCACTTAAGTTTCCAATATGCAATTTCCTCCGAGTGGAAAGCCTACAGGTGTGAAACTTGTGTACTGAACCACTCATGCCGGGAAAAAAAGAATTGCAGAGGTGTAAATCAGTCTGGCGGATGGAGGTCAACATTCATGTCTTCAACATTTTCAACTTTCATTCACTTCCAGTGCTCAAAAGAATCCATAGAGAGGTGTTATCATTTGCATTGTGCCGCTCTTGTGGCCTTAAGGTATTTATGCAGTGTGCCCACCTCCTTATTTATACATGCCTGTATAATGTATAAATGCACGTACTGTTTTATTTACACAATACTGCAGACATTCTTAGCGGGCTTTCAGACAGGTATACGTCACTAGCTGTTCGAGGCAGGTGGATGAGGTCAGTTACTTCACGGTCACCTGTTCGGTGGGGTGAGAGATACTGCCCTCCAGGTGACTTCCGCCTCACGCTCGGTGTGACTCACAGCTGCGGTAAATGACGCAGCAGATTCCTGTCACGGGATTAATGGACACCTCAACTGCACGTGTGCGGGAAAACTCATTAATAATGCATTCATGAAGAAGCTGGCTGTGAAAGAAAGACAGACGCGCTGCTCGAAGGAAGGGCTCACTTTCAATTTCAGCATTTCCCCCTGTCGCAAAAGCAATGAGAAACAAAGCCTTAATGTGTGTGTGACTTGTTTGCAATAATACTACGGCTACAACTACTTCTACTACTGCTACAGCTACTACTACTACTACTACTACTACAAATAATAATAAAATAATAATAATAATAATAATAATAATAATATAGCAACAAAAAAAGGACTGTATTACCAGTGGCGCTACTACTGCAGCTCAGGAAGAATAGACACTCCCTCGCGTGTGTAGAATTCTTGCTGAAATATTCTCCCTGTGAGAAATGTAGCTGTGGTAGATTTTCCTGGTACAAATTTGGTGCCCCCTAGGGAAACAGTTGAGCAAATGAAATGTGTGTGACCGAGCATAGATTGCTGAGGTGTTCTCCTCTTTGGATTACATGTTCATGTCTGCATATTGTGGCATCGTAAATAACATCGCAAAATGAATATTAGTGTTGCACCAGTGCCACTTTTCTTTGACAGATTATGGTACTGAGCACTGTGTAAAAGTATTGGCCCATGAGAGATATGCAGTATTGCGTAAGGTTGTGTGGAAATGCACATATAGCCTCAATTAAAGCCAGAGTGCCCTCTGATTGCGGCACCTGTTGACCCTGTGACCGAGCGTGTGGTCTGTGTTTTTGGACAGCACGGCAGAGGGCTTCGCTCGCTCAGAAAACTCGACGGTGACGGGCTGGGAGACCTTTACGCAGGCTCTTGGGTACTTCCTGAAGATGTTCTTCGGCTCCGCGGCACTGGGCACGCTCACTGGGCTCATCTCTGCCATTGTATCCTCTCAGGCTGGTTGTGTGTGCAAGAATTAGAACATCACCGGATGTGATATTTCAGCACAGTCTACTTGATATTGTTTCCTCTGATATGTCAAAAAACATATCAGGTGAAGATCATAGGATTGTGACCAGAAAGCTGTAGTATAAGGTATAATGAGCTACAGGACACCAGTATGAGGAATAACATGTGACAGGGCACTGTGATGTGAGAAATGTTAAAGGGCTAAGTAATATGAGTGTAACATGGCACAGGGCCCAGGTATAATGAATAACATACGAGACGCTTGCAGGAGGAATAATATGTTGTGGGACAAGCATGAGGACTAACATGTTTAAGGACACTGATGCAAAAGATAACAGGCTACAGTAAGTGTAGCACTATGAGAACTAGCATGTTACAGGATGCGTAGCAATAATATGGAATAACGTTACAGGAAGTGTAGTAGGAGGCTTTCGAGAATGAAGGGTTACTGATCTCCTTAAGTCTTCTCAGAGCCTCAAACACTTTGACCTGAGGAAGACGCCTTCCCTGGAATTTGGGATGATGATAATATTTGCTTACCTTCCGTATGGTCTGGCTGAGGGCATCAAATTGTCTGGTGAGTCTGTACACTTCACCCCTAACGAAACATCATTTTGCGCATCACAACAGGAAAAACTGAATGTGTTGTCTCTTGTATACGGGTAAGCAAAACACGAAGCTCTGATCTTTCAAGTTAACTGTGTTTAAGGGCGCTCTGAAGGTTTTGTGTTTACTGCCTGATTGAACTAACTGTCACTCTGATGTTTTTATCGACCCATTTCAAATCCCTACACCAGGTGAGCATGTGACAAAGTTAAGAAATAAAATTTGATGGACTGTAGCCCTCTGGGGCAAAGATTTAAGAGCCTGCCTTAATAGATGGGTAGAGTTTATGTGGAGTGGTGCTTTCAAATGTAATAACTGGTATGTTCTCTGGGTTTATGTTTCTCTGTCTGGCTGTCTTTCTTTAGGCATCATGGCCATCCTGTTTTCTGGGATTGTGATGTCACACTACACCCACCACAACCTGTCCCCAGTCACTCAGATCCTCATGCAGCAGACCCTGCGAACTGTGGCCTTCATGTGCGGTCAGTCCTTAACCCTCTCTGCCTGTTCTCTTAATTCAAATCTTCTTTCCCTGCTCCTCTCTTTTTCTCTGAAATGTGCTCCCCTTTCCTTTTGTTACTGCACATATTCAGTTTTTTGTCTCCTCCTCCTTTTTTTTTTAATGACCCGAGCAGTTATTTTGTAGGAAGAATGATGGCCAGTGGGGAGAACCCCGTTTCTATACTTTTTGCTGTGGAGTGGAGTGGAGTGGCTCTTTAGATTCTGACCTTACGTTGCACAGTGGTAATGTAATGCTCTAAGGCACACTGTTCTGAGAACTTGAGCAGATGCACAATGGAGAGATTAGCTGGGGTTACATCATGAGAACAGGACTACATGAAGCTTACTTTATAAGCTGCCGGTTTGCAGAAAAGCTGGCAGCCCAGGGACATTGCAGCCAATGCCTTTTTGCCTCAATTAATTGCTGATGCTGAAGGCAAAATGTCCACAATTTATTTGATTTATTGATGGTTTTTTTTGGTGAAGTTGGGTGTAGTATTTGGCTAGCCTTTAGGGAAGGTTTTCATCGTGAGAAAACCAAAAAACGATGTCTGCTGACTGATCTTTTTTTTTTCTCTGCAAAGATGGCAGTGTACGAGCACACAAGTATTCTTTGGTACAAACACAGGCTTGGTCATCAAAATGCTTGCCAAATTCGTTGAATCAATTGTTGCTGAGGTATTTTCCTCCAGAATGTGTTGAGATAAAATGATCTGTTACAAGGCTCCCTTTATTAAATTTTACAGCTCCCCCTCGCCCAATAACAGAACTCAAATTGCAGTATGTTCTAGTTATCTGTGAAAAGTACAAAACATTTCTCTCATAAATGTTTGTTTACTCTCTGCTTTACCATATTTAGACTTCAATTCCTAGGTGTTTGTGCCCTTTGGCAGCCGTATAACATTTCTGTGATGCAACTGTGTTGTAGTTGGAGGAACGTGACTGGGAAATGATACGAGAGAGAGACCACTATACAGTTACTTTCTGGATCCATGTTACCGAGCTTGTGATGTGCACCAGTATACCATAGAGCCTTTTATTAAGAGAGGGACTTTTTATTAAGAGAGGGACTAGAGCCATCACACCAGGTTCATGCCCTGTGGGTGACAGTTTTCTGCTGTCTTTTCTCTCTGCAGAGACGTGCGTGTTTGCCTTCCTGGGCCTGTCCATCTTCAGCTTCCCGCATAAGTTTGAGCTGTCCTTTGTCATCTGGTGCATAGTAAGGGCCTTTCAGAATGACCATGCACTCCTCCATTTCACGATTTCATCATTACATTGCATTACATTACAGGCATTTAGCAGACGCTCTTATCCAGAGCGACTTACACAACTTTTACATAGCATTTTACATTGTATCCATTTATACAGCAGTGCAGGTCAAGTACCTTGCTCAAGGGTACAACGGCAGTGTCCTTACCCGGGAATCGAACCTACGACCTTTCGGTTACAAGCCCAGTTCCTTACCCACTGTGCTACACTCCGTCCTGATTACATACACCTTCCATGAGTTTGCCTTCCTGGGCCTGTCCATAACAAGAGGTGGTCTCTTTTAATAACCAGGAATTTAATGCCAGTAGCCTCCTTTTAGAGTACAGATGCTGATCTTCAACAACAACTGGTCTTCAAATATAGTTTTACCATATGCTGTCATGTCACTGCTGTTCCAGCCAGTTCTGCACTGTCAGAATTGCAGCTGTACGGACACGCCCATCATCAGACTGTATTTCAGTCGAGTCTCTCCCTGATGGTGGCTTGTAGCCTGAGGTGCTTATGCAATGGGAACCCAATGAACCTTAGGGTTTAGACCACCCCATCCCCAGGGGGGGGTAAAGCCAATGGTGTCCCACCAGACTAACTCCAGTCCTGAACATAGCCCAGACCCAGACAGGCTATAGGGCTCTGCCTGTGCTTTGTGAGTGCTGTTGCCTGCTGAGTCACTCAGAAGCCCCATAAAGATGAAATTGAATGAGGAAGTGCTTACATTGATTATGGTAGACTGTAGGGTCCAGAGCTGACCCCAGTGCCCAGTTTTGCTCTGCTCATTCTCTCCGCAGGTCCTTGTGCTGGTGGGTCGAGCAGTGAACATCTTCCCTCTCTCCTTCCTGCTCAACTTCTTCCGTGACCACAAGATCACACCTAAGATGATGTTTATCTTGTGGTTCAGTGGTAAGAACATGCTACTTCTATAAAAACAAGGCTATAAATATGTAAAGGAAATGGCTTATTGGTTCAGTCTGTGTATGAGGCATCCCTCCACGAGAACGGTTGTGCAGTGCGATGAAGTCCTTGATAAGGGGTCTGAAACTATAGAAATTCACGCTGCTTTTATGGTGTGCCCTGAAGTGAGAATGACTTGAGCGCAAGCCCAGCTGCTGTTGAAGCACGAAGCATAAAGCACTCAGTGGCCACTTTATTAGATACATTAGATAGATATTGCAAATTGCCTACTCTCCTCCAAACAGCGTATAATGTGGCTGCAACTCAGTATAAAGCATGCAGACATGGTGAAGAGGTTTAGTTGTTTGACATTAGAATGGGCAAAATGTGTGATGAAGTGTTATTTTTTTAAATAACAGGAACAATTATGAGATGTATTTGCTATGTGTATGTATATTTAAGATGTTGCGTTAACGTAATACACAGATAACCACTATTATGCATGATAAAATGACAAATTAACTTGTATACCAAATATGATATAGTCCAGTTATCTGTATATTAGAAAAGGAATAATACCTGAAACCAAACTTCTGTGACGTAAATCCTGTCACGTAAAAGTGACTTTAAAATGAGTTTATATCCTGTTGAAATAAGAGGATCTATAATATAGAGGGTGTTTTGATTCCCATTGTGAGTGGTGAGGCTTTTTCATGACATTCAGTCGACTTTGCAAAAGCATACTTTAATGATGAGGTGGTGTTTATCTTGCTGTCATTTCTGATTTCTGAGCCTCGTGCTCCTCTGCATATTCTCAGTGCAGCCGAAGTGAACAGCTTGGTTTCCTCCTGAGTTCTGAAAGCAGCTCCTGGGGTGTGGGAATATGTTGTTAATATGTTACAGTGGCTTTGGTCCCCAAGGGTGTTGTAGCAGCTTCAGTAGTTTAATGAGGAAGACTGCTCCACATAACAATCACACAATTCCTTGTGAAGTTCTAACAACATTACACATTTAAATGGAAATTCACCACAGTGATTGACATGTTTTAAGTTTCATGCTTTTAAAAAAAATTGTCTTTAAAACCCTTCTGAAATAATGTGTAACATGAGTAACCTGTATAACATCAGTAATAAAGATGTAGGAATGGTGGGGAAAAAAAGCTTCAGAGGATTTGTGAATTGCTCACCCAGTGCAGCGACTAGGGAATAAGGTAACAAGATTGCCAGTCTGAAGTGCTTACTGCCAACAGGCTGTCAGTGCTCCCTAGCTACACATTAATTCAGAGAAAGCATTGATAGAGAGGTGGAAATAAATGGCCAACTCTGACTGCTCTAACTTTATTGGGTGTTATAACTGGTTCGATCACGGGTGCAAGGGGCAAATAAAAACTGCCAAATAAGTGTGGGGAATGTGTAGGGAAACTCATATGATGCTCCACCCCCCAATAATCTATCCAGGCCTCCGTGGAGCCATTCCTTATGCCCTGAGCCTCCATCTGGGCCTGGAGCCCCTGGAGAAGCGTCAGCTGATCGGAACGACCACCATTGTCATCGTCCTCTTCACTATCCTGCTGATGGGCGGTGGCACCATGCCCCTTATCCGCCTTATGGACATCGCAGAGAGCCAATCACATCGCAAAAACAAGAAGGATGTCAACCTCAGCAAGACTGAGAAAATGGTGGGAGTGCTTCTTCATACTTGTGTTCACATTGAAGTAGTGCATAAATGTGATCTATTTGATTCACATTTTATGCAAAGCTGTTTGTTATTTCCATTAAACAAGGTGTAAAAGTTGTAATATTAGCCCATAAGTAATTGAATAAGTAAAAAATAGTCACTGTCAGCATTATTACCATTGGAGAGAAGCTGTAATAATAGTATCATTTCATTGATTTTGTAAACTATTGTATGAAAAAATAAGAGGGTTCTTTTC
This sequence comes from Anguilla anguilla, assembly GCF_013347855.1. Lineage (NCBI taxonomy): Eukaryota > Metazoa > Chordata > Actinopteri > Anguilliformes > Anguillidae > Anguilla > Anguilla anguilla. The sequence goes on along the minus strand of NC_049211.1, from coordinate 20,843,608 downwards.
CCCCAACAATGTTCGCATGAATGCCATTTGTTTGGAAGTTATCATTTTAAGATTGTGCAAAGGTAAAATGCAAATGTTAACTGGTTTTATTTTGTCTATCTAGATTTCTGTCAAATTGTTGATTGGCAGGCAACAATGAGCTGGTTTGAAAGGGATATTCATATCCTCTGCATGTGACAGCTTGAGTTTCTTGCTCATTATGTTATCAGCTGAGGATAATGGATAGTTTGTGAAGTTTTATTGCCTTCAGGGCTAGATTGACAAATATTTCAATACTTTTAAAAAGACTGACGCTTTAGCATTTTATCCTTTAATGTAATATGTAATAGTAATGTCCTCTGACTGGTAAGTTGATGAAGGCCTGAAACTCGCTTGTTAGGTATGCTGCTCTGTCTGAAACGTTCCGTCTTATTTTTGCCTCATTCCACCTTGTCACATGCTGTTTCCTCCCGCAGTGATGTCATGTTTTGATCTTTCTGCGTCACGTTGTCTTTAGTGAATTGGGCGGTGGGAATTGCGTTCAGGTGTGGGAACGATGTTGTTTGTGCGTATGTGGGCGTGTGTGTGCATGTGTTTCAGGGTGTTTTTTTCTATAATCTGGCCCCCAGTGATGAAATGAGCTCCCTGTGACTGTCGGGACAGCTGAGTCACTCTCCATCTTCTGCCGCAGACTGAAAACCCACTTGTTCAAATCGCTTCTTGGCTCAGCAAACTCTGGCTCTTTAATATCATAGACTGAGCATTGTCCTAGGGGTAAATAAACCTGGACATACTTATGCTACATTTAAATCCATTATGCTATTGATGGCATTTGTAAAAGGTTTGCTTGATGACACTTTCTCTTGGTTGTGATACTAATAACTTCATTACTAATAATATCATTCCTGCTCCCTGCTTAACATTTTTATATATGTACTTTGCAAGTCCTGGATAAGAGCATCTGCTGTAAATGGCTAAATGTTCATCTCCCTCCGTCGCAGGGCAACGCCATTGAGTCTGAGCACCTGTCTGAGCTGACAGAGGAGGAGTACGAAGCGCACATCTACCAGCGTCAGGACCTAAAGGGCTTCATGTGGCTGGATGCCAAGTACCTCAACCCTTTCTTCACCCGGCGCCTCACTCAGGAGGTGAGGCCCAGCCCCCCGCTGCCTTCCCAGTGTCCACTTCACTGTCCCCTGCACCCTCCCTATGTTCCCTCACGCACTACGTATTTAGACTGTGGTATTAGGCTCATGAAAGGTCGCTTGTTGTATAGTGAAGAAGTGAGAACACTTTCGAGCCTGGTATGAACATTAACATCCAAGTATAGCAGTGAAGCTCCGTAGTTTCTCTCTTGGCTTGTAGAAAGGGAAACCTCACATTCACCTGTCCATCTGTTTTAGGACCTGCTGCACGGCCGAATCCAGATGAAGACACTGACAAACAAGTGGTACGAGGAGGTGCGCCAGGGCCCTTCAGGCTCAGAGGATGAGGAGGAAGAGGAGGCGGAGCTGCTCTGAGGGGGTGCTACTGATACAGACTTCCACAGGAAAAGATGGGACTGTACCACTTTTACAGATGAACCCTGCCCCCCTCCACTGGAGCAAACCATTTAATGTGAACCAAAATGATGAATGTTTGAAATGAAGGAACATTTAGAAAGTCACACTGTGAAGACCTGACACAACTGGAGTTTATTTACACAAAATGGGCACACATACTAAATGTAAGACAGAAAAAAGAAGGGAATTCTCTCAACCAAAAAGAGCAATATTATTGCAACTTCCTGCATTTAAGTAATCTTTTTTATGATCTTATTTCTGTGTCAATATGACACTAAGTACCAATGAATGTTCTGGGCTGATGGGCTTTGAATCTGGGCTGTGGATTTTTGTATTTTATCTTTTTTCATTTGTATTTGTGTGTTGATTTATGTTTCCTTGGACAGCAGTGTAGATTTTATAATATTGTCATATTTCCAGGGAGTGCTACTTAGTAAAAGCTGCACACTGCAGGATGTGTCAAAAAATGAAGGGAGGTTTTTTTTCCATTCTGCCTGGGGAATTCTGCTGGAAATAATGGCATATCCATGAATCACATGCTATTCAAATGACAGTTTAGGGAACGAGTGGTTGGCCCCTTGTGATTCATATAAAAGCCATATTTGTTGCTGTATAATATTGCTGTAAAAATAACCTAGGTTCAGAACTGTTGTGGATTGATCACAGAGCACCTTTATGATGTAATTTCTATTAATTTGCCTGTGGTTGACCACAATTTGACGAATGTCAGTTTTCTTGTTTAACAGTGAAAAATGTTTCATGATTATTTAATTATTGCACATAATAATCCTCCACATGTGTTAATTAGTTTTGCTTTGGATTCCCTTTTTCTTTAAATTGTCTTAAGTATCCGTGTTTTCCTCACCACTAGAGCTCACACGCTGGTGTGGATGTTTGGGATGTCCAATCAAAACAGTGCAGCGAGGTAGAAGTCTCAATTTGATATTTATGGTGAGGGGAGAAGCATCAGGATAAAGCAGGAGCCATTTCACTGGGTGTCTGGATGCCACATTCATAATGCATAACGCAGCCAACAGTTTAATTTTTTTATGAGCGTGATCAGTTTTCATTCATTCTTATATGATATGCAAATCTACCCTTTGATACATGTGTAATACTGTTTACCAGAAGTGGTAATCCAGTGAATCTTACAGCTTGTGGTTATAGATATTGCTTTAATGTTGGAGGTCTGTGCTTCTGGGAAGTGGACATGATTAACTTTTCTTAGGCCCTCCTAGCTTTTCAATGATGAAGTCAAATACTGAAACTGTACTCACATAACGGTAATGTCTTCAGCTGTAAGAATAAAGACACACTAATGCACGCTGTGTACTTTCAAGTATTCTTATTCTCAGCATTTGTTTTTTTGTCATTGCATATTCGCATGTAATTTATGGAATTATCTGAGCTAAGACTTATTTAATATCTTCAGGTCTATAATTAGTTTACAATTTTTTATTTTATGAAGTAATATATATTTTAGCTAATGTCAGGTATGTCAGAAAAAACAGTATTACCTTTGCTTTTGGTAGCACTGATTTTCATTTTTGGTTGAAATGGTTGCAGAATGCAGTGGCAAAGTGCCCAGTAGAGGGAGCCGAAGGTACCTTTTTGTAGTCCCGCATCTGATTTCTAGCACTTCCAATTTTAACCATATATAATCCTGATTTTATACTGCTCAAAATTTTACAAATCCTCAAGTCCTTTGCCTTATACACACTCAAATTGCATACTGTGACACTTTTCTGTCCCTGCTAAACGCCAGGGACACATAACAGTAAATGTGAGTGGAGATGACAAAAGATTCATCTCTTAACACAGTGTGAAGAAAATGAACTGTTTTATAATATCAATATATTGTATTTATTTCAGATGACTTTCAGATAAACTGGGAAATGCATCAGGAATTGTGTGCTTATCAGATTCACTTGGTCATATTTCAGATTTGGACCTAAACAAGAACAACTAGACAGCAGCATAGAAAAAAACCATAGAAGGAAGCTGAGGTGGAGAACTGTGCCCATCTCTGATGAGTGACAGAAGCCGAACCTTTGGTCGGAGTCAGGGCTGGAGTCAGGTGAGGGACTGTTCTCTGACTGCTCCCAGACCTGTGGCCATAAGCACTAGGCACAGCTCCTGTGATTGCCACGCTGCAGACTGCAGACCTTTCTGAAAGGACACTGTCCTGCAGGGGGCAGCAGATCCCCATCTCCCTCTCTCAGACTATCCTCTTTCTCCCCACTCCCTTACTCCTCACTCTCCCCATCCTTCTCTCTCTTGCCCCTTTCTTTGACTGCTCATTCCTTCTCTCCATCCTTTGCTCTCTTTTCTCATCTTTCACCAGTCACCAGCCTCACTCTCTCTGTTTCATTCTGGCCCTCTCTCACCACTTCATATTCCTCACTTTCTTTCCCTTCTCAATCCCTCCCTCACTAATCCCTCTCATTTACTCTTCACTCGCTCAGTTTATTTCCCTCTCTCCATCCCTCCCTCTCTGACTCCTCTCTCCCTCTGATTATTTACTTTTTGCAGCCTTGTCTAACCCCTCTCTCTCTTGCTCGTCACTGCATTCCCCTTCCTCTCTCCATCCCTCCTTCTCCTGCTCTTCTCTCCTGGTGTTGTATGCTGTGCTCATGCAGTGAGGCGAGTCTCCAGGCTCTGCTGCTCTGAGACAGAGAGGTTCATGCCCCGCTCACCCCTGCTGCCCCTTGGACAGGTTCTTCTCCCGCTTTCTATTAAAATGCATTGAGTGCCCAGATGGGAGGGCACATCAATTTAAAACCGTTTCAAGCCCCTCGCTCTCCCCTCTAATAGAGACTTGCGTTTAAAGGTTTTTTTTTTCTTTTGTAGGCTTTACTGTTGAAGAATGAGATGTCAGGCTTCGGTGGCATGGGTGCTTTCATGAACAAGATTTGACTGGATTTCAAGATGGACCAATCTGTCATATTTATAGAATGTCACCAAACCACATACTTTTCTCTGGCAAGCAGGCCAACCCACCCTGCATTCACTTGGGAAAGGAGTTAACGCATCGCCCCCCTGCCCTGCGTTACTCTCAGGCTGTGTAATAATCCTTTTGTTGACGTGTCTCATGGTGCTTGCAAAAACGCCATGAGAGTGGCCAAGTGTCACGATATATCCGAGTTTGGTGGATTATCGAAAGAAGGAGGGAATGGGAGGGGTAGGGGGAACCTGAGTTCTGGGAGTGCTCTGTAAATGGCAAATGCAAATAGCTGGTTTTGAGGTTGATAAATGAGGAAGGATAAATACCGCTCTGGTCAGAAGCTGATCTATGATCTATGAAGACATTTTGGCAATGTTTGACAGAGGCAGAGGAAAGTGATGACAAATCCAGGTGTATCAAATACTTTGCCTGTTGGAGAATTTTGAGTAGTCAGAGCTTCCATCCTATCCCCACTCCATTGCATTGCTTATTTATTTCTTCAAAATGTATTTGGTTGCAAAACATTTATTGTTAGATATAACGGATATACAGATGGGCGGCAAATTAAAGGAAAAACCAACATGTGTGTCTTAGTAAGGTTTTGGACCACCATGGACTGCCAGAACAGCTTAAATGTCTCTGGAAATCTACTGGAGGGATGGAGCACCATTCTTTCCAAGATATTCCCTCATTTGGTGTTTTGATGACAGTGGTGGAGAGCGCTGTCTAACACATCGGTCCAAAATCTCCCATTAGTGTTTAATTGGGTTGAGATCTGGTGATTGCATATGATTCAAATAATTTTCATACTCATCAAACCATTCAGTGACCCCCTCATGCCCTGCAGATGGGGGCATTGTCATCTTGGAAGAAACCACTCCCATCAGGATAGAAATGTGTCCTCATGGGATAAAGGTGATCACTCAGAATGACTTTGTATTGATTTACAGTGACCCCACCGGAACCCCCTCACTGCAGAAGTCAAGCATTCAGTCCTGTACGCTTTTCTTGTATCCCACACATGCATTCGCCCACCCATTGTTGAGAATATGGTGAAGGATGACTCATCTGACCATATTACTTTTTTCCACATTTCTGTAGACGAGTGCCTATGGTTTTTGCACCACTGAACTCTCAAATGTGCATTTGTCTTTCTAATGAGGGTTTTAAGCCCTGCGACCTTAATATCCTTCTCTATGTAGTTACGACAGACTGTTTTTGCTGACACAGTCTGATCATGTCCTGCATTGACATTCTCGGTCACCTGAGGAAGAGTTGCTCTTCTGTTTTTCCTTACATATCGCACTAATGCACGAGAATCACGGTCATCGAATGTGTGCTTTCGACCTCAATTTCTGACCCTGTTTACTAATGTCTTTCCCATAGATCTAAATGCAGATGTCACTTTAGTCACTGTTCCTATTGAAACATAAGCCAGTTGAGCAGTCTTTGTGACTGAAGCCATACGTGCCCCTATAATGAACCCTCTTTCAAAGTTATTTAGATCTTTCCCTCTTGCCAGTTTAATCCAAAATCGAGGTCAACTGGGCTTGCTCAGCATTTTTATACATGCCACAGAGCATGATAGGATGATAATAATCATTATGTTTCTCCACTCATTTATTCAGGTTTTCCCTTTAATTTGTATATAATCTGTATATTAACCCTGTGCATTGACTTTATTATTAAATACTAAATGATACTGTATGATGATATTGGACACAGTGGAACAATTACTAGCTTCAAGAAGAGAGTGCTCACTTTTGGCAAGGGTCATGACTCAGTTAGACTTGACCACTGCTCTGATATGGTTACCCACAGATGTAATGTGCAGATTCTAGTGCTCTTGCTAAGTACAGGCAATTGTGTGAAAAGAAAGACTCTTTGAAATAGTGTAGAAAGTAGAAACGAGGGCCTCCTGTTTTTCCTGAGGTTTGTGCTTCGTTCAAGTGTAGAATGTGATTCAACCATCACAGAATAATAAGGGCTTCAAGGCTTTGTAGAAAATAACAGGAAAGGGTGTAACCTGGCTTGCTTTAGCTCCTATGGGTGTTTTTGTATATTTTAAAAGAAGGTCGTGAAAGTAGATGTGCGTGGGGACTACACTTAAGCACACCTACCAAAGTTTGAGATTCCAAACATGTTGCCCATTTGGAATAGTCACGATGATGCAGCTCTGGTGGTAGATAGTATCAAACTGCCATCAAAAACTCTTTATCACCTTCCTTTTCTGCTTGGAGAAAGATTTTTTGAGCCCAAACTGGCGTGACTCTGGCCAGATAAGGCTGCATATTTGATCATCCAGCATCTGATTTTAGAGATACTGTACACCCTTACAACTTCCCTCATGAATTTGTTGGTCATTTCACGTACTTCCAAGTATCCTGTCTTCATACTGGTATGAGTGGATTGTGTATGCTAGGATAAAAAAGCAATAGAAGTGAACCAAGTGCCAGGTAGATTATGCATAGAAATTCAAGTCAGCAAGCCACAGTCACAGCATTTGGTTAACATGGAATAAGCTTGGTTATGTACAATGTTAATTTAAGCAGTATGGCCGTGAGCTGTCACAGACCTGGCTGACACCCATGTCTGCCGCCTGCCAATCCCATAGGAGGCTTGGTCACTGCTAGCCTGTTGTGATGTGCAACTGGCAGGTGGATCAATGTTTGGCCTGCCTTGATTTCAGTCATGTCCTCTTGTCACGTAATAGACATGGAAGTAGGTTCATTGACCCCTGGCAAACGGGGGCTGGGTTGGGGAAAGGGTCCGTCATGATGGTTGCAGATTTTGGACATGTGGTATTAAGATTGTGGCTGTGTGTGTGTGTGTGTGTACCTGCATATCAGTGCACAGCTGCAGTATAAATGCATTATATTAGGCTTTTCAATACAAAATAAAATTAATTAATACAAGCAGTGAAAAGATATGAGGATCAGAAACATTCTCAGAAGAGGCATGTATCTGAATTTTGAGGATGAATGTCCAAAAATAAAAGAGTGAAATTATTTCATTTTGCTAGTGGCATAAAAATTTTATTTTTGTGAAGGAAGGGAGCCATGAATCTTGTTTGGGAATTTTGTTGGGCTTTTGCATCTATTATGCATTTCTCTCTCAACAGCTTGTTGTTCTTTCTTTTATCATTTTTTAATTATTTTATTGAATTTATTTTTTAGTTTAAGAGTCTTTGAAAGTGTTCCCTGTGGGCTCCTAGCTTCATCAATGTGGCAATGTCTTATGGAAATGCAAGGCTTAATGTATTCCATCTTTCTAATGGGCCAAGCCGAAGAGAACTAGAGGTGGATGCTCAAGGGGAAGGGGATTGAGAGGTTCTGAGACAGGAGTGTGGGCGGTGCTGCCCATGAGAGGAGAGCTTTAGGACAGAGACAGCGAAAGAGAGAGAGTGTACTGGAGGTGAACAGACTGCCAAGTTCCTTGGAACTTTTCCAAAAGATGAGGTGCAGCTGAGCTCGTTGAAAGGTTCTATGTAACATTTTTTTCTTCATCTTCTAATGGTGTCATCACCTGTGGAGGTTTCATTAGCCTTTTGAGGCATGGTACAACCTACTTGTGGAGAATGAGGCATGACAAAAAGGTAGGGATGTCTTCCACTGAGCTATGGTTATCAGGACATTTTCAACTCAGTTCCATTCTGTTCTTCCTGTGGCTTTTGTTGTTTCGTTTGAAATGTCTAGTTTTTCGGGACGGGTGTGTTTTCTTGCCTCTGTAAATTAAATTCCTTTTCCAGTTTCAGAGTAAAAAAAAAAAAAAATTCTTATTTAAATTCCATCAATGTATTTAACACAGAAATTGAGGAGTAAGCTTCTTTGATCCTTTGACTAGAGAAATAGGAGGATGCCAGATCAGGGAATAATTGATTTTCCCTTCAGTGAAGATTTTCTCTGCCAAAAAAGGGCAAGGTGCCATGTTGCATGTTAGCCCCCTGTTGAAGAGATTTGATAAAAAGAAGGGGGAGTCCAATCTCCAGGGTGCACATGACTGCAACACAGCAGAACAAGACCGATGCCTCACATTTCATGCAAGATGCTGAGGGGGAGCAAATGACCTATAAGAAGCACCGGCACGGAACCAATTTCCTAGCCCTCGACCTTGACCTCTTTAAAAGTGTAGCACTTCAAAATAAGAAGCGTATAAGTGATGTTAGCCTGTTGCTGTCTCTGCCGTCTTTGCCAAGGGTTGAAGTGGCGAGCTGCTGAGAGAAGATAGTACAGGGCCTTTTTTTCTTACGGTCTCTGCCTAAAGCAAACCCAATTAGTTTTGGGAAGAAAGTCAGATCAGGCAGAGGGGGAGAGAGGTTTGTCAGAAGGCTGATAAGAGCTTCAGAGACACGGCCCGTTTGGAGCATTCCCTGCTGTCATGTGGAGGGTGGGAGATATTGAACAGAACAGGACCCTCTCCTGGCTCTCTCTCCACCCCACAACAGCGGTCAGCAGGCGATGGCTGTGTTGACCAGGTAGTCTCCTGGGGCTCCATTTGAAATCAGTTGAATTTATTTATCAATTTATTTGACCAGCATGACAAATTACATCTGCTATTGAATTTACAATATGTAGTATATAGAGCATGAAGAAATTGTACATGAATTTGATGTAATTTACATAATTAACATATGAAAAACACAATTAAAAAATAGCATAACAATAACAACAACAACAACATATTATTATTATTATTATTATTATTATTATTATTACCCCATCCAGTTCCTACCCGGTATTTTCTTATCTAAAGTAAAATTACTGAGAAAAAGGCAAAAGCTAATGATTGTTTCTAAAAATACCATGAATGCTTCATAAAGTCTCTGCTCCACAACAACAGCATGGAAATGGCAGCCACGGTTACAGCCAGTTCAGACCTCAGGTTCAGCAGATTTGGTCTGTCACAAGAGTCCAACTAAGGTGCCTGATGCATTCTGTTCTGTGCAGCTGATATGTTGCATGAAGCAGCGTGACCTGTGGAAACACAGGCTCACAGTCCTCAACAACCACGCAATTAACATCACCAAACATGGAAAACTCATCTTTACCATCAAAACAAATAAATAAGAATATTGGCACTAAATCTACAAAAATAGTCAGGTCCATTTATTGGCTGGAAACAAAAGGTGCCACGTGCATTCTCCCCCAGTTGTTATGGAGGACTGACTCTGAGAGCTGCTGTGCACCATGGAACCCTGAGGCCCTGCTCAAAACAGGGTTATCTGAAATACAGCAGTACAGAGGAGCATGCGGCAGCCGTTTGATAGGCAGTGGTGCTATCTCACTGCACCTCATCTGAGAATATCACGAGCGGTTTTAGCATGCTCTGAAGGCTTCGATCAGATTCAGTTTCAAGAATACTGTAGTTTTGTTGAAGCTGACGTATGTATTCTAAAAGTGAAACAAATTGACAATTGGTCTAAAAAAAGTAAAATCCAACAATGTGCCAGGAATACCATAATCACATAAAGGGAAAGTACTATGTCTCTCTCTCTCTCTCTCTCTTTCTCTCTCTCTCACACACACACACGCTTCTTCTTGAGATGAAATTATTTGCCTGGTTGCAGTCAGCAAAGGCAAAAATGAACTGCATGATCAATCAAACAGAGACAGGCAGAATGAGAGACACCTCTGCAGTGGTGAGAGGGTGCTTATTTGACTGCAGTCGAACAGCTGATGGCTTGGAGCAGAAGCCAGACACCTGCAGTATGCAAGTGGAGAGGACTCTGCCTACTCCTTGTGTTCTCTGGAGTTTATATTGTACCACAGGGAAGCCAAACACTAATTACACAAATGTTGTCAGAGCACCTGTTTTCTCAGGCTTGTAGAATCCCTAATGTGAGAATTACATTAATTACCACATTGTACAGTATAAGACGTCACTGCACCTTCATATGAAAGGAACCACCAGTGGACTGAAAGGGTTAGATAGATCTAAGTAATTGGTGCTTTGAGATGCGCTGTAGTACATTGGAGGATTATCTCATTAATAAGATAAGGTCTGTGCAGTTTCCTATAGACACATGAGGTCTCATGGGTGGAAAATAAAGGAGGAGAGGATAATCATATAGTTTTGCCTTTGCAGCCAGAAAGGAATTCTCAGCAAGGGGTTGTGTAATCATGATCTTGAAGTTTTCTTAAAGGTCCAGGCAAATGAAATCCATGCATTCTTTGCTGATGTGTTGTTTTAAAACGTTTTGTGCCGAGATTGGCTTGCTTTTCCCCTTGGCTAAGCGACAGGTTTTCTGTGGGTGGGGTTTGCTGTTCATCACTAAAACGATATGACCAGTGACATCTTTTTTACTTGTAATATGTAAATGTGCTCTTACCATTTGTGTGCCGGTAAGCTAAGTTAGAAATGTCTAAGCATTGTTCCTTCTCTCGATGCAGAAAAACCAATATGCTTCTTTCTTTTCCAAAAAATGAAAAGACCCACAAGAAATGTGTTTAATTTCTGGAGGCCAACAGGTGCAGTGCCTTTCCTCCCTTAACCTCCCTCCCAACTGTTACTGCCACTGACACTCCTGGTGGTTGCAGAACAGACGCATGATGGATCGGTAAGTAGGCCGACCATTAGCAATAATTAAATAGCTTTCAAGCTTAGATATATGGAATCCCAGCCTTTCTTTATTCGGGTGTAATGTTTGGAGTTTGACACTGCTGTCAAGTCTAATGTCAGTGTACAGTAGCTAATTGTTACAATGTTATTACATGTTGAATGATCTGCACGTTTAACTATACAGTGGTAAAGGCTAGTTGCTTTTGTTCATGTTGTCTAGTAGTCTGTTACTGCACTGGACAAATTTCTCTAACCTAGGAACAAGGAATGGTTTACAACTGAGGTGTCTTAGGGATATGAATATATTACAATTTAATGGTTATAATTGGGTTAAAAACTTGAAAGAAATATTAAGAAGGAAATCAATTGTCACTTCTGGGGAATATAACCACAATCTGCATCCAGTTTCCTGGACCTTTAAATGTTTTCATCAATCAATGTGTTATTACCATCCACCAATGGGAATTTCAATGACTGGCTCCACCAGAAGGAAGGACTCTGTGGATCAGTTAGGGTTAGTGATATAATTTAAAATTAGTTTGTCAGCAAGCTACAGTGTGATATACTTGCGTGGCTTGTTCTTCCAAGCTGTCCATCATTCCGGAAGGCCCTGCTGTATTAAACACATGGAGCAAGCTTGGGGATTTCCCCGGAATGCCCACTGGCATAGGATATAGGATGTAGGATTATCAGACTAGTATGCACGGATTAGCAATGCATGTCCTCTAGTTTCAGTATTAAAAACAATGTATGTACAGTATAGGCATTGCTTATGTTTGTTGGTTCAGCCCCAGGTCACTGAGCAGTCAAGTAGTTTGGAGGTGTGTATTCAGCTTTTGTATATTAGCAGTTTTTAACATGAAATCATAATCTTTCAGTCAAGCAAAGCTCAGCTTATTTTATGCTGTGAAATTGATACCGTCATGAAGTTCATGCTGTTGATTTGTGACATGGTGCAAAACAAATGTATGCAATGGATCTTTATACTGTGGTAATCGCATCAGAACATTCCGGTCTTGGCAACTTGTGAAGATATGTGACTGGCACAAGGGGGAACTCTAGGCGTGTGCAGCTAATTCAGCTTGGCAGGTTTTCAGCATGTTAATTGTGTTAACGTGTGGTCTTCTTTCACAGCTTAGGTGACCTTGATCATACAAACCCCATGTGAGAGCAGGGGCAGGACGTTGCTTTGTGAAGAGATGCTGCATGTGTGCCACCTGACTCTGCAATGAGACCAATAATCCATAAGCCCATTAGCAAATATCACCTATGCATCACCCAAGTCCCATGTGCAGCGACGTGCTAATTCTGGAGTCATGCCATTCGTACACAGTGTGCCATGTCTCCGTGTGTGTCATTTTTGCATTAAATTATTGCCATTATTTAACCGGGTAGGTCAACTAGGAACTAAATTCTCTTGGGGATGTGCTATTTGTATTTGTACATTCGCCCTTGTAAATACACATACATGCAGTCTAATATTTTTAAAGAATGGTTTTGTGGATTTCTCCTCCTAATGCATTGAAAATATATTCATTTAAAATTGCAATGCCTTGTATTATACATTTGAATATGGAGGTACTCACACCAACGCATTTAAAAATAAGTTCAAATGTATATGAAATATCATTTTTTAAAAACAGGACAAATGTGGGGAGCGAAAGTGAAAGTATAATCAGCAGTGATGTATGGTGTAAACCCTGAAAGAGCTGACAAAAGGAACCAAGGCTTAAACAAAAACCAAAAGGTATCTGTGTATAAAGCGCTCTCCTCAAACTGGAGACGTGGACATCTTAACAATACAGGGAACAGTGGCCACGGGTGCTCCCAATTGTACTAACGACCCTCTGCTCTGCCCGCCAGGTACCGGTGAAGAAACACACCAGAACAAGCAGCACCCGCAGACAGATCGGGGGGGCCGTCCTATGAGCACTGCATTGAGTGTGATTGGACATTATAAATTGGCCAGTAAAAAAGGGGGAGAATTAAAAATGTCAAAATAGTAGATTTCCATATATGGAACAGCATAATTTCAAATAGTAAATCTACATTCAAGAGCACACAAATGCACAGGGTGCCAATAACCTTAGATGCTTATTTGTCACTCAGTTATTCAGTTCAGAATTTATAAGATTTGGCACAAGCCTGTCGTAAATTTGTATTTTTTTCTTCCGTATATCACTTGATATTCTCAGGAGTAATAAATATCCAAGAGCTGAAGTCAGATATGCTTCAGACTCACTCGCTGAAGTTATAAAAAATTTGAAGTGCAAGAAGAGCGTGTGTTTAATCTTTCACCGGGGGCTATGCTGCATGAGCTGTGCTTCATCTCAGCAGTTACAGCTTCCTCACAACAGCGGCCTCAGTGGAGTAACAGACAGATGGATGAGAGGCACATCCAGTAGCCAATTAGGTGAGTGTAAAAGGTCTCACAAAGGAATGACAAATGAGTGCCTGGGTGCTGCCACGATTGATGAGAGGAGCTCCGTTGTAATTAAATGAAGAAAAAAAAATGTGGCTATGGGTGCATGTGAGAGTGAGTTAGTGAGGAAGTTAGTGTGTGTGTGTGTGTGTGGGCAGGGCTCTGAGATGTTTTCATCAGGCTGTAACGCATTTGAAAAACAAGCGTACATAATTCATCCAGCCCTTGTAGGATCTAATTCCAGGTCAAGGTGTTCCAGCTTCTTTTTTAATGTATTGTCTTAATTCATCTTGTAGGTTTGCCATTTTCGAATGGAACCACGTGCTTAGTTTAATAGAGGTACATGGAAACAGGGTAATGAATTGGCAGAAAAGTGGCAACTCTCTCTTCCAGTGTCAAGCCAGGAAACCTGCTCTGAATACGAACATCCTTCTTCCAGGTTTTACATTTGAGAGACTTTAACCCCAGCTCCTTCTGCCCCCGTAAGCCACACTCTATGTAGTTCTGGCTCACCTAGTTCATCCGTCAGTTTCTCCGCTGCTAGGGACTGGAAAAGCTGAAAATTGGCCAATGTCATCCCTCTACCTGCCTTCAAAGGCCGTCTTATAGATGTATTATTGCCATGCTCTGTGTATAGTCACTTTTCCACCGCATGGTACCGGCTCAACTCGACTCTACTCAACTTTTTTGGTTTTCTATCGGGCAAAAGTTGTGGATAGTGCCTGGTGCCTGGTAATTTTTTTGGTATCACCTCAGTCGAGGTTCCAAGCGAGCTGAGGCGATACAAAAAGGTGACGTGAAAACACTGCAGACCACTGATTGGTCAGAGAGAATTGTCACTAGAATCATCCCTGCGTCATTGCGTCACTGCGTCATCATTGCGCGACACGGGACATCCTGCACAAACCCGCCATTTTAAAATAGCCAAGCTACTATTATTTATTTATTTATTTATTCACTGGACTATTCGATTAAATGGCAACCCACAAAACCACGCCGTGGTCAATTGAGGAGGTGCAGACGTTCCTCTGTTTGGTTGCCGACGAAAAGATCCAGTGAGAGCTTTGATATCCTCCATTGTTCCTGTGTGTGTCGTGTTGAAGATGACGTCACAACAGTTTCATGTGGCGTTGCTATGACGACCAGCTACATTGATTGTTAATAAGATTATGATGCTAATTGACCAGCCTGGTAAAATAAAGTTTAAATTAGAGAGATATATTTGGGGATAATGGGGATAAGGGGAAGAGATAATTAACAAAAAGAAGAATTCAGAAGATAGTTACCATTTAAGTGAGCAGGAAACATAAATGAAATCATCACCTGTACTCTGGAGTGTATTTAAATCCAAAGCAAATTCCACAACTGTGTTTTAGCCTTCAATCATAAGACCCTAGACAGTTTGCAAAGCAACCACCTTTTTCAAAAAGCTCCCTTTTCATGTATTACGTGAAATTGTAATGGTTTCTCCCCTCTATGGGCACCTCAAATTATGCAGTCATTGCTCTTACTTCTTTATTCTTTGTATCTGTAACTGTACCATGACTGGTTGTGAAACTCAAAGGTTGTTATTTCAAATTCATGTTGGAAACCTTTGTGTCCCTCACTGAAATTGCTTCTGTAAATATTCCGCTATGCAAATAGATTATGTCTAAAATGTATTAAAAGTAATGAATGTCTGCCCTTCTAGATAATAGCAGTGTCTATTCAACAAACAATTTTTGTTAATAGCTGCAGAATGTTATTTGTGAATAGCTGGAATGAGCTATTCACAAATAGCTTTGGATTGGATACAGCTTAAAATAGCTGCACTGATGTGTTAGGCACAAGATGTTGGACTACTTCCGCTTTTAACTGATGGCCTTGTCTTTCACATGCACGGTAGTGCTTTGTCATCATGTTCTGAGGAAGCAAGCTGACAATGACGCAAAGACCAAGGTCGTATGACGAGGTCATTCTTTGAGCATAGATCGGGGTGTGAGGACAAAAAAATCAGTGGCTTTTCTTGGAATGATCTGAATCGTGCATTGCTGGGGACAGTATGACATGGGAATAGATGTCACTCACTGTTTGAATTCCTATACTTTAATCAATAGAGAGTGCCTTCTTCTGCCATAAGTACGCCAAACTGGTTCCATAAAGCATCCATGACTCCATATATCAAACAAAAAAATATTTCCCATAACTGTCCAATGTTTTCTAATTAACAATAGTGAGTAATGCTGCCTTTGACACATCAGCCTTCTGCTCCTTGCTCCAGGCAGGGATATGATCATTCTTCATGGAGCCACCCCTCCACTTCTGTTCTTACAATACTGATCCATGCAGAAGACACTGAGCCACACAGACAAGACCTAAATTAAATACGTGGCTGACATATTAACTTTTTTAAATGTCAATAAATGTTGCATGCTGATCATGCAGATATCTGAGAATTTTCAAAGAAAATGTAGTGCCATGAAAAAGTATTCCTGATTTCCACTATTATCGCATATTTGTCACACTGAATGGTTTCAGATATTTAGACAAAACATAATATTGGACAAAGGGAACTTGAGTAAGCACAAAACTTCAACTCAGCTTCAGCTTTCGGACAGATGACTGGACATTGTCCTTAATAATTTTCTGGTTCCGAGCAACGAAGCATCCCCACACCATAACACTAGCACCACCATTTTTGACTGTTGGTATGATGTTGGATTTTGGCAGGCTGGCCACTCCTAGGAAGATTTACAACTGTTAATGATAGCCATGATAATAAGTTTTGTATTGTGTGTGTACTCAGTTTCACTTTGTCTAATTTTACATTTTGTCAAAAGATCTGCAACAATTCCGTGTGACAAATATGCAATAATAGAGCAAATCAGGAAGGGGGCAAATACTTTTTCTTGGCACACTATTATCAACCAAAACATATTATCACATGAAAGAGGAAGTTTGTTATCTATATTGTACTGTATTGTATATTTGGCGAATGAGAGGCATCAATTGTAAAGCACTTTGGATAAAAGCGCTATATAAATGCAGTCCATTTACCATTTAAGGTAGCCAATAATCCTTTGGAATTTTAATGGTCTCATTTCAGGAATTTGACCCAGGTTGCATATTGACCTGCAGTTGACCGAATACCAAACTGCAGTATACACAGAAACAGAAAGTACACTTGCTGCAAAAAATGAACACACTACAGTCTGCACACAAGACATCCAAGACAGACTCAGTCTTGGTATAGGCTGTAATGACTTCTGAAGGCAACAGAACACCGGTCTTCACAGAGGTGGAAGCCTTACTTGAAACACTAAAAGTTAACATGCAAACACTGAGCATGCTCACTGTTGCAACAATCCATGTTTTTTGTAGCAAATGAATCTCAAATGATTTATATTAAAGATATTAAAACTGTCAAGTGCCTTTAAAGAGAATTATAGTCTCATCGTTAAACCTGACCTTCAGCTGTACCCTCCTGTCATGGTTTCCACAGTGCTCAGCACAGCCTGGTTCTATGCATCGTTACATGCAAAGTGTATAGTCACTGTCATATGGATGTGGGCTACAGGCCCTCAGGTGGGACATTTTGAATTACTTCAAACTATGGAAAAATGAGGAACCCCCCTCAGCCTTGGATGGGGTCCTCTGTTCAAACTGAGGGTGTAAAAAGATGTGACATCAGGCCAGTGAGTGTACGATGGGCTTCCTCTCTAAACTTGGTTCCGAACAGAATAACTTTCCACCAGAAATTATTTATTTATTGTTTTTTAATTGTCACTGCTTCAGTGTTTTCCCACTTTACATTACATTACAGGCATTTGGCAGACGCTCTTATCCAGAGCGACGTACAACAAAGTGTATAACCATAACCAAGAACAAGTATGACGAAACCCCTAGAGAGAAGTACCGGTCCAAGTACAGGGAACAACCGCATAGTTCAACTTGGACCCTGATGGTTAAACTGATTAACACTAACAACGAGAACGGCAACAACGCAATCTATGGAAAAATAAAAAATAAAAATAAATAAAAATACAAGTAGTCGTTAAGACAATTGATGCGCCTAAGTCACCTATGAAACAGCTGCCTAGTTACAACCCTAAGTTTAGTCATTTACAGGGGGGAAGGGAGGGATGGGGAGAGGTGCAGCCTGAAGAGGTGGGTCTTCAGTCGTTTGAAATGGGTCACAGTCTCAGCTGTTCTGACCTCCACTGGGAGGTCATTCCACCATCGTGGGGCCAGAACAGACAGGAGGCGTGTTCTGGAAGTGCAGGTGCGAAGAGGGGGAGGTGCTAGGCGTCCTGAGGTAGCAGAACGGAGGGGTCTGGCTGGCGTGTAGGGTTTGAATATCTTGTGGAGGTATGCTGGGGCTGATCCCTTGACTGCCTGGTATGCTAGGACCAATGTTTTAAATTTGATGCACTTGAGCATTCTTTTTACCTCACTTGCAGTTTTTTCAAGGGTCAAGCAACCTATTTTGTCTATTTGCCTAAACAACTTTTTTTGTGACAGTATCACTGGAAAATGTGTAATAAATAAAAACAGGCAAAAAATCAAAAATCAGGAGATCAGAGCAGCGAAAGTACAAAGGGACAGGCAAAAGAGAAGTCAAAGCAAAGCAAAGGTCAAACCAGAAGCAAACAAACCAAAAGGGGCAGGCAAACTCGAAGTCGTACAGAAGGGGTGTCTCAGGAATCTCGATAAACAAAGGCTTACTAAATATCGGCACAATGAATTCGATCAACGTTCTGACCGTGAGCTGGTGGAAAAGACTGACATTTATACACTGGGGAAGGTAACAATCAAGGAGGGGTAAGTGAGTGAGGGCGGAGTAACAAACAACATCCAGGTGAAGAACATTAGGATAACTAATAAAATGACAGGGGACTGACAAAACGCGGACTGGAATCACATAGACAACAATGATAATAGACGGCCTGGGTTAAGCAGGTAAAAACGCGTGCAGAGAGAGAGAGGTGCAGTCAGAGCAAGAGACAGGTGCAGGCAATTGCAGAACTCCGCGTTAGAGCAGGCTAGAAAGAAAAGGGGCGGAGCTACAGCGCAGCATGGAAAAGGGGAGACTGGTTAATGTATTAGTATAGTGATCTAAACTATCAAAAACCCAAAACTAGTGTGTGTTAGTCCATTAGTAATATTCACATGTTAGTATATTAATGAGGTTAGTACTTTACAATCTATAAATTAGTAAGGATTAGTAGAAATTAGTAAAACTAGAAATAAGTAGGAAGTAAAAACGAGACTGGAAGGAAGGGGGGGAACCACGAAAACCCGGAACCACCCGAATAGTGAAATCACACAAATGCAGGGGAGTGAAGCAGCTCAGGGAACACAGACACAGAGACAGTACTGGGGAGACAAGTGACTGGGAGATACAGACTACAACATCTTCACCATTAGCCTTCATCAGCCTGTCAGATGGGACCTTAATCCATGGCACTTGGATCTGTAAGCATATCCGAGAGCGATCTTTCGAGGTGTGAGCTGCTGGCACTCTCCATTAAGGAAACTTGCCCTAATGGTTCCCCAGGTAGGGCAGAGAGCAAGTCTGGGCCAGGCGAAGGTAGTGATTGACAGGTCTAATTAAGATACATCTGTGACATTCAATGCAGGGGACCCAGGGGTCCCCTGCATTGGCAAATTATGGAGCTGAAATGGGACCTTAAAGAGCATGTCTGCGTGACTGAGATGGATTCATTTGCACTCCATTTTAAACATGTCAATATTTCAGTTGAGTCCAGCAAGAGAGTTTGTTTTGTGTTAGGATAGCTATAAAGTGACTTATATAATGTCTGTAAGTAGCTATAATGAATGTGTCTTTACAAACTTTGCAATACAGGATGAATTATAGCAATTTGAAAGAAGGAAATGCATTTCTGTAAGCATTCACTGTGTGTGAATATACCCTTTCTTGACAAAAAAAATTGATCAAGAGAAGTTTCATATTTCTCTCCAGCATGTGCAGCCTTTTTATTTTTTTTAAGACATGGTGCCTTTTCTTCCCTTGTCACACTTGATTACATGCACACAGAAGCCCATTCAAATAACTGTGAGCAGCTGTCAATTTTTACCTCCACAAAGGAGGATATTGTAATGACGTCCATCCGTCCATCTGTTTGTCCAACTGTCCATGACAGACATATCTGGAAAACTAATGGACAGATTACCATGAAATGTACAGTTCATATTCATGTTCCCAAGAGGAAGGAAATGATAGATTTTGGTGTGTCCATGATCTTTCCTCTTTCCTAGTGCCGTCAACTTTCAAATTGTGATTGACATATCTTTAAAAATAGTGGCCAGATTGCAATGAATTTTCTGTGCTTATGAATGTACCCAAGAGGAAAATAGCTTATTAATTTTGGTAATCCCATGACCTTACCTGTAGCCAAACATATCTTGAAAAGAAATGATTGTGCAAAGTCATGCAAGAGGAGACTGTTGTGTCTTGGCAGAGGTATGCATTCTACTGAGTGAATTTTTTCTAGTTATGTCTTTGTTTTATTGTTTTCTATATCAATTTAAGTACACCCACTCTTTTCCTGGCTGCCTTAGGACATCAAAATCCACCAAGAGATCAGCCAATTCATTTTTCTTTACCGTCTGCCAGTCATAGTCCCCTCTGATCTGTTAGAGAGGACTGGTGAGGTTTACAGAGTCTATTTATCCTTTCAGATAATCCTGGATAATCCTTCATTTGCACATAAACCACAGGATCTAATTTTCACTGTCTTGAGGTGTGGAGCTTAGCTCCCCCCATTGAATTGGGGAAAAACATCTACTTTCAAACTGCAGGACCCAGCCACTTGTCATATCAGAGGAAAGACCTGCAGGCAGGCCTTGTGGCCACCTCTTCCTGTAAGTGTCAGAGTTGGTCAGTGTCATTTTGGCGGCCAGATCCTCACATATCCACTGGGTAGAAACATTGATGCAACATCAACATCAGCAATTTCACAAGAAAGGTTTGTGGGGGGTGCTTATATTCAAGCAATGTGCAAATCCAATCACAGTTAGTAATATCACAACAGGCATGTACCTTTAGAAACAATACACAGGCTGTAAAAATGAGTATTTCTTGAAAAGTGTACAGTTGAAAAAGTATACATTTTGTCAGGGATCCGAAATTCTCAGAGGAGGAGAGACAAAAAACCTTCTAAAGAAAATGGAGTTGAGATAGAATGAGGGAATAGAGCCAAAGCAGCTGAAGATGTGATGAGAGGAGAGGAATTTCATGGTGTGCTGTCAACCATGTCCTCCAGGAGCCAGCCCAGGAAGGGTGAGTGGTCTCTTGATGACCCATCCAGCAGATGAGTGCTGCAGGCTATTTTCAGTTGCCATCCTCGCCGGAGTCATTGGAAATGTTGCTGTTGCCGCTGCTTTTGCTTCTAAAGTTGAAAAATGCCCTTGTTGATGAAATGATGAACTCAGCCATGTCAGAGAATAGAGGCCACAGGTTGCAATGATGAAAAGTCTGTACACTTTACAATTTTGGAGAACTGGCTATAATTTGTAGTAAAAAAAAAGGCTTTTGAAAGTCACAAGCAAGTCATGCGGAGTAGACTTTGCTCTGTTGCCTTCATATTTCAGGTTACAGACTGGACTTGAAAGGCACAAATGGTATCATGTTGTCGTATCAGGATGAGCTCAATATGTCCAGGGTTCCCTGGGTTGCAGTTGCATTAATGCCTCCCGCCCATGCGCCAGGTGCCCACAGGCTGCAGTTCTGTCAGTGAGAGATAAAGCCACTGATAAGGATCAGAGCTTTGTATTGCTGTGTGACTTGTATTGTGGCTTGTAACTGAAGGGCAAGACAGACTGTGATTCAGCTGCAGCTCAATTCAGACTCAAAAGTACATGTGACAATTCCACGTTATTAATAACAATTCCTCCTAAAAAATCAAGTGCATAAGAAAGAGAGGCATAGGTGTAACAAAAGGAAATGTGGGATTGTTTCAAGCCAAAATAGTCATTTGTCAATTAAGAAACCTTTGTCAATTTTGAACTCAGGTGCCAACCTGTAGAATGAAGACTGGCACACATGCAAATACAACACTGAGAACCCGTCTCACAGAAACAGAAGAGAGAAATACAAATGTAATTGAGATTTTTGTTACACAGAAGTCACACTCTATCCAGACTCCCTCAAAAAAAAAAAAAAAAAGATAAATTAACTGCCTAAATAAATTAAACTCTTCTAAGGAAATGAATACCCTACACAGAAACCCCCTGTACCTTTATAAATATATTATACAGTATTTCTAAAGGTACAGGGGTTAGATCTATACAATGCTCCAATGTAATAGACCTCTTGATTTAAGCCTGGAGGTTTCTGCCTCTGGCTGATTCAATTCCACAGCAAATTTCCTGCATTTTGCATCCTTATGTATCACATGGTTCTCAAGATTAATTTCATTCTGTTGAAGCAGCTTTGAGTAGCTAATCATTGAAAAACTCTGTGAGGCAAAAAAAGAAACAAATTATGAAAAGCCCTTTTAAATCTTTTGTAACCTTTAGCGATTCCAAGGACTAATCTATACAGGAAGCATTTTAATGCACAGTGGAGGACATAAGAGAAAGCAATTGCAAGTCTTGTGTGTGTGTGTGTGTGTGTGTGTGTGTGTGCGTGTGTATGTGTGCATGCGTGCATGTGTATCTTTCTTTTTCTGCAGTTACATAGGGCTTATTATCAATGGGACATACGGACATACACACTGCTGAAATAGATAAACTTGAATAGACAAAAGGCATAATATTGGCATGAACGCATCTATTATTTTAATTATTTTAATGCACACAGTTTCAAAAGCTCTGTAGCAGCATCTAACGCACAGTGCAATACTTGATAGACATATTTCATAACTATTTAGAAGTCATATGTGTAGTCCACCATGACCGGATCCTTTTGGCTTATTTTAGTTTAGATTAGTTTAGTCTTGTGCTAAACCACCACAGCCATGGAGAATTACATGCCAACAGATCTTCCAGCTCTCTGAATACCACCTATGATCAAAGCAATCTGTACTAAACTGACTGAATTCAAACTGTAGTTGTTTGAGTAGGGTGGTTTAATTGCATAGAGGTAAGGGAATTCTACACACTCCATGTTATCCAGGATAATGAGCAGTGATCATGCTTTTCATTAATAGGTCTTTGGCACATGCCTAGCCAGCAGAGTTGAGTTAAACATTCTCAGGTCGTGATGCTATTTGGTCAGGATACGACATGATAGCATAAGAGAGGACAGAAAAATCATGAATCACACTGAAATTGCTATCACACAGCAAATTGGTGTCATGAGTAGTCAGTGAAGGCAAGGCAATCCAACTTATTGATTCAGAAATATCCTCTTGTGCATTCAGAACATTGTTACAAGCAACATTATCCAACACAGCAGGATTGAAATCAATCAATGCATGATTAAACGACAGTCATTACAGAAACCGAATGTACTTCCCTGACCAAGACATTGCTATTTGCCTGTAAATACAATTCATGGATTAATCCATTTGGGTCCACTGATAAATAATTTAAAAAAAAAATAAATAAAAACATCCACAGAACAGCTGAAAATCGAATCTGTAGACATCAGCATGGTTGGTGTGTCTACTTACACAGATCCAAGAAAACCTTCCCAATGATAAATTGGAATCCTTTAAAAAGACAATGTCACAAGTGTGGTTGTTTGGGGGGCATGGAGATATAAGCATGTAGAATACTACATTGATACTGAACAGTGATCCAGATGAGCCATGTGTCCATGAGATGGATGAGGAATAAATAGGGCACAGTCTGGCTTTGGTTTGCAGTAGTTGAAATGCACTTTGACAGTTTCAAAATTAGATTCCACTTTGCTCAAAAGGATATGTAATCAATCTCCTTGTGTGTGTATCTTTTAGGTGCACATAATTGTTTTGGGGTAATAGCAGTGGCAGATTCCATTAAAATGTTCTCGAACAAAGCCATCAGTTGTGGACAGTCTTTTACTCCTAATAATCAAGCCAGGCAGATATGAAATTCACAAAGATTTAGCTGTTGATTTAGACCTATTACTCAGCCCCCTGTTCTTCTGCCCCAGTACATAGCAGGTCTTTTTCAGAGCGGGTTTCTGCCGGAAAGTATGTCTGCTCCAGTATTAAAGTAGCTTTTGTGTTGGAGCACAAAGCTTTTCTGTCCTTAGTTTAGGGCCTGATTCCTCTGGCCTGGCAGTTTCTCACATAACATCTGTATCACTTTCCCCACTCATGTTGTTGTTGTGTGTGTGTCTGTGGGGGGTGGGGGAGGGTTCTGAGAATGCACGCAAAGTTGACTCACATCAAGGGCACCATTCGAGTAAAAATCATGAGATGGAGTCATGCTATGGGAAAAATCTTGATCCTGTGACAGTGCACACTACCCCTCAGTGGATTGTGCTGTCTCTTTGGGCCTGGAGTCCTTCATATGTCTGGAATGTTACATGGAGATCATGCTTTATTTTCTCCCACATTAAAAGAAAAGGAGTAGGCATTTGATTGGGCATTTACTATAGGTTCAATTACAATTACATATATTTGAGTATTATGGAAATCCAATCAATATTCTTTAGATAGATGGGCTTGCAGGGGTTATGTCACTCAGCCTGATGGCCTTTAACCATTGCCAACACAACCATGGCATTACATTGAGTCAGCATGTTAACTGAGTGGAAGTAGAATGAATAGTCCATCAGGGTTGTTCAGTGCTAGCAATCAAGAGCCCATATAGATTAAGAACAGAATTACAGAAAGATGGCAGTTTACAGACTAGTTCATGAATCAAGGCTCAATAGAGCAATATATATGAATCACCTATAACAGTTGTGCCTAACCCCATTCCTGGAGATCTCCCATCCTGTAGGTTTTCACTAACAAAGCAGACTTCATTCAACAACAGATCTTGTATATCCATCCATTATCTAACCCACTTATCCCTGATCAGGGTTGTTTGGCGGGTGCTGGAGCCTATCCCAGCATGCATTGGGGCAAAAAGGAGGAATACACTCTGGGCAGGTCCATCGTATCATAGAGATCTTGTTGAGCTACTAATTAGCAGAATCAGCTGAGCCAAATTTGGGTTGAAATGAAAGTCTAGAGGATGGTAGATCTCCGGGAACAGGTCTCCTGAACCTAGTATATCTAGTTATTTCAATCGAAAAGGGGCAGAACAGTGCCTTTTGGCTAAAACGATTAATTACTGTCGAACACAGTTATGTCTACCCCTCTCCGGCTGCTGTGCCTGTTCATGTTGTTAGTTACACTGCAGTTTTAAATGCCTGAAGCTATAGCTTTCCACTAGAAAGAATGTGATTGTTTTCTGCCTGTGATATCCTGTTTTGAAAAATATGTTTCTCTGTAGTCTAGAAGAGGAGCTCGACAGAAGGAGATAGCCACCGCCATAGCTGTATACCACTGATGCCGATTAAACGCATGCAATGGGGCCTTCAGCACCCTGATGATTTATTTCTCAGGTCTCTGAGTCCAACTCTTTCTGTCTGCCATTTGTGACGTGTAGTTGCATTTTGATTGCAGTGGAAATGTTAGCCACTTTCACTGTGTTTGTTTGTGCTTCTTTTACAATGTTTCAATAATATTTAGAGTAATTCTGACCCTGAAAACAAACTTCAAAGGGTTCCCTTTGTATTGATGGCACAGAGCATCCAGCTACAGTATAAATGTGAGGCTGCCCCTGAAGGATGAGGAAGAACAGACTAAGGCAAATAACGGTAAACACACACACACACACACACACACCAGTCATGGGTTTTTAACCTTTTCTGATCCAGGGGCACCCATCCAGGGGTTATATTTATATATATATATTTTTTATATTTTCACAAATTTATAAATCGTTATTGCATATCAAGTCTAGCCAGGAACCCAGTACCTTCAACATCCCCCAAGGGTCTGTGGAACCCCTATTGAAAACCCAGGGTATGGATAGATGAATCTGCACAGTTCAAATGAATTGCTCATGTAACAGTTGCCACTCATGAGTTCAGCAATCCAAGGGTTACTAGGAAAGTTACATCTTTAGTACAATTCCAAATTGTACTATCATAAGTAATATATCATCATTCTGAACTGTAGAGGTAATGTTTCATGCACATTACACATTCATAATAATAGCAATAGATTTGACTGTGGTGAGCCTTTAATAGTTCTCTAAATGTTTAATGTCAGTGTTCATCAAATTAAATGATACACTTACAGTAATGGAAAATGTTTTACCTCAAAATTGTCAATCTTCCATGTATTTCTTGGGACCCCCCCCCCCCCCCCCCCACTAATTTCGACCTCAAATTAAAGGTGCCAGGTTCTTTTGTGAATACTAAACACTTGCTCTGAATAAAGCTGCTTCCAAGCTGAACTGTGATTCTTCTACAGTGCGATTGTGTAAATGAGGTCTTGCCCTTTTAGATATAATCTTTTGGGGCTTCTCCCTTCGCCCTCACACCCCTGTCTGCAGTCTTGCTTTGTTTTGGTAAAGGAAGTTCGAGCAACATTATTTTGAAAATAGTAACTATAATTATTGAATCATAGTTGCATAGTTGTCTTCGGCTATTAAATCATATGAAAAGCAATACAAGGAAAATATCTAATTCTGGTTTAAGTTCTTATTGAAGTTCTATATAGAAACCCACTTTTGAATCTATGCAAAATTGCCTGTTGATATGTTTTGGCCCTGCCCATTCAATATTATTTGATTCCAATTTTTCCTACAAGTGGGAGCAGTGGAGGGAGGCCAGATCTTCCATAGGGGATGATGTGTCAGCGGTATGTCTCATATTCCATAAAGCTGTGACATGGATAATTGTTATGCACGAATGCTATTGTTATGCTTTTCACTCATGGATTTTGATGATTCAGCTTAAGGGTGTGTGTGTGTGTGTGTGTGTATATTTATGTGTGATTGCATCTGTTCAAATCTTTGTTGCTGAAAACAGTCACTATTTGAAGGTTTCATAGCCCCTGGTGTTTTAAATGATACTGATCCACGTCCTGAACAGGGGCATAATTCACTGAAAATAATTTGCCATATTCTACCATTGTATCATTGTTGTTTATACAAACAATGTTGTTTCTCCATTTGTGTTCCTCAGCAGCAAGAGGTCAAAACATGCACCTGACAGCAGGTATAAACCACATTGCTGTTCTGTGTTTGCATTGTATGAACAATTGTAGATTTTGAACAGCAAAAAATCTATAAAACTCATTGCATGACAAAGGTTGTTCAGCTTGTTCCTCCATTTTGTTAATTTGCCATTGAATAATAACGTTTTTCCCACACCCACTTTTCTCTGGGCATTTCACCATCAGTAAATTCCAAACAACCCAACTGCAATCAATGCAGTACAGATCAATGAGTATTTTCTGAAATGGGCATTATTTCTTAAAAATGGAATGAAGCACGAAGGAGAACATGAATACTGGTGCCATACATAAAAACTCTAATAGCCATTTTATAATTGCATCTGTGCTTGTCCTCCCTAATTCAAAGCCTGGCCATTGAGTGAGAGCATCCACTGTTATCACTGTGTTGCATCATCCATGTGGGCCCTTTCATGCACAAAACCTGGGGTTGACATGGATACTGAACACGGGTTCAACCGGCGTTTGATCCATTCACATCACACTATGGTCATGCGTAAGTACCAGGGCCTCGCCGTTCACACAGCTTTACAGCTTCTTTACGCATTCCATTTTTTCCTGCTAACACCGCTTGGTAGAAGAAGAAGAAGAAGAAGAAGAAGAAGAAGGCTTTATTTGTCACGTGCATATACATGTACAAACAGTGAAATTCATCCTCTGTATTTAACCCATCCTAATTACTTAGGAGCAGTGGGAAGCCACAGTGCAGCGCCCGGGGACCAACTCCAGTTCTGAGGCCAGTGCCTTTGTCAAGGGCAACGGCAGGAGTACACCCAGGGGTAATTTAAACTCTCCAGTTAACCTAACCTGCATGTCTTTGGACTGGCTGGCTATCAGATACAATGTAGTTTGCCATTACGCTAGCTTAACCCAGTATGTTAGCTCCTTAATTGATAGCCCAATGATTAATTGATAGCCCCAAATCTTGCCAATATGGTTTCCATCATATATAGAAATGCTTTGGAACATCATCTCAGCATGTGGGTTGTTGTAAGCCGGAGTACCGATTCAGGAAATTTGGGCCAGTAAGACACATAACAAGTTTGATGGTTGGCCAGCTAACCGTGCTGTGTACAGCAACTCATGTCACCCCTTTCATACCAAAGCTGAGCTGTGTCAAACCCGTGGGGTGATGGACCCAGGACGGGTAACGCGGGTTGACCTTCTCACACCAATGGTAAACACAGGCTTCACTCAGGACATTGCTTCTGTGTTAAAAGAGTGTAAGTACTGTATGTCCTCACCTCTCAGCACCCATTTCAACTGCACTCTGTATCAGACAAAAAATACAAGATCGTTTTCATTTAATAATCTGCTTAAGCTGTTTAAGTCTTTATCATCCAGGGCTTATTGCTTTGGAATATCTTTACACGTTTAGCTAGACAGGCAGTGGGCTCTCTGCTCCCTCCCTCTCTCTCTCTCTCTCTCTCTCTCTCTCTCTCTCTCACTCTCTCACTCTCTCGCTCACACACGCACACACACACACACACACACACACAAACACACAAGTCTTTAGAATGTAACTGCTGTTCACTAAGGTCAAGGTGACCTTTACATGTCCACAGTTTTCTATCACTCGAGTAACTAGACCTGACTCAGTTGACACAGTGGCTTCCAATGGCACAAAACAACCCAAACAGCTTTGGAGGGAATAAGTGGGAATTGTGTTTTTGCTCAGATGTTCTGTTATCTTATTTTTCCACGCAGACAATGTGTGCACACTGATGGCAAATGCAACCAACGTTGATCATTCAGACTATCCTAGATTTGTGATTCATTAGTACAATAAAGTGATGAGATGATGATTCTTTTTTGGAGAGACATTAAATGCCACCTGATGCTTTTGAATAGATGTGTTCAACAGAAAATGGTCGCAGGTTACTGTCAGACACTTCTTGCCCACCATACCTAAGCAACTACACATCTTATACTTACATTTTCCTCTTTTGTGCTGTAACTACTTTCATTCTATCAAACATACATTTCCTAGATGCTGAAAGCAGAAAATTCAGATTGGACTCAATGCATTTATCCATTAGCCTTGTGAAGGCCAATCTCTTGGTGTGTTCCCTTGGTGGAACATCAGTCTAAAGCTCCCTGGCATTTATTCAAATAGGCGTGGATTTGGACGTCTCTTGAGTGGGTCAGTGGGTAAACATACTCACAACAATTGCAGGCTGACTGCTATAGCCCAGGCAGTGCTAGATTATGTCTGAATTATTTCACTAACCAATAATAACCAGGGGTCTGCAGTGGTGGCACACGGTTTTTAAGTCCACCAGGGCTCCATTTTAACGCTGCATGGGCACCCCCTTGCTACAATCCAGGTGACCACAGCTTACAAATTGTCATCAGCAAGACATGCACGTCTCCTCTCAGTACCACAAGTGATGTTTATTTCAGAAGACAGTTCCTGGCTTGTGGATGAGCATATCAATGCTCCTTCCATGATCACTAGCACACTTATTCAAAAAAGGAAGAAATGCATTATCAGTGGTTTCCATTGTCAGCATCATCATCTTCAACATTATTTGTTTATTATTATTTCAAATGCATGCAGTAAGCGGTGCATGTTGTACCAAGACCAGTCACCTGCAATAGCATCGTGTTCAGATTCACCAGGTGTTCCCACAAAAATTAGATATGCATTTACAGTAATGAGTGGTTTGCAGTGTATTGTTCTGGAACAGGTCCCGAGAATGTGATGAATGCTTAGCATATGGGGTTTGGTCTTAACACTCTGCTGGGCATTGGGGGCTAGTCAGACCATTAAGAGAGCAGCTGTAAAATTTTAATTGGTTTGAATGGAAACTGATTCTGCACAAGCAATACTGTCACACACTCTAGATGCAGCCCTAGGGATGATCATTGGAATATATAAATTGTATAACAGGTCAGACCCCAATTATGCTAGAACCTATAAAAGCTCCTACATATGTACAGCTGTTATTGGTAAAAACCCTGTGTAAAATGAATTGTTGCTCATAATTACACTACAGCTAGAAATAGTAATTGTAGTGCCCTTCACATTCAATTGTTATGGTGACAGCTGTGCTCTGGACTACTACATGTTAAGCAATAATGGTAAAATATGAGTTAATTTTAAAAGAATGATCAGGCATTAAACCTGACAGGCTTTCGTGAAGCATGTTTGCTCATTTAATAATACAGATCTATCTAACAGATGAGATTAAAGATAACTAACAGAGGAGTATATGCATTCTGTTTGAGTTAAAAGTACTCATTTTGCTATGTATGCTGTTCTACAGTATGGTTTGGCAAGGTTCAACTACAAATTGTTTGCCAACGGGTGATACTTTGGTGAGCTGCCACATGCTGCACTGATTTTTAAGTTAATGTGGCACCACTACAACTTCCTTATATCGCCCTTCCTTC
Source organism: Anguilla anguilla (assembly GCF_013347855.1). NCBI lineage: Eukaryota > Metazoa > Chordata > Actinopteri > Anguilliformes > Anguillidae > Anguilla > Anguilla anguilla. Next base: position 20,813,578 of record NC_049211.1, on the reverse strand, counting down.
TGTTTAATTCAAGACTATACATTGTGTGGACATGTGTGTATTACTATCTATTTAATAGCTCATTTGGCTACACACTGGTGTCTGTGTTTACATGGATGTGGCTGTCTGTATTTTTGCACTCAGATTTCACCACGAAGGCACCATGCTCATGTAAAACGCTAAGCTTAATGGCACCAGGGACAAGCGTAATCGGCTTGCATGAATGAGCACCTGCCACTATGTTGTGGCTTCTAAGGGGGCGAGAGAGCTTCCTTTCTCACTCCCCACAGCAGCTTTCTTTAGACAGCGTTGCACGGCGTCTGTCAGCGGTGACCGGACCCCCGGGGGAACGCTGACTGCTCTGTCGGCCAGCTCTGTCACCGCCCTGCCGCTGTGACAGCCTCCCCTGTTCGTCCTGCGCGGTCCCCTGTGCTCCCTCGTGGAATCAGCATTAATGACACTGCTTCTCTCTGGCTCATCACTTTATCGCCTCCTCCGCCCGCAGGAGGACCCACAGTAATGTCACGTAGACCTGCGATGTCCACCACTTCCAAGGGCCATCTGACAAATTGCCTCGTTATTCCTCTCCACGGAAGCAGCCATTTATAAAAGCCATTTATCTCTGTCCTTTGGTATTCTCTGATGATATCTGTCCCTTTTGGGAGTCGGCAGCAAATCAAACAAACCAAACTGCCTTGCCTTCATTTACTGCTACAATATTTTTCATTACTTTTGGGCTTATTATTAAGGAGGTCACTTGTGTTAGTCTCTTTGCCAAAGGCCTCTGTTATGCATATTTCATTAAATGAATGCTGTACTACTGTACTAGTTTTGAAGTGTCTCTGTGCATGGGAAACATGTGATGCAAATACCAACAACTAAGAACAATGGGTACTGTAGGTTGTGTGTATGTATCTGTTTTACCAAGTAACAAATGAATGCTGCCTTTCTCAAATAACAGATGGTTGTGGTTTTATATGTGAACTTTAGATAAACAATTAAAAAATGTGACAGCCTCCTGTATACCATGCAGCTCTGAAAATGAATTTGTTAAGCTTATTGCACACATGAAATAAGTTTGTCCACTTTCTAAAAATGCCATTGTAAATAGGTTTATAATGAACAGTTTTATATAGCACTTTTACAGTAATCTCAGAATCTCAAAGGGCTTTGCAATCAAGGACAGGGAATCACTTGTCACAGTGATGCACAAGAAAAATTTTCTGCCAGAACACAAAATTGGAGGATAATCAGCGGGCCAGGGTGAAAAACAGAACTGCTCTTTTTACTTCAGTCCACGTCCCAGATTTGAGGTGGTTCCAGGTTTTACCCAGCTAACTCCATAATTCTGCTTTGTGATACAGGCCCATAGTCTCCAAACCAAGCACCAGCCTAGTCCAGCATGGATGCTGGTAATGTCAATGCACATGGTAGTCCATGGTAATACTTGTTTGAAGTTTCTTCTTCTAACCTTTTGACCTCAGTTGTATCCTCATTTTTTCTATATTATTGCTGAAAGGTGAAAGCAATTGGGTACATCACGAGGGAGTGCAAAGTATGCTTACAAACACGTGATTAGTTCTACACTCATCAGCAGTGCGCAAATCTGTTTACCAGCAGTCCACAACCATATGTTAGGTCAAGGCCCAGTGGATTTCTACATTTATTTCTTCTTGAAAAACACATACATTGTCAATGTATAGGGTGTAATCCTATACATTGTACAGATAACCCTGGTCAAATATTACTCCACTACAAGTGAAAGTTGTTTAGTCAAATTTTTCCTTGAGTTAAAGTACTGGAGTACTTGCTTTTAAAAATACTTAAGTATTCAAAAGTACATTTTCTTTTTAATGCCAACGCACTGTTGTATTGTTTCTACGATACATTTACAGAAGCTCATTTACAGATGCATTTTTACTGTTATTAGATAGCAACACATGATAGATAGCATTGCCTGAAATGTGAAACAGTTGGATGACCCTTCGCTCAAATTCCATGAAATTTCATCTGACCAAAGCTCAGACAACTTCATAATTAGCAAACGGGCTACCGTTAACTAACATTTACATACCGCAACATAAGGGGTTAAATTGGGATTTTGGAGGTGGGTGGACCCTGAGATCCGCTGGGAGGTGGGTGAAAAAAGGTACAAACCAATGAATGTCTCAGCTCAAAATAGTTTAGTAATAGTACATCTTTAATGTATTGTGCACATAATTGTAATTAAGGAAAACAATGTTTTAAAAAGAATGTATACTATTGATGCAAGCTTTTACATAAAATATTTCAAGTTTCATTAATGTGTCATTAATGCTGAGAATTTTTTTACCCACGAGAACAATTGGTCATCCTCCTCTTTTGTCCTCCCTTTCTTCCTCCTTTATCCATCTTTCTTAAACTGTCGAATTGAAACAAAATAAAACCAGCGGCGACTGGTGAGCTGAAAATTGGTGATGCACAAAACTTTCCTTTAAACTAATCATTGATCTCGAACTGTTTTAATTAATTTTCAGTGATTAACAAGCATGCAAATGATCTGAAGCAATTGGAAAGGGACACACAGCTTCTTCGCATTGTGTTAAGGAGATTAAATGATAAATGCGATTTAGAAAAACTAGTTTTAATCACTAAGCAGTGGCGGAATCTTCCCCTGATTTTCCTTGAGTATCAATGCAATTAGTGCACAAAATAGGCTACTCAATAGCAATACTATCATATAGCCATCAGCTTTAGCGAGTAGCCTAGGCCTAATAGCCTACATTTATTTTCATTTGCAGTACGAAATTGTGAAATAATTTTTAATCAACATTATTTGTGGATACATGCACTTTTTTCTCCGCACTCGAATTCATGGCAAATATCTGCAATGCGTAGATTGTAAACAAAATTGAAGTGTAGGTTTTGTTTTTGCTGGTTATTCTGAAAGCTAACACGGTAGATAACAAACTGGTGTATCTTGTTTGTTAAGTGTAGACTAGCTAGTTGGTGATCAAAACTGATTTTAAATGGATAAATTGAATGTATGATTTAATCCCCCTAACACGGTATGAAGACGCTGTGTGTTAGGCTACTTGCCATTTGATTAGTCCGATCGTTGGCACGCTTGATAATAAAGGAAAAATTACTAATGATTAGTTTAAAGGAATGTTTTGCGCCCCACCAATTTCCAGCTCACCTGTCACCGCTGTAAATGTTATGTAGCTATGTGGGAAATATCCAATCCTAGCTTAGCTGCTGATCAGCAACCTGCTGATTTTTCTCAAGCAGTCTAAGTTGCCCTTAATAATAGCCGGCGTTTGTGGGGGCCGTTTATTCATCTCTCTTTAAAATGTTGCATAGATGAAATTACATGTTAATGAAATTACCTACCGCGTCCGCTTCCACACAATCAAGACAATCAACAATATTTTGCTTTCTGTGCCTGTCTATATATAAACGACTGTTCCTCCTGAGTTTTTTTTCTTCTGATTTTTGATTGGTTGAAAGAGTAACTGGCTAGAGGGAACACATGGACTGGAGTATACGAATTTGCGCGCGGTAAGCAGAGCAGGCATTTAAAACAATATGAATCTTTTTGAATTTCACAAATCTCAAACATGGAATTCAGATATGGCCAAGGTGGCGAAGAATCGTCCTTATCTTCTGCTGTCACCATCATTACCGCCGCCAAGTTCAAATTGAATTGTTCAATCACTGGTGCAACAAGCAAGCACTCTGAACTTGACCGACAGCGTAGTAGGAGTAGGCCACTGTGATTAGTTTTTCTCCTGTGAGGAACACAGCGTGTGGCCAATCGCATTTTAGAAAAGAAAAAAAATATTCAACTGCTGACTTCAAAGCTATGCTTCAAAGTAACGAGTAACGACAACCTTCATAGAAATGTAGTGGAGTCAAAAGTACAATATTTATCTTTCAAATGTAGTGGAGTAAAAGTCATAAGTTTCCAAAAAAATAAATACTCAAATAAATTACAGATACTCAAAAAATGTACTTAAGTACAGTACTCAAGTAAATGTACTTCGTTACTGTCCACCCCTGGGTGTAATGTATTTAATAGTACTTCCATGCAAATTTATGAAGAACAGCAGCATGGTCATATTACAGGAATTATATTGAATATCGATGAGATTCTGCTAATTAATATTACAGCTGGACATACAAACAATGTAAATATAAATTCTGAAATATAATGAATAATTAAGATGATGAATAGTCTTCCATCTTATGGAAAAATTTAAAATGTGAATGATGGTGTTTTATGAAAAAACAAAAATCGTGGCTATAGATGTCCAGTACATTTATGGTAATTGCGATTTACATTATGGTAAATATTGGAGTATAAAAACAGAACGCACATGGGGTTCCTCTAGATTACATATGCTGGCATAAAAAATTATATTTAATTACCATTTTAGCTTGCTGAAACTCCAGCTCTTGCAATATTCTTTTCTGTCATCTCTGATCTCTTTGGTTGTTATGAATGGTAATATTTTATTGTTTAATTTAAATATAATTTTACATATATTACTACATTACTTCCTAACATGATTAAGCTCTTCCAAATGGTTTCTTGCTTGTTTGCTAGTTTTATTTTAGAGCCACTTTGAATGACAAATTGGCAAAACATTCCACAGAATATACCTAAATTAATGTGTGTGTATGTATGTGGATGTATGTTTATGCATGTGTGCACACATTATTGTCAATCAACATAAATATAAAATCATTTCCAACATGAATGTATCACGTAAAATAATTGTTTTTGAGTCAGGCTTGCCACTGGGTGTCCAGACCAAGGGGTGGTCCAACATTTTTGGTCATATAATGTACATAAGGTGATTGGCTCACTTGAATGAGGATGGTTTTTGGAATGTGTGTCATTTGATTGTAATAACCCACATCACAGTCTCTGTAGGGGTACTTTGAAATTTCTGGGATTTGACCTTGAAGTTTCTTGGAATACAAATATATGCTGTTTTTGTCTTCCCTGTTGCCAGTGAATGCACTTGAGTTGAAGAAAAATTATTAATCTCATCCCAACCACATACTCATTGTATTTCATACTCCTGAGCCGAAGTTAGCAGGTGCAATCCAATTAAATCAATTATTCCCCAGGTATGACAGCTATGTTATGTTTGAAATTAAATCCTATAACCATCTAGGCATGAGTCCAGTATGCTCAATTCTGCACCACACTGTTCACTGTTTTCCTGGGGGGGGGGGGAGGGGGGAGTGTATGGAATGCTGTAATGGAATTTTCCACATGGGTAAATAATGGGTTGAAATTCATTATTATCAAGTAACAGTGAATAGCGCTCGTGTGGAAATGATGTTAGTGGCTGAGGCACGCCTGTCAGACGATGGAAGTAATGAATGAGGAAGAGGCCTGAAATCCCTGACTGTTCACATGGCACCCAGCTTAAGAAGGATAACCACATAAAAGAGCTAAATTTGGTTGACTGGAACAACTCTTGGCTGTGTGTTCCTACTTGTTTTTTTTTTCTTTTGCAGAAAAGGAAAACACTTTTTCGTTTGACTCTAAATGGCAACAGAAGACTCCATCCTGGTGTGCTCTCTTGTTCACCTTTGAGGTCCTGTAAGACATACCTCTCCCTGAAGCAAGGTGATCAAACCCACCAGAATGGCTTTGATTCTTCTTGTTACTCCAACAGGAGAATATGCTGGAGGCTGGAGGAAAAATAAGGTCTAGGGCTTGCAACCATGTGGACGTTGCTGCTCAATTCAAGGGAAGCAGGTGTATGTTTTTATCCAGTGGAACCTTTCATGGATACAAAAAGTGACTAATCCTTCAGAGTAGATCAACAAAATGAAATAAAAGCCACAAAATAGAATAATACCAGATCAGTCAGGTGTATCATGCACATCTGTATTCTGAAATCTGAATTCTACTCCTGAAAATATGAATAGTCTGTTTTTCTTCTAGCTAGTAAAGGTAGTGATGCCAAATTTAGTGCCTTTTGTTGTACTTCGGTTGTTTGTTGCTTGAATTATGCACCATACTCTGCAAGAAAGTGAGCAAATACATGCAAAATAAAGACCCATCAACAGCATCTTCTGACGTCGTTTGCTGTGGCAAACTCAAATTTCAGCATGTTTTTAGCGCTTCACTTAACTACTGTCCTCAGCTTTGAGAATCTGTCGAAATGCATGCAGTATAGGATAAGTTAGGAATGTGTTTTCATTTTAATTAGTATTTTACAGTATTTATTAATTTACAGTAGAGTGAACACGTAGGACCAAAAATGCAGGATACATACAAGTAAATTTCACAGGAACAAAATTATATACATAACGCAACAAAATTAGTAAAGCATTTGCTATAGCAGTAGCTACAGGCAGTCAGCAGCACAGGCTGACAATGGTCCATTTTATATTAAGAATAATAAAAAAGTGATATGTGAAGTATTGCACCAATGTATGATTAAAAATAATATACTCCGTCCATAACCAAAGAACCCCCGGGGAATTTTTATTTTAGTCAGAGAACTGGAAGCATCTGACATAAACAAGACAGATTTGTAATGGCATTTGCTGGGGTTCCTGAATCCATTGACATTAACCAAAGCCCCGGGACCAGTAAATGCAAACAATCTATAACATCAAAGATCCACTGCCAAATTTCATCATAGGTATGAGAATCTTTTCACCGTAAGTATCCTTCTTCCTATGGCAATCCAAACAAAGATGTGCATTCAAAAAGTTCTATTCTGGTCTCACGTGACTATGATACCCGTTTCAAATCAAAGTTTCCATGCTGATTGGACCCAGGTGCCATGTTAACATGAATGGAGTCACTGAACTCCAACAAGTACTATGACATTTTGGCCAAAAACTTGGCATCCCCCTGCCAGGAAGCTCAAAGGTACCCACAAATGAATCTTTTAGCATGACAACAATTCCAAGCATGCCTTAAAATCAACCAAGAAATGGTTAACTGACCACATAAATATTTTTTGAAATGGCCATCTCGGTCTCCACATAAGCCCAACTGAAAACTTGTGGTTTCAATAGAAAAGAGCAGTCCAGCAAGTGCACACCAAAGGATCTTGAAAGATTCTGTAAATTGGAATGGTCCAAGATCCCAAGATGTACAGCAATCTCATTAAATGCTATAGAGGACAGGAAAAAGGAGTGTAAATCTTTGGAAAGAAAGGGTGCACAAAATACTTAAAACAGGGATGGGAATATTTGTGTCATCCCATTTGTTTTTGGAAAAGAAAATACTTGTTGATATATTTTTCGCTTCACAATTTCATTAACAAAGAAGGACAGGATTTTCCTATTTTAGCATAAAATACAACTTATTACCTGTTTTGTTTATTTTATGCAGTCTTTTATTGCTCCTCTTTATCAAGAGATGTGAATAATTTTGGCAATCCCTGTATGCACCTTCAAGCCATGGCTATGTACACAGTTACAAAGACTTTAATGTCTTTAGGCTCTCATTTGGAATCATTTGCAAAGAGATGCCTCACCAGTTTAACTGGTTTAAATCCTGCATGTGGTCATGCCATATTAAAAAGTCAGCATTGATCATGGATATTACTCTGTCTGTCTATGCAAACATGACCTGCTTTCGTTCACAAAGAAATAACACACATGCACACACAAACAAGTGAATGCAGAGTTATTATTGTATATTGCACTGCTTTTTCATCAGAAGTTACCGTTCTGACTTTGTGGGTGTTTTTCTGTGCTATTTCTGGTGAATCCACACTCAGTTGAAAGAAAAAGCACCTAAACATAGGGATATTGCACTGGATGATGGCAGTGGGTCCCGACATCCCTTTTAGTCAATGGAAATAATGAGAGTTTGGCCAAACAACCATATTTACCCAAAATTGGTTTGTCACTTGAATTTTTTTTTTTTTCCAGAACATACACGGCCTTCAGATCCTTTTAAGAGGATAATTCATGCTGCTTCAGTGGCCATGGAGAAAAGCCAATTATGCACATATAAATAACAATTATATGAGGCTTTTAGTGACAGATTTATTTTCCTCACTAATGAGAAAGGGTGGAAGGCATTATATCAGCTGTATATATATATATATATATATATATATATATATATATATATTAGTTGTAGCTCCCTTCAATAATGGCATAGTGTGGCTGTGCTTAGATGAGCAAATAAATCATGATAATAAATATAATACAGTAAATATAATATTGTGGAAACTCACCCATCAAATTAGATTTGAGCTTCTGCTCACCTATATTAAAGAGTCTGTTCTGCAAGACAAATTCTCTTTAAGTCTCTTTAAAATCTTTAGAAAATGTATAGTTGCAACATCCAACGAACTATAGTGACGTTATGTGGTGAGTGGTGCCAATTTATTTTTCAAGAAACAAATTTTTTATTAAAATGCACTACGATAAATTTAAACAAATGTCTATGATGATACTATGGTTATCCTATACTTTAGTTTTGGGTATGATGCAGTAGATTGATTCTGACTGTTGCCACCTTATTATACATGAACAAAACAACACAGTAAATACACACACACACACACACACACACAATACATGCTACATTTTTGCTTGAACTGGCACTGTATTCAAATATTTTAGATTTTCAGTGACAATTCAAATGCGGTTATCATTCACATCCTCAGCATTTATTAATAGGCATTTTGGTTTCAGCCTGTAGAAATGATAGCACTTTTTATAGTCAACCCCACTATGTTTAAGGATTCCGTCATTCGTAGTGTAACCACACATTCTGTGGGATGGAAATTCAATGAATAGATACAAATTAGTTTTGTGACCAGGTTGTGCGTCAATAGTTTGTTCCCTTTAGCGATCTCCTTCACAGTTTAAATCATCTCCTGAAGTAGGAGAATCTCACGTTTCAGTTCCCCATTTACTCTCCCCAAAGGTCATCATTATCATTGAGTGAAGCTCAGCAGAATTATTAATAAGGGTGGGAGGGTTTCACAGGGGATGAAAGCAGTGCTTACCCAGCAGCTGCCACCTTCATAAGCCCTCCTTCCAACCCCAGGGTGAGCAGAGCAGGTTTGCTTCCCTCCAGGGCAAGGGCAAACGTGCATGATGACTGGGTTAGTGGTGCTTCATCGTGAGCTTGGTGTGACTGTATCATGAGCTTCACTGTCCGAGCTTCACTCTCCCGTTGTGGTATTGAGATGTTCTAAAATGCACCTGAACAGCAGTTGTCCACTAAGTAAGGAAGTAAAAGAAGACAGACAGCCCATAGATATATTAAATGCAACAATAAATAATGTTTTCTAGTTAATACCTCTGTGCCTTCATTTAACCTACGTCAATGGGTGTTTAGCTGATTACACAAAAACATGGCACACCTATTTTAATAAACTGCACCCTCTCTAAAGTGGTGTCATTATGTACTGAAAAGATCAGCCACATCAGAACAGGGCATTTGGAACCTCATCACCTCTGATATGGCAATGATTATTTTCATTGTTATTGAATTGCTTACCTACCCAGTTTGTGAAAGGGGTTGTTTGAATGTGGATCAGTCCGGTCAGCAAGTTACGGCACATGTCACCTGACCATGTCGCCTCTATCACCATGCACTGCATTTTTTTTATATTTTCGTATCTATATATTACCCTCTGCACCCAGTTAAGTAAAATGCAGCACACCTCCTGGCAGCCATCTTTAGTTTAAATGGGCACTTGATGATAGATTCAAATACAATACAAGCCTAAAAAAGAACACTGTTGGACAGGGGCTACAGATACAGGCCACACACAGACTATGTGTGCATAGATATACCACCATTCACACATAAATGCGCGTGCACACACACACGCACACACGCACTCACTCATGCCCTTTCTTTCCTGTGACCTGCTCTCCTCTCCTTATATCCACATGTAAATCATGCCTTAAAGTAAAAGGTCAATTCCCAAATTCACTGGAAATTGCAGTCTGTCATGTAAAGTGAAGTGTAATTCAGACTCTAAAGGTACATCTGTAGGACGAAGGAACTAAATCTACACGATTGATTATCCTATTGGCCCCAGGCTCTGCCAGTGACAAGAATTCCCAGATGTATAGTAAGCCGATCCACGTCAACTACAGAGTGATTGCTGGAATCAGTGCAGGTGCAGTAGTGTGTTATTAGTGGTTAGGGACAGAAGCTTTATTCACTGTGTTCCCTTGTGCATCAATGAAGTTGGATGCTTGAGTGAGTCCCACCATACATATCTTTGAATTTTTCACTAATAGCATTTAAACTCATAGAATTGTGATATTTAAGCATCATGACAAGCATTCTGTGCCATTCTGCAGCAACACTTTGCCAGGATTGCCATACACATTTAAAAAGCAACAAAACGTTGGTTATTAGCTAAAGGTTATTAGCCAGAGAGGCTAAACACATGGCCCTGAAATACAGCACAGCGTGCATACCCCTACTGAAGAAATTCACTTAACTTTACAGGTTTGATCAGCCAGCAGTACTTTCTGAAGATGTGCCAGCAGTGCCGGAAATAAATAAATAAATAAATAAATAAATTCTGTCAGCTGGAATTCTTTCATATTTATTCAGTGATGAATAATGAACATGCTGAATCTCTTGCTGTCACAGGTTCGTTCAGATATCTGCCTGCCTGTGCGAAGCTTTTTCAGAATGAGTCTGATTGAAACTGAGTACACGCTGTTTATTATTTTAATACCACTCCATCGTTGGAGGGCATAAAAAGGATAATCAAACATGCATATGTAGCAAATAGTATAACTGAGAAACTGTAATGCATATACGCACTGTAAATAATGGTTATAGTCATCACTAAAATGAAAGCAGAACTTTTTCTACTTCATTTATTTTAACAAGATGAGCTCTGTTTCTCAATCATTTGACACAAGTCAGTAAGATCACATTATATGTTATCACATGTTATAACAGGTTTGCAGAAGGTGTAGCCCAAACAGTGGTGACTAAGATGGCAGCACGTTTCTGCTGTTCTCTGTGCGAATGAAAATGTGACTCTTTTCCTTTCCTGTTCCTTTGCACCTTTGATGCATTTGCAAGGCTTGTGAAAAGCTTGGGCTGATTTTCCAGCACTTCTTACGGTAAGTGTACATGAGTTAAGGTGTGTGGTGGGGGGGTAGACCAGGGGAAGACTGCATATACACTATAGAAAAGAGACCCCTGAATGATGTGTGACTGTAGGCACATATTTCAAATATCTGTTACTTTTATCTAAGATGGGAAGCCGAACATAGTTTCACCCCTATGGACTTCACCTACCATATCCCTCAGTTGGGTCTGCCTGTATTTAGCAAATAAAAACAATTTGTGTCATGGTTTCTGTGCAGGGTAGATCATTTTTCCGTGCCTGCACCGGCTCAGTGGTAAGCATTCCGATTAGCCACTCGGCTAATCGTTATTTTGGTGTGTGGGGACGATTAGTTTCGAGCTTGCAGATTAGCCACTCGGCTAATCGTTATTTTTGGTTCCTGTGGGATGATTGTTCCTGCTCTAACATTCCTTGCATTCCTGCAGGATTACCTCTGATCTGTTTCACCTGTTGGTTGCTCACATCTTCCGCTGATTACCAGCCACACCTGTGGCTGGGTATTTAAAGCGTCAGTAGGCAGTGGAACGGTGCTTGAGTGTAACGTGTTTTGCTCCAGCCAGTTCCTGTCGCTTCTCTGAGCAAGGTGTAAAGATTATAGGAACCAAGGAATTTAAAAGAATTCAGACTTCAGTTTGTTTTTTTGGGGGGGAAAAAGGTATTAGGACAGGATTTGTCCACATTCTGAGGTTGGCGGTTTTAAGGGGTTATTGTGTCACCTTCGGGGCACAAACCTTTCTGCCTCTTACTAACCAGTTTTCCCCCTGGTTTTAGTTGGCCTCAGAACGTCTTCTGTTTGTTTTTGAAAAGACATTTTCTTTTTCTCAGCTTCGGTTCGAAGTCGTTTATTCTTCATTTCTCATTTCCCTGTTCCTTTATTTTCTTTATATACTCCTTCTTCCTCAGTTACCCGTTTAGGGGTTTATTATTCATTATTTGGGATACGTCCCTTAGGAGTATAGCACCCCCTTATTTCGTCTCTCACGAGACTCAGTGGTTACTGGAGTGCCCTTTGGTAATTTATAGATCCCCTGTTTGGTCGCGTCTGGTCTTCACACTTCCCCTCCCTCACAATTTGAATGTCATAGCAAATGGCATCTGATAGAAGTCAGCTTCTGCCCCTAATTAAATAGTTTGTCTTATTGTTTTTGTAATAACTGTCTGGTAGCGTCACATTCCACAGCTTTTCCCTGGAATACAAACACAAGTCATTAATATTTCACTTCGGTAACACACCGATCACATTATTTCAATTGATTGATCCTTCATAATCTATTCCTTGTGATGTTCAGTCAAGATAAAGTCAAGCCAGGCATTTTTAAAAGCACTTCAATCTCAGCTCCTTATGTGTAACAGTTCAAAATGCCTTTGTTTTTATATGCTAGTTTGAATAAATATCCTTTGAAAACTTTGATGCAATTTTCAAGGGTTTTATCCATATCAGCTTGGCTCATCTACATGTCCAGCCGAGTCACCTTTTCATACGACTCAAAAAGACCACAGAGCAAAAAGAATGAATCCAAAAGCAGCACTGAAGCAGCAGGCTCTTTTCAGACACCGAGGAATTAGCCTGAGTAGGGCTTTGGTGCTTGATAGTCACACCGGCTCACAAGGCACATGACAGTGAGTGAGAAGTGCATACATATTAATAAGGCATTTGGACACATCACGGGTGGCTCTGCACCTGTAAGTGAGGCTCACACTGCCACTCTGAGGATCATCGGGCCTGCGTGGTCCTGGGGCAGTCAGATTGTAAATGACCCCTGATTTTTCCAGTTTCAGGCTCATTCAGCCCTGAGTGACGGAGAAGGGTGCCTGCTACATCCCACTCTCTGCTGATCCTGCACATTGCTTCTCCTAGGACTGTGGGAAAGCAGGTGAGAAGAGACCCATCACTACGCCATGCAGTCAGCTTGTACTTGAATAATTGGTTCCAGTACCCTCAAAGGTGTCTGTGTTCTCTTACTTTACTTTTAAAGTGACTGTTATGTGTGATCTTGTGCCTATTCTGGTTATTTTAAAATGTTTTTTTTATTGTGGCAGTCATTAGTTAAAGATGATTTGTAAATTTCAATTGTAGTCCAGCTCCCATTGTTTCCTCTTGGTGAAAAAATATCCAGAGACAGGCACACTGTGGGGTTGCGGTCTATTGTACAGCAAGATGGAGTGTACATATGAGGCCAAGTAGAGGTTGTTCTTGAGCATGTGGTTAAAGCTATATAATTATCTGATAAAAGTACTGATCCAAACTTCAAAATTCAAGATGACATTCAATTATTAACCTTACTAGAGTGGATGGATATGTTAGATAAAATAGAGTATCAAGTGCAGATAATACTAAATTTCCAGAAAACACTCCCCTACTCTGTGAAACTTAATAATGAGGTAAACTATTAAACTAGTAAACTATAAAATATTACAGCGCTGTGACATGCACCAAAGATTCTGTCTTCACTGTCTCTACCTGCACGTCTCAATAGTAACCCTTATCAACAGAATGTAACCAAGCTAGCTCACACAAGTAGCATCTTCGTGACGTAATTGTAAGAAAGTATTAGATCTAAACATGTCTAATAAATGTAAAGGGGGTTATGCTTTGTCAGGGCAAATAAAGAAGGTTAGACTGTATATGGAGAGCTACCTTAACGTTGGCTATATGGAAGAACAGGACAGGTCTCGACCAGAAATGGGTCATTTGTGGTGAGAAACTAGCTAATGGTAGCAAAACGCAGAGCAAAAATCACATCAGGAAATAAAACATATTTTCAGACATCAGAAAATTGTTTGAACCAGGCAATGATTTACACATAGCTAAGGAAGCGTCTTTTGATTGTTCAATCTTGATAGCCAAGGCTAAAAAGCCACATAATGTTGGAGAACAACTTATCAAACCTGCTTGCATTAAAATAGTGAAGAGTGAACTGTGTAGTGGATAAAATGAAGGCCGTCCCACACTCTAACAACACTATCAAGGACAGAATTGATGGAGATTGACAAAACCAATTTCACAAGAAGCGTAGGAAAGTCCCCTTTGCTGTTCAGTCGGATGAAACAGCAACAGTGACAGAGAAGGTCTGTGCTCATCGTTTATGTGCAATATATTGACTGTAACGACTTGAAACAGGACATTCTTATGCCTAACAATTTACAGGCAAAGATAGCATTTTACCATGTATCCTTGTAACAATCTGCCCTATGAGAATCTTGTTGCAAGCTGCACTAACAGGGCTGTGGTGATCATGGGAAATAAAGGGATTTAATAGCCACTTGAAGAAGAAAGCCCCGGGGTGCATAATTTTCCACTGCATGATATATCGTCAGGCACTGGCCAGTAAAAGAACTGTCCGAAGACCACAGCGACACCCTAGCAACTGTAGTCAAGGTTGTAAACTTCATAAAGCGTTGCATTGTCAACAAGAGACTCTTTCCCCAGTAGTGTGAAGATGAAATGCATCAAAGCCTGCTGCTACACAGTTTCGCTGGTTATTGCATGACCAGGTGCTTGTGTGTTTCTAGGAACTGTGAGAGAAATACAGAAATCCAGCAAGACCACAGTTACACACTGTCAGAGCAGCGTTTTGGATGAAAACAGCATACCTAGCTGATATATTCACTCTACGATCAAATAAATAAGCGGCTGCAGTGTTATGAATCCAACATTGTGCAGTGTAAAGATGCTCTTGACACTTTCATGTGCAATAATTATAATATTTAAGTGCATTCATGGATAAAAAACTGTTGTGTCTTTAAGATATTCATAGTGGCAGTGGTGAGTATATGGTAGGTAGTTGTAATAAGTAAACCTTTATTTGACTAGGAAGTCACATTGAGATTAAAACCTCTTTTACAAGTGAGACCTAGCCAAGACAGGGCCAAAGCAGTATAAAACAGCATACAAAACAACAACGACAACAGTAGCACACAGAATAAAACAACCAACATGATAAAATACATAAAATAGTTGGCACTGTAACTGAAGCATGATGGCAACTGTGCATGTTCCCTGTAAAATACCCACATAATCTGATTGTTTATCAGTTAATAAGCCAGTCTGGTTTGTGATTACATGGAAGCAGTGTTCCACCTATGTCGCTGTCAGCTACTGTGGGGAGTAAAGTTTTGCAGTTAAAAAATGGCCGTATGAATAGTTCATGGGCTAAGAAGTGAAAGTGGAGATGTGAGACATGCATGCCATTGCTTTGTGGTGACATGCCACGTGTCACTGCTGGTGGCAATGGCAGCCGCTGATTTGCCAAGATTAGCCCTGACATTTATTTTTGCTCCTGCTTCAAAGGCAAAAGCCCCCAGTGTCTCCCAGTAACCCTCAGCCCCCAACACCAGTGCGACAACCTAGTTTCTTTCCTCCTTCTCTCTCTCTTCTTTCTCATTTTGAACAATAAAGATGTGGGGTTCCAGAAAAAAATAATAAAAATCAAATGACGTTGTGTAAAATTTCCAATGGGAACGTTTTTTTGTGGAAAGGAAAGATGAGGCAGTGCAAATGTTTTCTGTCCTGACCCATGGGGTTTTAGGGGGTTAAAGTGCCTCTGGGTGAACTTGCCACTCCTTTTGTCAGATTATTTAAAACATCAGAGTTATAGAAGGGGGCAGAGAGAGAGAGAGAAAGAGAGAGGACAGAGAGGGAGTGGGGGTGGGGGTGGAGGGGAAAAGAAAGAGAGAGCAGGAGAGAGAGGGACAGATATGGTTCTGTAGCAGAGAGCAGCGTGTTCCTTCCAGTGTTTGTCCCTGCCCCTAGTCGGACTGCCACTGAGCTTGGCTGAGCTCTGCCTGTTTGCTACTCCTGGATATACAGCCCTACCCTGTATAAAGTGTCTGTGTGCATGTGTGTTTGTGTGTAGGTGGCTGACAGGATTCTGCAGCATGAATCCTTGCCCTTCTTTCATTTTTTCTCTTGTTTCTGTTGTTTCTGGTGCCCCTGAAATGACACTTTCACCCAAGGGCGAAGGCACACAAGTTCTGGACACTGTCTGTCATCCACTTTTGCATAAAAGGACCCGCATCTCCTCGTTGTAAGGTAGGCACCCCAATTTGCTTTAAGGTATTTTACTACCAAGCCTTTTTTCCTGCAACACCTGGTCTGTCCTCTGTGAGAAGTTTTTTTATGAAAGGCCAATGTTGTTTGATCATTAAATTGTGCATTTTTACTGCTTCTGAAGTCAGCTTTGTGAGATAGGAGATTAGACTTAGTAAAACTAAGCTTTTATTAATCAATTATAATTATACATTGTTCCATGTGGCTGAAATTTGCTGAGAGAATTGCCCAGAGTTTTAATTATGATGTAGCCTATAAGTAACAAAATGCATATTTGGCTGTATTTATTTGTATTGTAATTTCACGATAACACCAATTTTAACTGGAATTGGTAAAGTGATAATAACTGTACTTCCTTCCATGGTTCATTAGAATAAACGCGATCCGTAATGTAGTACATATAATAAATAGTACCCTTCTTACAAAGCATCGACATATGGAAGGTGCTGTTGTTACTTGCAGTCTGACAATAACAGTCTGCAATATATGAACATCACGTAAGTTTTCTGAAACGGTGAATTAACGGTGCTTAGCTATCATCAAACAGCTCATACGCTGCAGCAGCCTTAAGGAGGAGAAGGAGAAGAGGAGAGGAGAAGGGGTGGTCTCCGTCCGATTTAACAGTTACTACTGCCAGCTATAGATTTTTTTTTTATTTTTAAAGTGGGATAATGGTGTAACGTACAGATCGTTCGTCGTCCCAAATGTAGCTGAACAGCTTGAAGCCGATCGAAACCCGTTCTCTCTACCGTAGCTCTGCAGCTGGCGAGCAACTCTGTCCAGATCCAATGGACGGTAGCGTTTGTAGTTCGAGCGATTCATCCCGAGACTCCTCGTGGCGCGCGCGTGTGAAGTGTTTACGTTATGTTCGATATTAAAGTTGAGTTATACTAGATACTAGATATACCAGTGATGCCCTATCTACGACAGTCCAGAAAATTATATTTGAGAACCATTCAAAAAAAGCCATTGTCAGGTTATTGCAATATCTATATACATGCAAATGTATATAGGGTTTTGCATGTGCCAGCCGTGAAAAAGTCAGCTTTAATCTACATAGATTTATCGATTTTATGGACAGTTTCAAACAATCCACTATTTTATAAAACATTTTATATTGTGTTGTTCAGGTGGAATCTACCTGCTTGGTGACAACTATATATCCCTGCTCAATGCAGTTATGCCTACTGTACATAATAAGCTCATTTTAAAAATGCAGGCTATTTCCATCTAGTCAGCTAGCTTTATAAAAAAATTAAAATATATAATCTGCTGTGACAATACATCATTGCATGCAAGAAGAATAAATTAATCAGGTGTGAAATACTGTTTGTAGCTCATTGACAGACTTACTTATATGCAGTATTTCAGTATATTTTTTTCATTGGTGGCTAGAGTGCCTGGCGTATCAAAACATTTTCAGTGTGACTTTGTTACCTACAGCAGATACCTAGTTGCTGTGACTGAAAATACTTACCAGCAACTGTATGCTACCAGTCGCAAAACCTGCCCATGATGGTCAGAAACACGCCCGCCCCACAGATGAAATTGTTGACCGGGGTGAGGTTGCAGTTGGAGGAAGGAGATCTGAACAAAAACTTTCTAGTTTTCAGGCACCTATTGTACATTACAAGTGTCTGAAATGACAATACACATTTTTTTGCACCTTACATTGTGCCTGAACATAGAGTAGTATCTGACTGCACAACTATTACTGCAAAAAAACATCTTCACCCACGGGTTCATCTTCAAAGTAGCCCAGGTGGCACAAAAAATCAACACTAAATGTAGGTTGAATGGTATTGTCATTGCCTATTGCTATCTACATAAGAGAATGACATTAATCTACACGTTACAAGTAGCTAATTTAATTTTAAACCTTTGCGGTAAAGTACTGAACAGATGGATATTCAAAATAATTACAGCTATATTTTTGCTAAAGTATTTATAGGATAAGTATTTTATTATTTTATGTAATTAGGGGATACATAAAATAGTAAAAATTGTATTATTTTATATTCATTTTGTGTATGCTGAATTTCAGATGGTGTTTTGCTAGTAACTTTATAGCCTGTCAAAATACAGAAAGTTTCTGACTGATATTGGCCATATGCCAGAGGCAGTCTTTTTCTTCACTCTACAATTGGGAAAATTCCTTGGAACTGAAAAGTGTATTAGCTGGAAAGCAAAGTTTTAAATAGCATTTTAGCTTTTGTGTTTAGTATATTCATTTATTTATTGAGTAGCCTATACTCTTATGAATTTATTTTGTGTTTCATGTTGGTGGATGACATATTGTTATTAAGGTAATGCCTAATGCACATTATACAATTTTAGCCAGGATTCTGTAGTCAGGCTAATTTTCCGGGTCTTAAGTTAATCTCAACAAAATTCCCCAGTCTTTGCTTGATCAGTGCACGTGCCCATGACCTACAGTCCTTCAATGGGACATGGTCAGAGACTCACCTGACACAGTCGTTAGCTCGTCTGCAACACTTGCAAGAATATCAAACTAGTTAGATTTTATCTTAAGTCTTTAGACATGGTTCGTGCAGTGTGTGATACACAAACACTCGTTTTTCCATGTGGAACCGTCAACAGCCAATGAGCTTTCGGCATCACCACAGCTTCAGGAAATAAACATGGCGAAGAGGACGAGCACGCCGTGTAAACGAAAGTAAGCGATAGATAGCCATAACCTGGAGTGAAATTTATTTACAGTAAAATGACTCCTTGTATAGGGGAGAAGGGGTTGAGCCAGCAGCCATGTGATGTAGCCTATAGTTATTGGGTTACATGGTGAATCAACTAGAGACATAACTGTTTTTGCCATGTGGAGTGATTTTATTGAGCTTTAATATAATGATTCTTGTGTCTGAGGGGACGTTAAGGTGATATCATATCATTGCTGTAGCCTATAACATGGTTAGTTCAGATGTGATATTTTATGTTTACATCAGCACGTCTGGGTTTCTGACTCTTATTCCACAACATCTGTGGAGCAGTATGTCAACCCTAACTCCATCAATTCCACCGACAGAAATAGTTTTCCATACGTGGTGTTACTGTTGGTTTTTCACTGCATTGGTTGGCTTTCACGCTAGATTAAAAAAATAATACACTGTGTTCTAGTAACCAATACCTTATGCTAAATCCAGCTTGGTCATTCAGAAAATATGTAGGTAACTCAGTAAATAAATAAATAAAAATAAAATAATAATAATAGTAATAATAATACAACAACAATAATGTGATTCTTGTAAATTATTGTTTTGGTTTGGGTCATTCAGCGTACCCTAAACATACAATATGTGCTCATGTAGTTTTGTGTGTCCATGGAGTGTTTGTGTCTGTGAGTAAGCCTGTACTCTTGTAAGAGAAAGGGAATTCATATGTTTTCCCAGTAGTTTTAAGCAGTGGTTGAGGTTTATGTGTAGATGCCATGTGATGATTTTAATGAAGAGTAAAATTGACTGTTCATGATGGCAGAAGCCTCTGCAGTGAAAGGTAGTGACTTTTACCCACATTCTCCTCCTTTCATTTTATTCAAGACAGGGTTATATGTAATATCACATACTTCAAAGACAATACAAAACAAACAAAAACAAAATATAGGATTTAAATGTCCTACCTCTTGACAAAGCATACCCAGGTGCCTTCTGGGAAATCTCTCCAGGATAAATGGCAGAAGTAAATTGGTTACAGGTGAGCAAGTAGCCTCCCACCTCTGGTTGTTAATAATGACTAACGCCAGATGAGTACCAGGCAGCACTTGTCAAATATGCATCATTGGCTTTTCCAGGTTGCACTTTGATCTCTCAAAAGTGGTTCAATGCTTTTGGCTTAGAATTTTGAAATCCTGAAATTACATTGTAATAGTGATCCCAGAAATGAAGAAAAATGTATTACCCTTGCTTTAGAATAGGTAGGACATAGATAAAAGCTATTTAAAAAAAATTCCTTAAAACTTATGAAAAGCATGCAAGCTTGTAAAATATATTGTGGACGCTGAGGGGCAACAACACTAGTGACTACTCAACATGATATCCCCAAAATAGGCTTATGTTCTCATGTTCTGATGCCACTCCCCCACCCCCTTGGTCTGTACTGTCCTGGTACTCTGATTGGGTCAGTGCTGAGCTGGTTGTGGCCGAGAGTCCTGCAGGGTGATGGATAATTAGCCATATCATCACCCAGGAGGGGTTTCAGCAGGCTGTAACCCATCTGATTATTAAATGATGACTCTTGTATTGCATTTTAACTGGATATTGTACTCACGTATTTGTATTGTATGACAGTTGTATTTGTTTTTATTCTTGTGTTATTGTTGTAACAATTTTTATGCTGCTTTCTTGGCCAGGTCACTCTTGAAAAAGAGATTTTAATCTCAATGAGACTTTTACCTGGTTAAATAAAGGATATATATTTAGGGTGATCGGATGCCCACTGTCTGCCTGTGGCAGTTCTGCAATAACTCAGCTGCTGGATTGTGAAGTTAAAATAAGTGGGTGTTGGTGTTTCAGTGGATGCACATGTTCTGCACCTTCCCAAATTATTGGGTGCACATTATTGAGGGTTATTGGGTTGTGAAGTCAAGTTGTACAAACAATATTCTGCCCTTCAAATTATTAAGCCTCAAGTTTCAGGATTGTGTTCTTGAATCTTTTCAGATTTTTGAATTGAATATAGCAATGGATAAGTGAAGTGTGAAGTGCAAAACAATATGTATTCTCCACAATGTTTGTTTACAGCCACATAGACTAGTGGTTCTCAAGCTGTTCTCTTACATGGGTAAGTTGTAGCTAGCCAGTTTGTTGCAAGGCTTTATTTGAGCAAAGGGGTGATTACTAAAAATTTTCTATTATTATTATGAATTGTATGTATGTATGTTTTGTTGAAATATAACTGTTTGGTGGTCCAGTGAGAGCCATCGTCTCAACTGACATGGGTGGACTTTTTGACCTCTGGATGGACACCATGGGGAGAGATGGTTTATTGTGTAAAACAGAAAAGGAACAGAAGCCACTTGTATTGGTGTAGTTCCTAAACATAGCCCCTGGGTAAGGTTGCTTTTTCACAGATAATGACCACTAGGAACTGACTTAAGAGAAAAAAACACTTATCTTATAAACTATTGTAATGCTGGTAATACATTTTCTTTAGGGACATCATGTGAGAGCATTTACTTTAGTGACGTCATGTGAAAATTGTAGCGGTATGTGTACAGGTCAAGGTGAGAGGTCAGCTCAGTCAAATCAGCTGTTATTGTAGAGAGTACTATCTGCTCACACATGCATTCAGTCTACTCCAAACCCTTATCCTGGTGTTGTATACTGTACATCCTTGGCTATGATTGGAAAAAGAAATCTGGTTTCGCCCAGTAGCAGAAGTACATGTAACCACTACAGGATTTCTATGTTGTTTTTCAGAATACGTATGTCCTGTTTGTTTACTGAGTGAGACCCCTGTAGGGGTCAGGGGATTTGGACCTATTTCCAGCTTCAGGCCATGTCTTTACTGAACATAGTTTTGGAGATAACAGAATTTATTTAAGACAGGGGATTCTTACAAAAAGCCCCGGGTTTTAAGGGGTTAATTGCATGGCTGTTAATGTGCAGCCTGCAGGTGCATTCATGCACTTACAATGTCATGGAAGCCAGAACACTTTCGCATTTATGTTCCCTCTGTCAACTAATAAAATATCTTTATAGGGGCAATCTTGAGGTTTGTTCAATATTTGTTAAGTATCATATTTGATCCTTTTTAAACACACAAAATGTTCCTCAGTTACATAAAAAGCAGCCCTTAATATAACATTCTAACATTCCTCAGATTCCACCCTCCTCAACAGAAAGTTAGCTGTTGTCTGATGCCATCTTGGTCATATGACAGCAGCCGGGTAAAAAAACAAGCCAGTCCAGGCAGGTGTTTGCACCCAGAATAATCATGGCTTTACTGAGTTAACTCCTGCCATGTTGGCCGATGGCCTTGCAGCAGAAAGCAATGCAACAGCTGCTATTTTATGTGTTTTCTTGCTTATGCTTGCTTATGCTACTGGACAGTGCTTAGTGCTTTTGCTTTATTGGAGAATAGAAAGAGTTGAAAGAGGTGTATGTGTATACACTTTATGCACAGTGTCTGTGAGTGCAAAATGGCTTAAAGGTCTATTTTTTCTACCTTTCTGCTTTGAATTGGGTCGTAGGGTTCTTCCTTTTACTTCAATTTAGATACCTCAGATAAAGTTGTACTTATATATTGTAGTGATTCAATAGTGGGGCTTCCTAACCGCTCTGCTAAATGGGAATTAATCTTTAGCGTAGTAGTTTACGTGTGAGGGGACCCAAGTTTGAGTCTTGCCTGATCATCGGTCACCACTATTATGGGGGGACTCAACACAGAAACAGCTGTTCCTGCAAAAAGGTAAAACATAAATGCATGTACATACCATGAAACAGAGGCTGATAATCAGTATTTTTTTTCTCATATTCATCTTTTAAAATTAGAGGCCAACAGTCACTCAGTTCAGTGGCTGAAGTGGAGTAAAAGGTGCCCCAGTCAACAATATTAAGAGCGCTGCACAAAACTGGCTCTGTATGTACCATGTAAGAAGCCGCTAACCTCAATTTAAAATAAAAGTTACACTGACATACTTCCTGACACTTTTAAAAGGATACAGTACCCCTTTTCAAGAATGAATGGCTGGTGATTTGAACCCCTAAAATTACACTAAAATACCATGCATACATTTATGCTTGCACATTAATGACAGCCTAACACTTACTGAGATTCATTTTGCAGCATCTGTGATGATGATACTTTGTAACAGTGCACGAAAAGTACCAGCGTAGATAAATGCTGAATTATGGTGAAAGGTCAGGTCAGCTTTTGCAGGTATGCCATTCATGCAGAGAGGAGATTGCTGATCATAATTCTTCTCCTTAAAACCCACTCAAAATGAGCACTCTCTTTATGCTATAAAAAGGGCATAAAAGGGCATTACTTAAAGGGCACCTCAGTCTCTTGTCAACACTATAATGGCATGTTGAGTCTATTAGAAAGAATGACTGCTGCAACAAAGTAGAATGAATGACCACCACATAAGGTGGTATTCTGTGTTTTGTGGCTATTGTGAGAAGGTCTTTGTGCAGGCACCCAGGGAGTTCACCCATTAAACATTACATTCACTGAAGAATGACTACTACAGCAAAGCCCATAGTTTCCTCTACCTCTGCTCTTACACAGGTAACATTACTAATCATTCATACAGAATGCACTCCTAATACACTGAGACACAAGCAATGGCTTCAGTCTACAAAACCTGCTGTTTTCATCTTAGCATATTCTGTTTATTTATCACTGTACTAGCTGAAATATCTCTCTCTCTCTCTTTCTCTCTCTCTCTCGCTCTCTCACACACAGACACACACACACACACACACACACATCCACATCTAAACCGGCCACCCCATACCATATCAGCATTCTATTTCATTAAAAAACATATAATTAAGAGGGAGACACTAAGTCATTCCTGGCTGACATCCAAAATTCAGCCGACTTAATAAGCCCCACATCAGCTCATACTTTCATTTCATTAATAATGTTTCTGTCAGTCATATGCTGTAAGACTCCAGGGACACAACCACAGAGCAGCAACCCTTTCATGTGCCTGGAACACACGGTGGAATGTGATAGAACCGAGCCCTCCTTCGTTAGAGTGATGTGCTCTACCTGTCAATGAAACTAAAGCAATGAGATATGCAAATGTTGTCTTTTGCATTTATGATGTCACTGATATTGCTGCCTTGCACCCGATGTTGTCTTCTGCCTGGCTTACACCAACATTTGGAAAGCTGCCCAGCGACAGAATGGTAACAGATTGGGTATTGAATCATTATGATCCCACCATAGGGGACATTATAGAAACGGGATCTTACTGTCATTCACTAATTTTTAACCACTATGACGAACACAAAATTGCTTTTTTAATGTGTATGTAATGCCAGTATGTTGTAACAATAATATTGGGCATAATTTGGAAAGTTAGCTGGTTTTATACACCGTGTTGATCTATCCCACAATATCATTAAATAGTTAGTTCAGTCACGGAAACCCACGTATTTGAACATTTAAATTCATATGCAATGTGGTTATTTAGGTTTGACGCTGAATGGATCTGCTTGGGTACTTGTGTACGCATCAGCGAGCACTGACCTGTCAAACAGAGAGCACAATACGCCTCTGCTAGTAAATAG
Source organism: Anguilla anguilla (assembly GCF_013347855.1). Taxonomy (NCBI): domain Eukaryota; kingdom Metazoa; phylum Chordata; class Actinopteri; order Anguilliformes; family Anguillidae; genus Anguilla; species Anguilla anguilla. The sequence goes on along the minus strand of NC_049211.1, from coordinate 20,789,198 downwards.
GAGATATACCAAAGTACCCTAGTACATGTAAGCTGATCCAAACACAGCTGCTGTGCGCATGTACATCATTCATTGATGAACTGGTGCTAAGGACAGTTTTTATTTTCCATGGGAATGATCACTTTCAATTTAGCATTAATTGTATCCTGGTGATGGAATTCAAAGTTGAAAAATATAACAGGACATTTTTTAGTTTTGGGGGACACAAATGTCAGCATAAAAAATGACGTTTGGCAATAAATCACTTGGCTATAAGTCTATATTGCTCCCCTTTTCTTTGCCCTCAGGTTGGCATAAATTAAAAATGTTAGTGAAAATGAGAAGTGCCAGAATGGCAAAAAAAAGACCTGCAAAAAATTCCATAACTGTCTTTTAGTGAAAGAATGCCATACCTTAAGTCACATGTGAGTGTACGTTTGCGCCTGAAACTTTTACAGCCATATGGCTTGCAGAATCAATTTCATGCACTGCAACACACACTTTAAGAGTACATAACAGAACAGAATAATGAATAAACCCCCCCCCCCCCGCCCTCCCCTGTTCCTTCTCTTCCTCGGTGACTGGTGGGTGTGGAATCCCAGACAAGTGCCTCCTCTATTCTATGGACAGGGTTCAGTAGGAAGGTATAGAATCTGAGTTGGTACACTGAAATGAAAAAGGAAGGAGAACTTTCCTTTAGAAGCCATCCACACACAAGGACAACAACCTGCATTAAAACAAGGGGGTTTCGCTCCTGTTGTTTCATGCATCAGGTAGGGAGCTGGCCTTAGCTGATCAAATCCATAGGATCATATGGGATGTGTTAGGACACTGTACTGTGACTCATTAGCAGGATCCCTTCTGACAGTTGCAGTGAATCCTGACTCCAAGGCGAATGCTGATATAATCAGCATTCTGTGTATTGTGTTTTATCTCCTTGTCTGTTTGTGCAATTTGGTGGTATTTGATGAGGAGGGTCTGACTGGAATGAAGGAAAGAGGAAAACATGTTATTCTAAACTTTCAGTTTTTTCCCCCTCATTATTTTGGCCTATTAAACATATGCAGTGCATGCTTAATGAAGTGAATATAGTCCCCCCTCCTTTGTCATATGCAATTTCTAGTGTAGCGTTGTCTCAAATGTCATAAATATTTACAGAATATTAATTAAAAATAAGTTCATGGCCATTATAAAAAGTATGTAAAATATGTAAGCCATGTAATATATTTAGTAGTGACAAAAATGGCACACAATTACATTTCTTCATATAGAGCACCATACAGTGTCTGACTAGATTATATTTGTTGTTCATATTCTGACACTCCAGACTTAATACAGACAACTGCAAGGGAATATTTATTTATCTAGTATGCCTATTAATTTAATTAACTAAACAATGTATCTGAATTTGTGTTAAATGTTCCTGATGCATTATTCTATCAATCTATTATTTAATTGAGGACCCCAGTAGAGTCACATGTTGAAAACAAATTAATTTCCTTTTCCAAAAATATTTACCCTAAACATCACAACAACGGAATCAAACTTTGGAGCAATTGCAAAGAGTTCTTGCAGGCTTGCTATGCAACATTTGCCAAACTAAAGAGCAAGGTGATACTGGAATGCATCTGTAAGAATCTGACCGGCCAGTGGCTCTCACAGCCACATAAATATAACACTGGTGTCTAAAAAACTGCGGCTTTCTTTGAGAAACAGCCATTAGCAAGCACGTCACAGAGGTGCCCTCCAGGTGTCCAGTGGGGTCACATCCTTGCAGTACACTTCAGCTTAAGGGCAGCTGGAGGGGGTAGAACGTTGTATTTGTCTCTAAGTGATTTGGATCAGCCTGAATGTCAGTGGAGGACACGCCACATGGCATTTCCGAGCTCCAAATGAAGCTGATCCAGCAATGTGTGATGTTAGGGCTAACATTAGGGCTATCTCTGATTTGCGGGTTTGCCTTGAGGGAAGCTTTGTCAGCCGCATCTCCGGCTCCTTCATTGTAACTGGCATGTTCCGGTAAGATGGCCTTGAAGCCAAACGCTCTGCAGTTTTATTTGTTTTACACCAGTAAAAAACAAATAAAAATGAGGCAACTTTTAACGGCTTGTCTTCTCCAAGCCCTTGACACAATAATTGTCTTTTATTTTGTGCAATTGATTGGGCACTTTCTTACAATGCATTCCATGCACAGTAATGAGCGATCAATAGGAGACCTGCTGTAAATCCGCATGGCAGGCCAGTGTGAGGTTGTGAACAGAGGGTGAAGAGAATAATTGAATATGTCACCCCAGCCTATCAACTGTGAGTGACATTTGGGGGAGGGGCAGGGCCCATGTGCTGCACGACAAGCTGAGTTAAACTGGAGAGACGCACGAGTGTATTTGTGTGTGTTAGTTTGTGAATACCGGACTTGGATCAAATACGTATTTGTTTTAGATTAAAATACTTTTCTGTGCTCTATTGATCTTGCCTGGTGTAATTGAGCCTGCCAGTATGACCAGAAGGCGGGGTTTGCACTTTTTGGCAGTATTTAATTGGTTTCAATACACCAGACAAATACATTTCTAAAGCGTAGAAGAGTATTTGAATGCAAAACAAATACGTATTTGATCCAGGTCTGGTGGATACATGTGAGTATTTTTGTTTGAGTCCTATTCTACATCTAATCCAAGGATTTCAACATGATTCTCCTCACCCATAATCACTGTTATATGAAAGAGCTATTTCTTACTGTACCCAAACCTAGAACACCAGTCGAGATGTAGCCATTTGATTTGGTTACCTACTGTAGCTGAGACAGCAAAACCATAATTCGTACCTCCTGTCTGCTCTGTTCAAAGAGGAGATGCTCAGCCATGCCTCCCGCGGACATCCTGGCATTTAAAAAACTCCATAAGATACTAAAGGGCGCTAATAAAAAAGTTTAACAGAAAACATACAGGGAGAAATACCATGGACCCAGTCACATTCTTTCACCCTTCTTCTAGTTTTGGGCCTGAATATAAGAACACTAACAAGGTTCCTTTATGATTGCTATTGCATGTTTTCTCCTAAAGTATCTGCCCACCTACAAGAGCAGCTACTCACAGGCCCTTTCATAACAAATCCAGCATCCCAAATTCAGGCCAGAATCCCAGGATGGAGACATATGTCTTCATAAATTAATCAGCTCATGCCCTTTGACAAACCAAAATGGAGGTTAAATGTTAAAATGCCCATGCGCAGGCAAGAAGGGTGCTGACAGCAGTGAGCCCAGCTTCCACACAAATGATAAGCAGAACCATTAGTCAGGGTCAAACTCATTAGAGTCCGCAGGGCCAGCAAGTCATCATGCCTGAAGAACTAGCCGGCTCCCCTGTGAGGCATTACCACACATCTCCAAGCACAGTCTGATTCACCCCGCCCCACACTGGGAAGGGAGAATGTTTCTCAGGCACTGCCTGTAAAAGGAAGGTGAGAGGGGCAAGAATCAATGCTGGCTTGTGCCTCACTACTGACAGCGAGAAGCCAGACTTCTGAGCAGGCTTACAATCCTGCCATTGATTGCAGATTATGTGGAATCCCCTACCCGGGCTGCCATTTCAAACTTGATCTTGATCTTTCAGCTGTTGCCTTAGGTGTTTTCATCCCAGAAAAGAACATTTGGACATGCAGAACAAATGTGGACAAAAGACCGCTGAACTCTCAATTAAAAGATCATGCCTGTAAACAGGGGAGCCTCTGTCCCCACCCGTCTCATCCTCAGGGGTCCTAAAGGACCACGTGTCATCCCATGGTCTCAAGGCCTTCTCTGAGTCACATGGTGACTGGAACGCAGGCAGCCCTGCCCCTCCCCTCCCCCCTCGCCAGGCATGCCCCCCTCCCCCCCCTCCATGAGAAAGGTCAGGCAGTCGGGTACTGAGGAAAGCACTGACAAGGCTAGAGCCAGCATCCCGGATACGTCCCATCCCCTGGCTCGCATGTGCAACAAGTGGCACTGCACTCACCTGCTGCAAGGTCAAACGCTACAACTTCACAAGCTTACACGTCCGGACAGCATGCATGGCACCAGCCGCAACTTAACTGCCAGATAACGCAGCAGCTGCATTTTAAGAGGACTGTGTGCTGTCTGGGAGGTCACCACTGCAGTTTGGTTTCAGAAAGGTTGTCCAAGGACAACCAAAACCAAAAAAGTGCTATATAATACATACAGGGGAAAAAAAGACAAAACAACGTTCAGGGTTTGTTCTCCCGAATCTGGACATAGAGTTCCCTCCCCCTCCTCTCTTCCTCCCCCTGCCTTTCCTCTTCTTCCTCTCTCAGCAAATGCAGCCTACATTTCTGCTGAAGGCACAGGGCTCCAAGGTGACTGCTCAAACTCTGAGGCGTAAGAGTTCTGGATATGCCATCTGGATATGCACATCAGGGATTGTGAAAATGAGGGGCACAGAACATCAAAAAACAATGCCCTGTGATCAGACTGCACATGTGCCACTGCACATCCAAGCCTATGTGTGACTCCTGACTAATGAAAACGGTTTCTGACAGTGATGCCAGTGCCGGTGAAGCTCTCTTAACTCTCCATCTTTCCTTAATTAAAATGCAATAAATAATTACTTGTGGTGTTGTGTTCCAGAAAGTCTATGTTAGCAAAATATAGTTATGAAACATCCGCTCTAGATGATTGTTATGCATTGTAAGTTATGTGGAAATTTTCAGTTTTTAAATACACTAGGGGCTCATATACAGGTTTGCCCTTCAATCAGGCTCTTCTGTGAACAGACCATAGCATTGCAAGAACTTCTGAGATTAAACAGGCTACTGGAATAGAGAACCCCACCTCCCTATGTTATGAAATCATTCTTCAGGAAGCATTATTTTATGATACAAAATAATTACCAATTCATTTTTAATGACATGCTCTTAACATTATGGGTTGTTTTATAGAGGTAGATGTAACATTCATATTTGTATCTTTTGGAAATTAGTGAAGTTCGTATGTACATTGAATAACTTTTGGGCTGTAGATAAAGACTTAGCCACTTACATCTTCAGGAATATCTGCACAGAACATTCTGGCTTTGCTAGACATGCAGCTGGTGGGTTTGATTCTAATCCTCAGACTAACTGTGCTGAGCATGGCTTTCCAGTGCAGTTATCATTATTCAGCTGCCTTCATTGGCTGTCATTTATTCATTTTCAAATAGCCTTGTAGTTTTTCCAAAGGACTACAGCAGGACATTTGCAGAATTGTCTATGTAATGTGACAAGTAAGTCCAACCAGTAATGTTTAGAACTGGCAGGAGATTGAGGCATCTGGAGTTGTGCAAGCATTGACTGAAACTATTTTACCCTGCATGTCTCTGATGCACAGTAAATCAAGCTCACTTTTTTATTTGTGTCCCCCCCCCCCCCCCCCTGTCCAGTTGACTTTGTGTGAGTGACTGCAGTCAAAGCTGAATCATCAGTCATTTCTGGCTGCAGATTAGTAAATTGGTGTCCAGTGAAGTTCCTGCCTGGCAGAGATAGATGGCACAGCCATACCAGCACGTGTCAGTTGGAACGCAGCTGTTACAAATTCCTCTTCAGATGTGAGCACAATACCCCCCACCCCCTGCTCCCTTCTCTGTCCCCTCCAACAGCTTCTGAGCTGCAGCCAGTACCATCAAGTCCTCTCCATTATCCCTTATCCCTCCCTTCAGCATAGAAATTACAGTATCCAGGACAGCAGTCGGACAGGCTCCCGCTCTTACTGTATGCAGGTTGTTGCAGGAGGAATCCCTTATGAGGCCCCCGACTAACATGCTTAATTTGCCGACTCCTTAACAAGCACATCATTTGCATTGCTTCAACAGCCAGGCTGTGAGGGATACAAATTTAGATGCGCAAACACTACAAAATTTGCGCTTTTAATGTATGTTTATACGTAATATATGTATTTGGGTATGACTTGAGTGCATGTGTAAATTAGCAGATCATTATGGCTAGCTGCAGTCTCATTACATAGATGTGCGTGGAGAAATGAATGAGCTCCTACTACCTTTGTATGAGGGAGATCTCTGGGCATGTCCACGCAATCCTTTACTCTGTTAGTGGCTGTGTGCTTTATCCTTTATTAAGAAGAGTCTCTCCTGGGTCTGGGCACATAATGGGAAGCAAAATGCCGTTGTGGAGAGTCAACTGCCTGCAAAGGTTTTCTGTCCTTACAGAAGTGTAATTATTTTCCTCTTTGGATGCATCAGTTTTGATTGGCTGCCTGGAGTCATCTCATGAAGGATGCAAGATAATTTGCAAAAGTTAATTAGAAGATATGAATATCTGTGAAGATGTTTCTGCTGAACAGACTGGCTAAAATAAATGGTTGGCTTTGATGCTCAGGGTTGCTGCCAGATGTTGAGAAAAGGGGGCCGTGCTCTCACTCCCATTTCTGCGAGCGTGTACCTCTGCCACCAAAGCGAGGAGTACATGCAGGTCTGCAGTATGCCTGATCAATGACAGGCTGCTTCACATACAGAGGTGCCCGAAAGAGATCAAAGGATCTGTGGTTTAGGCCAGAATTACTATGGAGGGTTCGTGTAGCAGCGGAAGTGGCACAGAGCCCGCTTCCTTTCCGCGCCCGAGCTTGTGGATTACAGCTGTTACACAAGACATGGTCAGGCACGGCGTTTCGACGTGTGCACAATATGTAGCATATTTGACAGGTTTCTGCGATGTAAACACTCCACGTCCCGTGCAATTCCAGCCTTACTTGGAACAAAGAGTCTTCTTTACTCCCAGGAGTAATGTAAAAAACGCATACAACAATATGCTAATTGTGCCAACTGGTACTGTGGGGTACAGGCTGTGGTGTATCAAAAAAGTGTTTCAAAAAAAATGTAAATAAATAAATACCATGATATTGGAGTCACAGCTGGTCAGAACCGTTGCAGATTAAATTATCAAATTATTTATAATTTTTTGTTAATTAGTTCAAAGATCTAAACCCTCATCTTACAGTTTATGTACTGGATTACAGAAATTCATGAATCTTTCTTTTGAAAAGTGAAATATTCCAGTTGCCTTTGTTTCTGTGACCAAATGTGTATAGCCTCACAGTTTATTGTTATGTTTTATATAACAGCCTATTGTGGCACAGTTTGCACAGTTTTGAATGCATAGGCTACATAAAAATACATTCCTTCAATTGCTTTTCTTTATGGAATCCATTGCATGTGCATCATCTGTTTGACTGAGAATTCCAGGCATGTAGGCAAGTGCAGGTCTAATGGCTCCTTCTCATTGCTCCACATAAAGCTATCACTGTCATTATTATGTCATTACAGAGAAAAGGCCCTGTCAAAACGGTTACATAGAAGTTAACATCTTTAGCACTTAGCATTTTTGTTGACACCCCACTCAGATCAATCAGGAAACAAAGCCTCAGTGCTGTGTAATCCAGACACAATTAAACCTAGCTCATAATGTGCTCATTAAAGTGCATTTGAAGTCCATGACAGTAACTATTAGAGATGAAGTACATCAGACTCCAACAGAGCGTCTGTGGTATTTCATTTCAATAATTGTGACATTGCAAATGCCACAAGAAGCAATTGTTTCATTCAAGTGTTGTGGCACCATTATGACATGGGATGTTTAGGTGCAAAGAAATGACACACCCTCCTGTCATTCGAATCCTACAGGTGCAATGAGTGCTGTGGCTCCCATGTAGAGGTGCAAATGTGGTCAGGCCACAGAGTAGCATTGCAGATGGCTGAGCAGACATAAGCCACTGAAACCCGTGCTCACTGGCAAGGGAAGACCAAGAGCACTCAGAGCACCTGTGGAGGATCATGCATGATTTCCACCACATGATAGAAGAATTTACACACATTGGGCCTGAAATTGATATTTTTGATCGATCTTGCAGAAAAAAGTCTGGCCATCAACATGATCCTTCTTGAAATTGTTAATATCATCTATCTGATTGTTTAATTCTGTAGCATACTCAGCACATACTTAGGTATTTGAGATTGTGAAAGATATGCTATTACTGACTATAGGCAAACAAACTTGGATTTATTTGTTTTGGGATTGTAGTGCATTTATGTTAACCTTGTGAGACCCAGTGTTGCAAAAAAAATATTTTCTTGCACCCTAGAGACACCTTTTGCCAAATAGCGGTTTAGAACAACATTTTACAGTTCCACAGACCATATAATATATTTTAACAACGTATTTGAAGTCAGACAATTTCAACTGTTACACAGAGTCTCTAGAGCACACACAAGATTCTTCAAGCAGATCCTCTCTCATAACATCTGGATTTTCTACCATTGAAGTAAATTACCACCAATATTTTTTATTGGGATGCCAAATAGTAGTGTAGTATATGTGGATTAAACAAAACCATGAAAGTCCAATCTTGGCCATGTAGCAAAAATGCAACATTGGGTCTCACTGGTAGCACAGCCATTTGTGTATTAGCAGGGAAACGGCTTACTATTACATTTTGTCAGAACTGTATGTCCGCAATGTTCCATGAGTTGTGTTGACTGGTAAGCTGGTGTCGTTATTGTGGTAGGTTGGAGGGTAACCAGCACCTCCCTTTGCTGCCCCCCCCCCCCCACCTCCCCTTCAAAATACAAAAATGATGCTGTAGTATTAGCCCACCATTTTACAAGAGTTGTAGTGCATTTTAGATGCTTGTGTCATTGTGTTATGTAGTTGGAGGGTAACAATGCCCCCCCCCCCCCTGCCTTTTTTCCATTTCAAACACTATATGACTCAAAACAGCAAGACCACTTGTTGTTCATCAAGAATTCAGTCCTGGCAAATTATGACTAGAGCCCCCTCAGAAGCAATAGTTTGGCGGCATGTTAGTTAATCTATATATCAAAATTTCATTAAAGGAGTCTTTGTACCATTGAATCATGTGGAGCCAGGGGAGTGATTTCAGTTTGGTAAGAGGTACTTTGCCATATGAGGCCAATTACATGTAATACATTTGGCATTGTTTCAACTGGTTCTGTGTTTACAGCTGGCAAAGAATTTGTGTTTGGGATATGGTTGGCAGGCTAGATTAATATCATAAATGCATTGTTTCAGGGATTTCATTTACATATAACCTTAGTTTTATCCCTCTCTAATGGCAATATGGCTGATGCACACAGCTGCTGTTGTGTACTTTTTAAGATGTTTTTGGGCAATGATCTTCACAGAGAAATTTAATTCCCTACGTCTTGTTTACATAATAATGCTAATTATGATTAAGTTTGTGCATATATTTTTTGCTTTTGCATTTTAAAAATCCTCATCTTTTCATCAGATGAGGTCACTGGGAAAAGATGTGCATGTTAACTTTTATTCTGACATACTGTATCTCTCAAACGAGCTGTGAACAGACACAAGGGATGATTTAAAGATTCACTCAAGACATGCCCCTACAGACAATATAGGGGCTTTTGATTTGCAATTTAAAATCCTTTTATGTTTTTTTTTATATTCATAAGTCATGCATTTAAATAGCCACTTAACTGTTTTCTCTGTTTTTTTCCATCCTTCTGTGCTACGAGTCCCTTGGCTGGGTTGTCACTGTGTGGTAACCAGTGTTACAATTACTTGCCCAATATGCCCAAGATTAAGGCCAAGAGGTCTGAAAGCACAGCCAGGCCAACACGATGCTGAAAGGAATTTACATTCAGAGCATCTGGTAGACTTTGGAGGTAATGGAGGGTTTCTAGATTGAAGGGAATTGATGTAATGTCGTCTTGGGTATACTACAGATCCTGGACAAAATTGCTTTCTGTATGACTCTCAATCTGAAAGGAGAATAGTTACATGTGTACAGCTGCCATGATGCCTGGCTTTGCCAATTTTACTGCTAATTTTCAGTATTGAGCCTGACATGTCAACTGCCAGGCATAGAATATGTTATACAATTGGCACAAAGCTTCTTATCCCAAGCAGAGTAGTTGCCAGTTCCAATCAACAAATTTAAATAATTGCTTAAAGAGGTATTCAACCTTGCAGTAATTGTATTTCTGCACCATTAAATTTCTTTGGAATGTAAGACCAGAAATTACCCACCAAAGGTCATCACATAAAACTTTCATAATGCTGTCTTGTTAAGATTCAATAAGTTCTATTCATTTAAGACAATTTAAAATTCAATAACATGTTACCAGTAGGCACCAGAAGAACATCCAAACCTATTCCAATACACACAATGCACTGATGAAAGTAAAACTATTGAGAGGGACCAAAGATTTCAATTTCAAAGAATACATTTCCAAGATCAAGCCTTGCTTGAGCACGCTGCCCTGAATTCAGAGATCAATTATCATTCACACATCACTTCAATCCAATGCCCTGAATTCAAACATTAATTATTCTTAACTGTGACTAATAAAATAAATGCACTTGTTATATTTTCAGTACAAATATATTTTAAAAATAATTAAATGGATAAATAATTATTGCAATGCATAATTATTTCATTTTTGAAGGTCAGAGAGAAATTACTCATAAGTCTTGCATCCATTTTCTAAACAGTGCAGGCCAAGACCGATGCAGGCAAGCAGGCCATTTATAACAATTATGCTTTATTTTTACTACTTACTTCAAGAGGTCCAGATATGTTTTCCTTGTGATTTCTCACAAGCACGGTCAGGCTGGGTATGTTCAAAATGTGTCTTCTTACATGACTTTACAATGAAGGGCTAATAATAAACCAACACATTCATAAAGTGTAAAAGTCTATTAACATAAAGGCATGTCACTACCTAACTGACTGCTTGTGGGTCCATAGGCCATTCTCCTAATATTATTGATCATTTTCATTTTGGATGTTGGGGAAAACAATGTTTATATTTTTAAGGAAAAAATCTCTCTCTCTCTCTCTCTCTCTCTCTCTCTCTCTCTCACTTTCTGTCAAAAAACAATCAGACTTTATGCATTGTTACCATGTAAATTTGTCAATGAGTCTCATGCCATTGAAGCTGGGCTGTCTGCTGTCTTTCCAGGAATGAGGGGTGATGGTATCCAACAGCTGTAAAATGAGCTGGGTGAAATATTCAATCTGTGGGATGAGGTTTTAAATCTCTGGGCTTCCCCCAGTCTCCAGTGGCCAGGACATGATCCCTGTGATTTTGAGAGCAGACTGCATCGATGCTGTGTCCAGTGGGCGTAAAGTTGTGGGGAGGGGGTGCTTGGCGTTTGGCAGGGCACATGATTGTGGCATGCACAGTGCCAACACTTTCACACAAACACTTTATCACAAATGCAAGAGTATAAGATTATTCGTAGAGTTTATGATTTCCAATATCACACCAAACAAGGCTGGGTTTTTCTGAAACATGTTGTGTAACTCACAAGCAAGGTGTGTCATTCATTCTTCAGAAGTATGAATGAGAGTAACCACTTACTGCTGGGTCCCTCCCTTCCATCCATAATGTCAGTTTTTCCTATGATTGGCCACTTTCTGCTGAAGGGCAGTTGTTTGCAGCAGCCCCCCTCTCTCAATTACTGTTGCTTCTCAGTGGTTTCTTAAATTTATAGCTGTTTTAAGTGTTCCAGAAATGGAATGGAAAACTCAAAAATTAAAATTCTGTCCACTGTTCTCTCTCTCTCTTTCATTGTGCCTCTCTCTCTCTCTCTCTCTCTCACCTTCTGTCAAAAAACAATCAGACTTTATGCATTGTTACCATGCAAATTTGTCATTGAGTCTCATGCCATTGAAGCTGGGCTGTCTGCTGTCTTTCCAGGAATGAGGGGTGATGGTATCCAACAGCTGTAAAATGAACTGGGTGAAATATTCAATCTGTGGGATGAGGTTTTAAATCTCTGGGCTTCCCCCAGTCTCCAGTGGCCAGGACATGATCCCTGTGATTTTGAGAGCAGACTGCATCGATGCTGTGTCCAGTGGGCGTAAAGTTGTGGGGAGGGGGTGCTTGGCGTTTGGCAGGGCACATGATTGTGGCATGGACAGTGCCAACACTTTCACACAAACACTTTATCACAAATGCAAGAGTATAAGATTATTCGTAGAGTTTATGATTTCCAATATCACACCAAACAAGGCTGGGTTTTTCTGAAACATGTTGTGTAACTCACAAGCAAGGTGTGTCATTCATTCTTCAGAAGTATGAATGAGAGTAACCACTTACTGCTGGGTCCCTCCCTTCCATCCATAATGTCAGTTTTTCCTATGATTGGCCACTTTCTGCTGAAGGGCAGTTGTTTGCAGCAGCCCCCTTCTCTCAATTACTGTTGCTTCTCAGTGGTTTCTTAAATTTATAGCTGTTTTAAGTGTTCCAGAAATGGAATGGAAAACTCAAAAATTAAGATTTTGTCCACTGTTCTCTCTCTCTCTTTCATTGTGCCTCTCTCTCTCTCTCTCTGTCTCTTGTGTTATTTTATCTCTTTGACGTCAATCACCTTTAAGACATAAGCCACATTTCTCTTTTTCATTAGCAGTTGCTATATGGCTGTAGACGTACCATCTTTTCATCTGAACGGCCCTGAGAGATGCTGTGGTTTTCAATGGAGGGCTCACACCTCACTGAACATATTCTATGTGTTCTGCGCCGTGCAGGGCTCGGAGCCAGGCAAATCCCTGGAATCCCAGGAAAGCTCCTGTTGGGTTATTGAGCTCATTGCATTGCCCCTCTAGCCTGCATGCTTCACAACTTTCATATCACCCTGTTTTTTTTTTTACCTGTGGGCTCTATCAGCAATAAAAGAATCATTTATAGAAAAAACTGAAAGAATTGCTTCCAAGGCAATAAGTATTACACCTTTATATTGGCAGAAAGAAAGACACATCTTGTTTTTCATGTATAACTGAGTATGTGTGTTTGCATGCGATTGTGTTTTCATGTTTCATGTTTTTACTTCAGCTAGTAAAATGGATAGAAATTATATTGCAGGCATTTTATTGCATTTTGCTGTTATGACATTAATGTAATTTCATCAAGACAGCATTTGTATGAAGGGTAAAGGGACTTAACTATAAATAATTAATTGATTATTTTATAGTATAATTTTTATGGAATTTCAGAGATATGCCATCTAGCAGCTGTATTACAGAAGGTAATACTGCTGCCTCCCTGACCACTCCCTGACCTGTCACATAAATATTTTAAGTTAGGTATTAGCATGCAACACATGATTGTGGCTGTAACTGATGATAAATAAGAACTTCAACAAAAGGGGATTTATTTCACTGGCAGAAAAAAAATATATATATTGGGCACTTTAGCACTTTAACTCACCACTCAACCTCCGAAGGTTCTAAAGAATCAGGTGTTCTTAAAAAGTAGAATATGAATGGGAATTGTTCATAAGAATTTCTGTGTGTGTGTCACACTACACTTTCTGATGTAAACAGTTTTATATGTAATTTAACTTTTTTTACTTGCCCTTGGAAATTCCCCTGTTCCATTCCTTGAAGTCATTGATTCATGTCATTTATATTGGAGCACCAGAGATTAGCACCCCCAGATTCTCACTCCAGTTGACTTATTTGTTGATAAATAGCCCACGATAGCACGAGGTGGCACAGTGCTGTTGGAGTGGACCATCAGGGATCAGATTGTTACTCATTTTTCAACTTGACCTCACATGAAATTTTTATGTAAATGCGGGTATTTCTATATGTCTTGTAGAAAATTGATTTATGGTAAATGAAATGAAGCATTTATTTCAGGCTTGCCATATCTCCTTTCAATTTGCCAGCATCAATGAAATAGGGTGTATGTCAATGAGATGTAGGGAACCTTAGGGGATAGCTAGATACTGTATATGATTTAAAATTGGAAATAAAGGCGTGCACTAATTATACATGGTCTATGCTTCCTGTTTTTCTTTCATGTACAGCGTTATTGGTTCTTTCTGTCTGAGAAATGCCTTGCAGCTTATCTGATAAAAAATTTAATAAATCAGTGCTGCACTGAAAAAAATAACAGCCATTATCGCAAACCTCTTGAATTTGACAACTTGTTTGGCAAGTCCAACCTGACTATTTTTTTTTTTTTTGGTCACCATGAATGACCAAGAGAGAAATAATATTGAGTGTTTGAGCAATAATAAGTTCAGGTTTTTATTTTTTATTTACTCTCTCTCCATTTTTTTTCCAGATGGGAAATGCCTCGGATTTGTTTGTTTCCAACATATCGAAAGAAAATGACTTCCTCATGGGATCTATCTATACCATTTTTGGTAAGTTTATGCTGATTGCTTGCAAGTAAGGTAACACTGCCTTATTCTTTGGAACGTAAATGTAACTGTCTATGAAAGTAACGAGGCTTACTCTCCTATTCCCTTAGGTAATATACATATTAGACTATGCATCTGTACTGTTACTGATTTTGGTGTGCATCTGTTTATCTTATTGTTCAATTGAGTTTTTAAAATTTTTTATTTATTTCTTTTTTCAAGTACCAGTATCTAATGGACCTGACAGCTTTGTTAAGGTGGCCTTAATATTGTGATCTGACAGCAAAAAAGGTGTGCTTGTCCTGATAATGTCGTGAAAATGCTTTTTTATTTTAAACTGACAGGCTCTCCATGTGAATGCATCATCTGTCTCTCTCGCACTCTCTTTCTCTACCTCAGGGGTCCTATCTCTTCTGGGCAATGGCATTTTGTTGTTTGTTGCCTATCGGAAAAAGCCCTCCTTGAAGCCAGCCGAGTTCTTCATTGTCAACCTATCCATCAGTGATCTTGGGATGACTATGACCCTATTCCCCCTGGCAATACCCTCTTCTTTTGCACACAAGTAAGGATCGTGACTGGCTTAGCATATCAAGGCATTACACATGGGTTGCAAAGGCATTGCTTAGATTATATGACAAACCATTCATAGAAAGTGCCATCACATTTTCAGTGATCATGAAACTCTATCTCGAGGAATGACTGAAAGATTTGCGCAAAGCATGGTGAATTAACACCAGAAAAATAGTTTGTCAGAAGGAATGATGAATTGTGCTTTGAATGCTACTCCAACTTCCTGCTTGTTGAACCCTGATGATTTATTTGCCATTTGGCTTCACAGTTTTCACCTGAGCTGAAATGGTCAGGGTGGCTGTTTAATGCCAGGGGAGGTCAGCCATGATTCTCTAGTGCATTCTTCATGTGTGTCCACACGTTCTCTGTGTCAACCTGGTGGGAGAGAATGTAAGAACAGCAGGGGGAATTGTGTCACTGGAAAATAATCTGTGCTGTGCATGTGCTTCAGCTGATGTCTTTCTGTCCATCCGTTTGCCAACACGTGTCTGTCTTTCTATCTAGGTGGCTGTTTGATGAAATCACCTGTCAGTACTATGCTTTCTGTGGAGTCCTCTTTGGCCTGTGCAGTCTGACCAACCTCACAGTCCTCTCTTCTGTCTGCTGTCTGAAAGTCTGCTACCCTCACTACGGTAAGCACTCACTTCTGAGACAGTATCCTAAATGGGATTAAGTATTGAGTATGGATTTCACGCAGATGTTTTCAAATGCCTGTCAGATCATCATAATTTATGATGAATTTATAAAAGAGCCCACAGCATATGAAAGATAAGGTGGTTGTTGGGGATTTGTGGTCTTTCATTTACAGTTAGGATTAAGCCTTGACCTAGGGTTCACCCACACACCATATTTGCACTTCTTACATATTGCCTCACTGATGTAACCATCATGCTCACTGATGCTGTAACCTTGTATTTAAGGAGGTGGGACTTCCATTCCACCCCCACCAGAAGCAAGCTTGGTATGTGCAGATGGCAGACCTGGGGGCTGCTTGGACACTACCTGTGGTCATTATTGTCCCCTTATGGTTGTGGAAAAATTGCACAAGAGTAACAGTGAGTGGCTTGTTCAGAAGTGTACTCCACTCTATAGCTGCAGAATCACAGGCAACCAATTAAAGATCTAAAATTTGCCAGATCTAGAAAATGCAGTTAATCTTCTTGAGTAAAGGTACTTGGGCTTCTCTAAAATACAGAAGGGAGAAAGGAAATGGAGAATGAAATAGAAGAATTGGAAGTGAAGAAAATCAAGCAAGAACAAGAGGGAAACACTATCTTGAAGTTGGGTGTTGCTGCATTGGAAAGTGTGAATTTGAATAATTGCTAGGAGGAGCCTGAAAGATGAACCAACTAATGAGAGGGATTAATGTTCATGCCATTCAAGTCCCCAAAGAATATGTTACATAATTCTAATCTTTTTTTCTGGGGGGTGGGGGATTCATTTCGTACTGGGAACACCACAGCCTCCCTTCACAAAGGAGATGGGTGAAGAAGCAGAAACAGCAAAATAAATAAAAAAATTTAAATGAATAAAAATACTGATGATCCACAGCATGTGCTGTTCTGCTGAATCATTTTGCTTTTAAACATTGGTTTATAATTATCAACTAATTACAATTTGCATTAACCAACTATTTTTTTTTCTTCAGAAAACCACATTTAAAACACACTTGTAATTAATCATTAAATTGACATATTTCCTGAGTGACTTGCTAGCTATGCTATATAGGAATCTTTTGGTATTACACCTTTAAACCTAATATTTTTCCCCTCTAAGTTTAATTGTTTTAAGTTAAAATGTTTAAATAATTTATACTGAAAACTGTTTTTATTTTTTATTTTAAACAGTGCCATATGGTATTGTAACATACAGTATATAACTGATATATTAACATATACAAGCAGAACTGTGTAGGGTTAATGTTTGCATGTAACCCACTTGAAATCTGTAGCCTGTTGGTGAACCGGTATAAATGTGCGGGAATAATATCAAATCTGATTTGCTGAAAAGGAGGGCGTTTGTAGAAAGCAATGTATATGCCCTCCACAAATGGAAGTTTGTAATGAAACCCAGAAGAGAAATGTTTCTTTCAAAATCAAACCTCTATGCAAATGAGTACAAATGATTTGTTTGCTAGAGTTGTCATGCACACATAAACTCCCACACACAAGCACAGATCAGACCAGTAGGGGACATGGGGCTTTCTTCAGACAGGGGCGAGATGGGGATTTGCGAGGGGCGAGCATTTGTTTGTTTGAGCATGCATGCATACATGAGCACGTGTGTGTGCCTGTGTGTGCGTTCTCCCTTCACACTCCCTGTCAGGTTGGAGTCGTACGGGGATTTGTTTACCTAAAGTATTAGAACAAGAATATAACTAATCAGGGAGCATTCTGCCGTGGGAGGGTTCCGATTACAGACATAAATTGATTACACAAGGGTTCTGCATACAAGTGGTATCAGATTCTAAGGACAGGCACAGTGACTGAAACAAGATTATACAGGAAAAATAGTCATATGATATGTGGGGCTATCAGGGTGGAGATCTTGTGCAGCAGCTTCACAGATTATGTTGGATTGTTGGTGGAGCCAGGGCATGTGAAAGAAACTGTTGCCAGTGGAAACAAAGTTCGCAGAGCAGACCTGGGTCAACTGTGGATTGCACATTACTTTAACTTCTTGCTTGTAAAATTTTCAAAATGCTCCATAAACATCCTGATAATTAATCGACAAAATATGTCACTAACCAAAATTGTACAATTGTGTGAAGAAAGCTTTTGAATATTGGCCAAAATAGAAGCTTCTTTAAAAAGTTGTTAGTAATCTGAAGGTATTTACTGGTGTCTAAAAGTTTACAATATTTAAAAATATTTAACCTATTAGACTCAGGCCTGGTGGCGATGACAAAGTGAAAGGTCTCATCAGCCCTCCACTGTTCCAGCAGTTACCCCTGGGTTTAGAGTAATATTGCAATCCCTTTCACACCCCTTTAGTCAGGCATAGGTTTATTGTATGATCAGCCAAACATGCACTCCCTTGAGTATAAGGTAGTTACATTCCCATAGTGACCCATACAGTAATTTATTATTTTGTCCTCCAGCCCAAGAGCTGACGTCCATTGTGCTATCCACTCCCCCAACATCTGCCTTGACATTTATCGGCACCACATTTATGACCATTTTCCTGCTTGAGTTCTCTCTCAGGGCAAATTCCTCATGGAAAATTGAAATTGCAAGCATTCATAAATATTGTCTTTATTCCTACTGCTACGAAAAAAGAGCACACTTTCGGGTGTGAATCCTATGGATGATGACATATGATTACCCTGAGTGTGAGGTGTGAGGGGAGAATACATAATAAATTGTATAAAGAAGCACAAATGCGTTCCTCTCCTGGGTCTCCTTCTAGCTTCTTGATGACTTTGTGTGCTGCTCTGGATCCCGTTTATGTAGCTGACCCCCATCTCAGAAGTGAACCCTGTTAAACACTGGTCATTAACAAGGGCTGCTGGTGAAATTGTCTTTTTGAGGTGCTTTGCTCCGGATTGCCCTTCTGTGGTTTGACTGATGAGAGAGGCTCTTAAGTCACATGATATGGTCCCTCATCTAGATCACTGTACCCTTCAAATCCAACATCCACAGGGCCTACAATCACATACCAATTCAAATTGATTCAGAGTGCTTATGATGGATCAAAGAAGTGTCGGCAAAGAGAATGTTATAGTCTGCCCTTCAGGAAAAAACTCAGCTAGTATATTACACAGATATTTTCTTGTGTGTGCGTGTGTGTGTGTGTGTGTGTGCGTGCGCGCATAAGACAAAATCCTTTAACTTCTGTGAAAAACCAGTAATTCTTCATCAGAGCTTTCTGCAGTGTGCGGCTAATGGTGACAGCCTGAAACACAGCTTCCCGAGTGCGCACAGCGGGGGGTTCTGCAAGATGGCAGAGCCCACTCAGCACCGCCATGCTTCCTGGTTTCACAAGCAGCCCTACTTTCAGAGGGGCTCATCTGACACTCTTCTTCGGCTAGCAGAGGCTCCGTATCTGGATCAGCTCAATCACTGGAGTAGCCCATTGTGGCATGGGCCCCTATCCAAAGCAGAGAGCTGAGAAACACAGGCATTAAACAGCATCTGTCCCTCCCGCTAACTCTCTCACTATCAGACAGGGAAACAGATATAGCACATCAACAGCAGATCCCCCCTCGGGCAGAATGTCAATAACATCCTCAGTGTCTTTAGGCTGCCGGAGGTTCACCATGTGGACCTTCAATAAATCAGTTAGCTGCAGAATATGGCGTCACTCCGTTTTTCCATTTTCTCATGACGGCCTGAACACGTGCAGAGGTCACGTGATTGGCTTTTTATTCATTGTGTCACTGAAAATTAACTATGGGAGTTGAAATGTACTTTCTTTTAATACATGCAGTAAGTGCAGGAATTGCATCTGAAAATGTGTTATGCTCATTCCAGGTTTTTGAATTAGCTTTAAATCAGCTGACTGGACCTTGGCTTCTGTGCTAATTTTCAAACCTCTGCCAACATGGATGGTAATGACTAAATTGAACAAATGTGAATGCTGGAATGGAGCGTACTATGGAAGCTGAGAAACAGGGTTGTGCAATGCGTTCCTCCACAGTATGTTAAGTGTAGAATGAGCCTAACATCTGAATCTTTTCCTGAGAGTCAGAATGATTAGTCCCTGCGTCTATATAAGCTTATGTCTAAACATGCACATGAGAAAACTTGAAAATTATAATTGCATATGTTTATTTATATATTTTGCTCATCCTATGCTGGTGCTTCTTTCACTGGCATATCAGTCCCTGGAACTATGACATGTTTGCTTCTCAGTTAATAAACCAACACTGATCCACAAATCACAACCCACAGCCTGATTTTGTTTGTTTATCAAACACAAATATTCTGCCTGCCACAAATTAATCCAGTCTCACACTGTGTTCTGTATCTTCTCCAATGACTGGCCCCTGAGCCAATTTGCATGTTACCCTGACCAGATTATTTTTAACCCTTCAACCATTCGCCTTGAGTGTAAAACGATTAAATGTAAACAGGGCTTGGCATGAGCTTTTTGTCTCACTAGCCACTGTGGCTGGTGGTTTCCCAAAGTCACTGGCTATATCTGATGGTATTGAGCATCATGTGACGTTTGGTGAAACCCGGCTAGATTTAGTTGAAAAGTGAAAGTTGTCTGGCCAGCTTGGACATAGACATAGAGGGTTCGACATGGTATGGCTTTGGTATGAAAGGGGGAGCATGGTTTACTCTACGCAACATAGCTACGGACACTTGATCTCTGAATCGACACCCCAATGTGGTCCTCCAAGTCTGCCCTCATGTATAATAATATTATTAATAATAATAATAATAATAATAATAATAATAATAATAATAATAATAATGTTGTTTAATTTTTAAAATTTTAGTTTTCAGTCTTCTGTTAACTTACATTATTGCATTTTCTTTCAAGGGGAAGGTCTCTGTATAAGCCCATATTATTATTATTATTATTATTATTATTATTATTATTAGTATTAGTATTATTTTTAGCTCTCCTGCACATTTCTCTTTTTGTTCTGTATGTTTATTGTTTTCTGTTTTGATTGTGATTGGGCACCTTGAGTTTGTACTAGTGATTTGCCTAAGGCCTCCAGGATATATATAAAAGGTGTTCTCAGCTGGCATTGCGACCCGTTCCTGAAGTTTAGTTAGCCGTGGTTCTGCTTTTCTTGTGTTTTGCATGCTCAAGCTGTTACCAACTTGAATAAATGAGCGCAACGGCCAAATCTGCCTGCTCTGTCCCTCACTGAAATTGAAATACTGAAATATTTTGTTTTCCAAAGCATTTCTGGACAAGATCCATAGCCCAGCATACAGAATATCCTCATACATAAGCAAGTCATAGACTTTCCCAGAACATTGCCTCTAGGACCGAGTACATTTTTGTCAAAAAGCATTTTATGATGTGGGCACTTGATTGGTTTACGCATTGTGGTATTGATTATTCTGCTTGTCAGCCGACTAGAATGGATCAAAATGTCTTTCCATATTTTGTGCATGAGCATGCATTTTCTACAGAATAATCCCATGTCCCATTAAATAATTTTAAAGATTTTTTTAACCGATTTTTCAAATTCTGTATAGAAATGTTTTGATTGATTGCATGCTGTCTGTTTGTTAATTGTAATGTGTGCCTGAACTGTATCTGTCTGTTTCTATGCCTGTATGTGTTTCTTACCTATGTATATAGGTTTCACATGAAAAAGAGATTCCAATCTCAATGTGATCACCTATTTAAATAAAGGATTAGTAATAATTAATAATAATAAACACAAACAATTTTAATTGTTTAGTTATGTTCTATTCATGTCCGTTCTGTGCTTGTTGTCCTCAAATGCTAATGCAACATAGGTTTATTTTATTATGCCAATTTTCTCTTTGAGATTGAAATCAATATGGAGTCTACTGTACCTATAGCGTGTCAGACATATGAGTTTGCGAATTAACATTTATATTTACACATGCATTTAGCAAACACAGTTATCCAGAGACACACAGCTTACATTCTTTTGCATGAAATTCATCTATATAGCTGAAAAATATTGACTTCATTATTGCACCCTTCTCTCCATGTGACTGTTAATGTACTGTGGGTTCCCTAATTAGGCCTTTGGGTTTGGACAAAAACCCAGCAATATCTAAAAAGTCTTTGAATGTTAAGAGTAGTCTGAAGTTTCTTTAAAACAAGTTCACATTTTAATTGGTCTTTTTGCCTCTCATCGATCAATGTCAGGTAACAAGTTCTCCTCCTCTCATGCCTGCTTCCTGGTGGTGGGGGTGTGGTGCTACGCCTCCATCTTTGCCGCAGGGCCCCTGGCCCAGTGGGGTCGTTACAGCCCCGAGCCCTACGGGACAGCCTGCTGCATCGACTGGAAGGCCCCAAACACAGAGCTGTTAGCCATGAGCTACATCGTCAGCCTCTTTCTCTTCTGCTACATGGTCCCCTGCACCATCATCTTCGTCTCCTACATCTTCATCTTCCTGACCGTGCGCGGCTCCCGCCAGGCCGTTCAGCAGCACGTCTCTCCGCAGAACAAAACCACCAACGCCCACAACCTCATCGTCAAGGTAACGCTCGCAGCCTCACTGTGGACATTTCGCCCACATGCTCATTGTTAGGCTCATTGTTAGGGGCAGGAGATGAGGAGATCAAAGGGAGGGGGAGGTGTGCGGGGTGTCGAGTGTGAGTTTACGTGGGTTTTGCATGTGTTGCAGCTCATTCTTTGACAGCTTTGATTGAATAATTACTAAATTACAGCTATAATTTAAAAACAACAAAAATCCCTGAAGATGTTAAAAAGGTTGTACTGTAAAAAAAAATTACGAAGGATGAAGGATAATACAATTAAGTATGAAGTCATAAGATATATTTCCACACCCTTCTCATGCTTGTCTCTATCCACACGCCTGTGCCCACGCAGCTGTCCGTGGCCGTGTGCATCGGTTTTCTGGTGGCGTGGAGTCCTTATGCTGTGGTCGCCATGTGGGCGGCCTTTGGAGACTTTGGCAGAGTGCCGCCCATGTCCTTCGCCCTGGCCGCCATCTTCGCGAAGTCCTCCACCCTCTACAACCCCATGGTCTACCTGGTGTTCAAGCCCAACTTCCGCAAGTCCCTGTGCCGGGACGCGGCTCAGTGCCGGCGCCAGCTCTGCTCCTGTTTGTGCAGCTGTGAGCCCAGGTCCCCGGAGAGGGGCTCTTGCAACCGCTCTCAGCACAACAAGGATACCTGCAGCTCCGGCCGCCTCTCAAACGGCCTGCCCGAGTGCCACCAGGCCTGCCGGCACTGCCCAGAGGCGGCGGCGGGGTGCCTGGCCACGCCCCAGAGAACTGCGCGGATCATGACCGGCTCCACCCACAGCGAGGTGGCCGTCAGCCAGCTCTCCAATGAATTTCAGAGTGACTTCCTCTAGAAACCCTCATTGATACATAGGGGAGATGGATGGAGGAGTGTGTGTGTGTTTGTGTGTGTGTGCCTGTGTAGTTTGTGTGTTTGTGTGTATGAGAGAGTGTGTGTATGTGCGTGTGTGTGTGTGTGCGCATGCATGTGTGTGTGTGTGTGTGTGTGTTTGTGTGATGACAGCAGCAGCACTTTGCCATATTCAGTTACCCAGGGAACCCGCACCCGATAAGCCATGTGGCAAACACGCCAAACTTACTGCAAAATACACAACAGACAGGGAAACATTGTTGATGCACAAGTTTGTGTTGGATCAAATACACAAAGTTTGATTTGTGGGTGTGTGTGTGTGTGTGTGTGTGTGTGTGTGAGAGAGAGAGAGAGAGAGAGAGAGAGAGAGACAGAGAGAGAGAGATGATGCATTCACATGGACTCACCTTCTACTACGACCGAGTACAGGTGTTTACATATATATTTTTTGCAGACCACAAGATCTGCAAAAAATGTATATGTAACTAGGATTTTGGTCCTTCCAGAACATTGATTCCCATAACAATTTCTGATCAAACTATGGAAGATGATCTATGTTATCTCAGAAAACACTAAAACGCCATGTTTGTGAGATTCTTAGTTCTGTAAACCTAAGAAAACTGAAAAACCATTTTATGTTCGACTGTCAATTTAAATGTTTCTCTGTGCAATCCTAACACGTTTATGATTAATAAGAGTGATTGGTTTGAAGAGACCAGAAGTAATATTTGCAGTAAATTATGCTTGTTATGCAGAGATCTAGTTTATCAGTAAACATTTATTTTCTGCCATTAACTATTGGAGAGATGTAAATGTGAGCTTCAAGTGAACATACTGTGAAATAAGACACTTTCCAGCTATGGTATTTTACACAGGATTAACACACTTGTTTACACTCATACATCCTCTGGGCTCAGGGCAAAATTACTATTGCATGTGAGGATGTCCTGGATCCAAACTATTATGCTGTTGACCCAGGTCATTTTGATGTAGGAAACCTTTAGCTCACCTCAGGTACAGCTGACCTAAAGCTAAATTCAGTGGAAAGCAACATAAACCTCAGCTACCTGTTGCGGGTGATATCTTAAAATCCGTTAAAAATTTACACTTATTTTCCTGAGCTAAAAAAGGTGCCAGACTACCTCCAGCAAGCAATTAGAAAATTACTCAGAAGATGAAAGAGGGATGGAAGGCTGTGATGTAGGGCAGGGGTTACCACCAGGCTTTTAACGGGAGTGCTTTAACTGAATCAAACCATTATGGATGAATGCAGGAAATGGAAATGCTAAAATTGACCCATGTTGTGCATTGATTATATTGAATTTTGTGTCGGTGACTCATTTTGTGGCAACTCCCAGAGAAAGTCTTGACTTCATCACTGCTCAACTGAGATATATCTAAACCAGTAAGAACATATACTTAAGATTGCATTCCCCACACACACACACACACACACACACACATGCAGACACCCATGCATCGAATTGTGGAGAAAAGCAGTGTTAGAAATTGTGCTGTAAGCAGTCTGGATGGTGTTGTAATGAAAATATTTATTTTTTGTCCTTTTATTTTGACCCAACGGTTTTTTTTGTTTTTGTTTTTCAAGAAAATGAATGCTTGTTATATTTTACAGGAATTTGGGGATGCAAAAGAAAGTGTTACCTGCCCAACATATTTACACAGTGTTATGAAAAAATGGCAACAAAGTTTAATCTTATCAAGTAGCCTTTGTCTAGCAAGCAATTTTTGTATGAATTTTTGAGAGGTGATGGTAATGAGGGTTTCAGTTATGTCATGTTTGAAAACGGAAAGTATTTTTAGATATTGCTCGTTAACATTGTAGCCACAAATCAGCTTCTGCAATTTTCCTGGCATGACCAAACTCCACTGTCAGAATCAAAACCATAATCATCAAACTTAAATAACTGAACAAAAAAAAAAATGTCAAATTGGTGAATTCATGTGAAAGTTGTGTACATGTTTGAACGTGTATTTGTTTTATTTTTGTAGAATCTTATTTACAGCGGTGAAAAACCAAAACAAAACCTTACTAAAGTATGTTCATGGTCTAACATGTCAGAATCTCAATATTTATGCAATGGTGCTCCAATCCTGTTTGGTAGCCTGGAGATCCATCATCGATAACTAACAATGCAAAGCATCTACTCATCAGTGACAATCAGGTATCTTTTTGAACTTTTTTTGTATAAATATGTTAAATGAAGATTTGTTTTTGTTTCCATGACATAAACACTTTAATGCTATTCAAAATGCCTTCTCAATGAACATGTATAAAAATGTATATAGTTATATTTTTAAGTATATTTGGGGGAAAAAACTAGTCCGCTGCTGTTACTGTGGTGTCTGAAAGCTATTTCACCTAGACCAAAAATAAATAATAGTGTAGATATATAAAGCAAACATTGAAGCTTTTAAATTGCTTTCAACAAGGAAATGCATGAGGTGAGACTAGCCTCTTGCTTATACCACTTCTTGACAGATTGTAAACATTTACTGTGAATTTCTGTGTTTACCATCATTGCACTTTGTTACATGATCATCTCATAATCATCCATTCAATGCAATGCATGTTTCAGATTGAAGTCTGTGGATAGTCTTGTATTTTTACATATTTCATTGATACATATGTATGTTTTGGTGTGCCTGTGTTTATCATGTAGATAATTATTTTCCTAAAACGATGAAAAGATTATTTAAAAACATAATATATAAGATTCATTTAAATTTGTGTTTGTCTATTTTCATTTGAAGAAAAGTCATTTATATTTCTTTCCCAAATGCATTTTTTTATAATGAAGATGTTTTAGGGAGCCATCTAAGAATGTATGTACAGTGCATACAGTGCAATCCAGATATGTTGATTGATGGACTATTTACAAGTGTGAGTGAAAGGGGGTGATCATGTGTAGGTAAATGAAATCCTAAAAAAATATTTATAACATCATAAGGCTACATTCTATTTATCTATCTATTCACATTATCAATTTACTTTGGACACACCCATATTCAGGACAACTTTAAATATTAGCTGTTAAAAGAATATGACTGATTGACCTCCATTGACATTTGAGACAAGGAAACTTTTTTTCATTGATTTGGCTCTGTACTCCATAATTTTTTTAATGAGGGAATTAAATGTGTGCATGCAAAATTTCCATCACTGATAGTTAAGTTGCTATTGACATGACAGCAATATCTTGGTAAACAGCAATGCCTTTAACACCTTTCACTTCATCACAGATTATGTTCTTATCTTTATGAGATTCAGGCAACAGTCTGTCTCTGGGGCATATTTGCAGATAACATTATTCTTGCTTGACAAGTGCAATTCCCAGGTGCAATTCAAACAGTCATGTACTGTCAAGGAGCATGTGTCCCGGTGTTTGATTTGTGAGAACTGACTCTCGCTTAGTATCGCTCCTCATGTAGCCGGTGTCACGTTAGTCCACAAGATTAACCCGCACCAATGTCCGATTATATGCACAGATGGACGCTGTCCACGCTCTCACCTTCACACAACATAACTGTACAGGCCATCTGCTAGACATGCAGGTTCGAAAATTAAACGTGTCATCAAACCGACCCGGTTTGAAAAAAAAAAAAAGATTAACGTGATATTGACAGAATTAGAACAAGAGGTTATGCACAAATAAGGATATCATTACTATAGCATAATAATAATAATAATAATAATAATAACAATAATAATAGCCAGTTTGCTTTTCAAAATGGTATGTAATCATTGAAAAGTCCTTGCTTAATGACAATATGTTTTGTGGGAGAAAGTTCTCCTGAGAAAACAAATAGTGAGCACAATTTTCTGCCCATTTAATGTTTTTTTTGCATTTGTTTCTTTTCATTAATAAGATAAATAATGCTACTCTGACTCAAGCAGTCGTGACTGGTGAAAGAGCCAATACGTCTCATCCATGGGGTAGATAACGTACAGTAAAACAGTTATTTGAAATTAACTTACAATGAGGTTGAAATGTGCTCATGGCTGTGCATGCTACAGAATCAATTTTCACTTTTGCTGAGGAGGTTTTTTTCAAAGGCTTGCCATTTTAAAAAAAGTCTTCATCAATTAAATGGCAGAACATGTACCACTCTTTTGTCATTGTGGTGTAAATTGAAATCTGCTGCCCTCTTAGAAAGACATATAAACACAGACAGACAGATAGACAGAGAGAGAGAGAGAGAGCGCATTTTTCAAAGGGATATTTCATAAACAATGCATAAGTGCTTCCCTAAAAATACCAGGAGTGTCAAGTGTTAAATGATTATTGTTATACATCTCTAATCAGAATTTTAAATTATGCATTTTTTTTTAAATTTATGCATGCCAAGTGCAAATCCTCTTTCCTGCACACCAATAACAGTCATATAATGACGACCCTACTCCTCACCTCAGACTCCCATCACTCCAGGCCATGTTTTCTCTAAATGTACAGCTACTGTACCATCATCAGGCCTTTCCCATATGTATCTAAGGGCAATTCACTTACACAAGCAGTGTCCTAACTATATTCAAACACTTTACAGACTGTTCTTCTGCTGTTGTTTGAAATGTTCAAAATTGCAGCATTGCATTTCGTGATCTTGAATATACGCTACAACATCTTTGTCTGTTTCATCCTCTGGTCTTTTTTGTTCACCAGGATTCTTAAAAAGAAAAAAAAGAGACTAGGGTGAATAAATGGCTGCCTCCACCCCCCTTTCTGGTCAGTGTGCTCCAGAATGGCAGAACTATTGGATAGTGGGACAACAGACTATGGGTCTACTGAATGTTCTGCAACTCATTATGTACATTGTCAGGAGCCTCTGTTCATTTTCATGCAAATTGGACATGCACATCCCTGAAGATCTCATGACCTGGGTTGTAATTAGATGAAAATAATGTAGAGCGGTGCCACATTGTTTTGTGTTGTGTTTCTGAGGCACCGAAGAAGGTATCGTGTCTTGTCCTCTGCAGCGTGTGTGTTTGTTATAAATGTTCTGACAAAGCATGCACACCCCAGAGTTTTGATATGATGTGGATCCAGATGCAGTCTAACTCAGTTTTACGTCACTGTTCTGAACCTGTTGTTCTCCTGCCTGTCTCCTCATTATGTGCTGCCTGCCCTCCTGTTTGAGTAGATCTGGTTCCCTGCGGTTGATAATGAACTTACGTTCCTTTCTTTACTTCCACACCACCTCCCCTTTTTTATCACCCCCCCAACTATACCCTAAGCCCTGAGACCCCACCGCAATATAAACGCAGGTAATTAAGTCACAGCAATAACAAAATATGCAATAACAACAATAGTCACAGCAGAGTGGAAGAACAAGTGAACTACAGATACTGTTCCCTCTATTATCCTTTTGTTGTATTGAACACTAACAGTCTCTCCCTCTCTCACTCTCTCTCAAATTCAAATAAGCTTTATTGGCATGACGTACATATATATATATATATATATATATATATATATATATATATATATATATATATATATATATATATATATATACATATTGCCAGAGCATAGCTACAACAAACAATAAACATATAAACAGAGTACAAATATGTGTGTGTGCGTGGTATTTGTGTAAGTTAGCAGGTGTAGCGTCAAGTGTAAATTTGGCGAAACTGAATATAAAATTGAACAATAATGAAGAAAACTACAAAAATAAAAAATAAATAAAAAGATTTTGTAATTGCTTATGTGTTGTAATTACTTACTGTCCCTCAGTTTGTGGCAAGTGGCAGTGTATTGCGCAACCAAAGCCACATTCTCTCCTCTCCCCCAAGAGGAATGGCAGCTTCTCTACCTCTGATAGTGTCTCGAATTGAGGGCAGATTTATTTTATTTTGAAGAATTATTGTCTTCTTGCCTCACTGTATTTTTCACATTGTGTCAGGAAATGCAGCTGTCTCCATTGCCCCCTGATCGCAGTGGGAGCACAGCCTGTCCTCTCTGGGCAGCCAGGTCTGCCGGTGTCTACCGGTCTCAATGGCCAGGTTGTGATCACTGAGTCTATATTTTGTCAATGTTCTCCTTGTTTTTGTTTCTTTCACTGTGGTCAGGTAATCTGCCACAGTGTACTCTCTTTTTAGGGCCCGATAACATTCTAATTTGCTTTGTGTTTTTGTTTGTGTGTCCCAATAGGTGATGTAATTTTCTTTATGTTTTGCTATAATTTGTTTAACTCTAATTAATTGTATAGAGCTGTCTTGAGGCTGCTTTGTGTTAGGGGTGGTTAGTGAACTAAGCCTCAAGACCAGCTGGCTGAGGTGGCTCTTCTCTGGGCTCATCTCTTGGTATTTCAGGGCCTTGTAATGATACGAGTGGGGGTCGCTGTTTTTGAGGTAATTCCAAAATTTAACTGCCCTTTTTTGGATGTTAATCAATAGTGGATATTGGCCTAATTCTGCCCTGCATGCATTGTTTGGTACTTTTCTCTGGACATGGAGGATGTTTTTACAAAGTTCTGCATGCAGGGTTTCTATGGGGTGTTTGTCCCATTTTGCAAAGTCTTGCTCTGTGAGCAGACCCCACACTTCACTGCCATATAATGCAATTGTTTGAATCACTGATTGGAATAATTTAAGCCAAAATTTGATTAGCAGTATAATTTGGGTATTTCTCTTTATGGCATAGAATGCCCTGCGTGCTTTCTCCTTCAGTTCATTTACCGCCAAGTTAAAGCTTCCTGTTGAGCTTATATTCAGGCCTAAATAAGTGTAACTGTTAGTGTTTTCTATTGTTTTATTTGCTAATGTGAATCTGTATTTGTTTCCCTGAGGTCTGGATCTTCTTTGAAATATCATAATTTTGGTTTTAGTCACATTCACTGTCAGGGCCCAGGCTTGACTGTGTTTCTGTACCAGGTCCAGGCTCTGCTGCAGTGGGCGACAGCAGAACCAGGTCATCTGTCTAGAGAAGGAATTTGATTTCTTTATCCTCTCTCTCTCTCTCTCTCTCTCTCTCTCTCTCTCTTTCTCTAAAAAAAACAAACACAAACAATTACAGAGATTGTAAATTGTCAAAGTGAGTGGACAAGATTAGACACTTCCCCCAGTAGCCATACCCCCAAAGTGTACGTGCTTCTAATGGACAGACAGAAGCATTACATCACCCCAATTTCTCTCATTATTTCAAACAGAATCATTCTCCTTTCAATAAGATTTGTAAATCATCTTTCCCTTTACACATTGGGCATTTCCTGCCTGTTATGGGATCATCCAATCACTACAGGCAGAATAATATTGTTTAGGGTAACTGGCAACATGAGAACAAACATGGGGTTTTGTCTACACAGTTATTAACTGTGGAGATTTTTCAGTGGGTAATTGGCTTAAAGGAATAAACATCTTTTCACCCAACCTGAAGGGAAGTAGTATACTGTAATGATTAAATAATAAATCTAAATAATTTAAGAATTTATTAAACATGCAGTTTACCTAGGACTGATTCTAAAAGGTCAAAATTGGAATAGGCAACCCTTACTGACAACCCATGCACACTGATAATATTTTGAGACTTTTCTCTCTTTCTTGGGGCATCCCAGTACTTGAAAAATGTATCCTCCTTTAATCCACTACCACCTCATCTCCTCCGTGCCCCAGACACCGATCTTTGTGTCCTCCCTCCCTCCAGTGTCCCAATATTGGAGGAAACTGTGAGGTGGTGGCACCTCTCACTCATTGGTTTCTGTTGGTTAATTGTCCCTGATGAGGGGCAGGTGTGTGAGTCCTATTGTGAGGGGGTGGCACCTCACACGCATTGGCTCCTTGAGTTAATTGTCCCTGATGAGGGTCAGGTGTGGGAGTCCTATATCTAGCCCCTGGTTACCGGGGTTCAGCGCAGACTCATTGTTTGTCATGTTCTAGGTGTGTAAATATTACTGCATCGAGCCTATCTGTGAGATTTGACCACCATTTCTTTCTTCTCTGAGCTGATTCACTTCTAATGCTTTGGAGGACATTTTGCCCTTGTCTCTTTAGTTTACTTTTGCCGACCCGCCGGGCTGCAAGTGTCATTTTCTTTAGTAGTTGGCATGGGTTTGGGGTGCAGTTCCGTTTTTGGCCTCCCAGCCTGATTATTACCTCATTGGATGCACCTGTTTCCAATTATTTCTCCCTATGCCATGATTTTGGCCACCTGCGTCGTGCAAGGCTATTTAAAACGCCGTCTGACTTTCAGTCCTTGCTTCAGTGTCAACTTGCGTTCACATTGAGTCAGTAAGGTATTCAGAGCCTGTTTAAAAGCCTCCTATTCTCTCGCTTCTCTAAGAAGTGTTTCCCCCTTAGAAGGTTTGTATTTCGGTCTGTGTTTCTGGGCTTTGTGCCGGCAGACCGTTAGGGCTTTACCATTTTGTTTTCCTAAGCTGCGTCTTAGGATCTTGGGTATCTCGGTGTTCGACCCCAAGTTTTCCTTTTTGTTTTCGGTCTGAGCTGTGACTCTGTTACGTTGGGTAACCCTAGTTTCTATCCCAACTAGTTTCGTTCCTGAGCGGTGCTCAGTGTTTTTCTTTCTGTTTCTCGCCCTTGTTTTTACAGGGTTGTTTTCGGTTTGGCTGGTTTTTAAGGCTTGACAGGGAGTTTGAGTTTTCACTCCTGTCATTCTGTTTAATTTTTCCTCTTCCTTGTTTCCTCTAGCCTCACCTCGGTGATAAGCTTTTCGAGTCCCTGTAGAGTTGCGTGTGGTCCTCAGACACTCCCTCCCCCCCTCCCTCACAGTAGGTTACTCTGTTTTCCTATTGGGTTTTTACACTCTAGGTAGCTACGCTACGGCGGTGTTCAGTTTTTAGTTTTGAGTCCACTGACAACATTCGGTGAGTAGAGGGAGCGATTATTTTGAGGTCTTTATTTGGTGTTTCCCCTGTCCTTTTTAATCACTTGGTGATTTGTGGTTTCCCCTCAGGGTTAACTTTTAGATCCCCCTCGGTCCACAATTGCATCCCACCTCCCACTACCGTGATAGAAATGAATGAAGAGGCTTCAAACTCAGCTCCTTGTCTCCTCCCAGTAAAGGCTACATCATTGTATGCTACTGCGGAAATCTTTTCATATTTCGAGGTGACATCATCCTGCTCACACCCACAGATTGAAAGCTCGTCCCATAGAATCTAATACTATCCAAACTTTAGAAAGCAGAGTTAGCTGAGAACTGGAATTTCCTCAACTAATAAAGATATTTAGCCAGATTTGTGTGTGGTTCAGTCAGTTATTATACATACTATCCTACCTGAAGGCTATATTGCCTACAATTGATAAAAACATTAGTTCATTTTCGTGTCTCATAAATAGCCAAATTTGTCTGTTGGATAGCTTAAGATGGGAAAGCAGGTTTTACTTGTTCACGAATGTTGCATAAATGAACATGACTCTAAACATAAATAAACATGGCCACTACCATTCTTTCAGTATGTGAATAGTATGCATGAATAAATGCATTTCACCATTTCCAAAGGACATATATTACCAACAAATTTGATTTTAGATGTTACAGTGGGAAATAATTGTTTTTCAATGTGAACACTGAGCATTTGAGACAATGACTCGGATAATATGAAGCGACAAATTTGTTTCACCAATCAATCAACATTTTTCTGAATTTGAAAATGTGAGATGCAATGAACTGGCCGGCAATAGAATGTAGGCTGTCACAGCATATATCGTAGGTCTATATGAGGTTAATTAGTGCTCTGTATGTTCAGATATCGGGCAAATTGGCATTCTGGAATTACAGTAAATTGCTATGTTTGTATACTATGAGTTTACTTTGATCTAATGTTGCTGATTACATATTAATTGGTATCTCATTGTGAACTGTAATGTCAGGTTCATGTTTGTACTGGCTACTGTACATGCAACTACTTGTACTTGAAACTTAATCTGATGACAGAGAAGCAGATAAGCTGTCGCAATTTTCTACACGCAACCTCATTCTCCCCTTTCCTCCACTCGTCTCCTCCCCTCCTTTCCTCCACCTACTTCTAGGTAGGAGATGCATTGTAATGAAGGAGTAGAGGAAAGGAGGTGAGGACTGAAAACTAATGGGATGCGCCCTATCTCCGTGCCGACTGCTGTTCGCTTCCCTGACAGAGGACACGCTGATCTGGGATCAGTGGGAACGCTTAACAGGTATCCTGCTGTGCCTTGTTCACAATACCATTCTCCTTGTCATTGTCCTCCAATCACTTGATCCTCCCTGAAAGGGAACACACTCTTAAGCTTCTGCTAATGGAGATCTTTTTTTTTTTTTTTTTTTACAAAAGAAACTGTTACAAGCAAGTTTTCTGCATACAGTATGCAGTATTTATTAGTGTAAAGAGATATTTAACTGTAAATGTGTGATTCCTTCTGATAGCCTCCCTATTGTTGAAGCATTACTGAGACATGCATTTGTGAATGTAATGTGAGATTCAGCCCTTCATCAGTGCAACACTGTATTTCCATCATCTTGATTTAATCTTAATGTCTGTATTAACAATGTTGCTAATAAAAATGGATCAGTGATTTTTTAAAATTGTGTCAATGAAAATTCATGCACAGATAGGCTTCTCTTGTGGGCAATAAAAATAGACTTTTGTTCACAACGGTCACATTAAACACTGATATGAAATAACATAGTGCTTGGCTGGGTATAGATTGGACAAGGAATTACATGATAGTCTTACAAAATCCCCTTCACTCCACAGACTGATCCTCAAAATGTATGGTAATTGACAGAGTCCTGTTGCACATCATTAGCGAGATACAGTATACAGTGTGTACAGCCAGTGATGTAAATTAGAAGGGACAGTGCACAAGTTATGTAAGATTGCAATGCGGAGTCATGTGTATTGTGTCACTGTGACTACATTCAAAAACAGAGATAATGCATGTGCTATGCACTGCCACTGGCTCACACTTGAGGTATTACTGAACAGGGAGGTAATGTTAGAATTAAACAGCCAAGCAATTTCAAATCAGGTGTATAAAACTCAATGTTTGTTTCACATCCCATTATGAGAATTCACGCGAGCCGCGCTCACAGCCCGGAAACGTTAGCGTTGCGTGTCGGCTGCCATGCCGTGCCATTTGTTTCTGGTCATTAAATGGGATGCTTGATTTGAGGGCCCCCACAAGGTATGGTGATGGACTCATTACAATAATGTATGTTTTCTTCAACTGCTTTATATTCCCTGCCTTTCGCATGGAACAATTTAAACATCCTTTCAGTACTGCTACTTCCTTTCTAAAGAACATGCTAGAAAGTTGCTATCTGAGGCATTCAGGAATCCAGTAGTATCATATGACAGCGTATTACTGTGTTGATATTGTATCCTGGGCTAATGCAGTGTGTTGAGTTGATGTTTGTTGTTACAAGAATTCTGGTCATAGGGTTATGTATAATATTTCTGATGCTTACGCATGGTCGCATAAACCCAATAAGATGATTTCAGGAAACAGACTGGGAACAAAAATAAAGGGGAGTCATCAAAAATTCCAGCCTCTTTCTCAAACTAATGTAGTCCAACTGCTTATCAGGACAGGATTAACAATTTGTCCTCCTGTCACTTTAGATTTTATAATTGTATAGCTGTTTTGCAAATAATAGCACTCACGGTACTCAATATAACTTGCCTAAGGCAATGTGGGCTTTGATACAGCAATGCTGAGAATTTATAGTCAGATTTATGCAAACCATCTTTGAGATTTAAGAAACAATATGAAAAACAGACAATGCATGTGACGAGTGCTTCGACCTACAGTTCTAGAAGGGATAATTTGGTTGAAGGTCACTCAGTCCACTGGACGTTCTCTTGTGTTTTATCCCATGGCTGGCCAGACACTTTCCAGGTCACTTGTTCTCTAACACATGAACATCCTTCCTTATTAGCCCGGTGATCCTGATCTGGCCATATGTGTACCCCTCTCTCATCCTTTTATCATTCTCTGCACATTGGGGCAAATCGAAATGTTTTTGTGATTAACAGTTTTATTTATTTATTTTATTTTTGCCTTACGGCTGCTATTACAAAATAATGTAGGAAACTAATATCTAAGTAACTGAGCTGAGAAAAAGCTGCATTTGAACATACATAAATATGCCTGGGGTATCCCTCCACAGAACCTATATACAGATTCGAAGGAAAGACCCATGAAAATGGGAAGAGTTACAATTCACCAAGAAGCTTACCCCACACTGTAGATGCATTCAAAATATTCTTACTTCAACTAAATAGGTCACCACTGAACGTATCATGTGAAGAAATTTGGAAAGGCCAATCTTTGTGGGTTTTTTGAACACAAGCAAAAACCATTGTCTAACATTCTAATGGAACGACAGCAAGTCGTGTTTCACTCACTTTTCCAGAGTTTCTTTAACAGCTAAGGATGCGGAAAAGCTGCTTCCTTCTGTGATATATCACACCGAAATATCTTGCCCTGTGGAGAAGCCATCTGTCCCAGAGAAATGAACATGGCTTCAGGGAACCATGCCACCAAACGTGTCTGCATTATTGTTTTGCGCTGGAGAAATGTGAGGCCCCTGCTCTCACTAAAAACTTAGATATATTTCATCCCCACTTCTACTCTGTTTTATCATTAACTTTGTTCCATAGCAGTCTGCCCTTGTGCAGCACAGAGGACTATTTCTAATTAGCAGTTGCTGCTCTTGTCCCAGAACACAGCAATCGCTTTCGGAGATTACTTCCGAAAGAGTGCTGAATTCACAAGATTAATTAGGAAATATTAATTAAACTATTTTATAACAG
Organism: Anguilla anguilla; assembly: GCF_013347855.1. NCBI lineage: Eukaryota > Metazoa > Chordata > Actinopteri > Anguilliformes > Anguillidae > Anguilla > Anguilla anguilla. The sequence goes on along the minus strand of NC_049211.1, from coordinate 20,753,699 downwards.
TCATACACAGGACCATCTAGCTCTGATTTACAATCAAGTGACTGAACTGCTTACAGAGAGAAAGCTGGCAGTATGCCATCCCAGCCTGTGTGTAGAGGTGAACCACATGTGAGTCACATGTAACCCTACAGCTGTTTCAGAAGCTCCTGTTGCTTCCAGCTATTGCACTGAAGCCGTACCCTTATACATGTTTGGTCCTTGGGCTGTCACTGCCCCAATCCCTCCACCCCCAACCAATGCTTAAAGGCTTTTTTCTTTTGAGTTCTCGAACAGGCTAATGCAGAGTAGTGTGTGCTCTTCCCTTGAACTTATGTAACATCTGGTTATGTAAGCAACTACAATTGCATGTTTTTTTCAAGGCCTTATGCTGATCTGTCTTTATTTGCTCCTTTAATGGCTGTCCTGTCATTCTCAGCCAAACATCAGTTTTTATTGTTTATTAATTGTTCACTTTTTTTCTATGCTTGTCAATATGAAAAATTACCATTTCAGAGAGAGAGAAATCTTACACAAAATGACCTTACCGATATTGATGAATGAGTAAGAATGAGTAAGAAACTTGTATTTATACCACAATTACACAGGAGGCGCTGGATGGCCTAAAGACTGAAAATACACAGATGAACCTTTAAAAAGTAAAATATAAATGGCACTACTTCTATTAGACTCTGTTCATAAGAATTTCTAGGGGTGCCAATATTTGGAAAGTGTTTTTAGAATAGTACTTATTTAAACTTAAGGTCACATCACCCATTTTAAGTGCAAGATCAAGTGAAATGATGTTTTTTCATGGCCTTTTTTGCTCATGTTTACCAAGAGTGCCACCAATTCTGGAGGGCACTGCATATATATACTGTTGTATTATTAAAAATCATAAGTATCTATAGATCCCTGAGGACAAACATGGACCAGGCCAGTGACTTAGTGGCAGCAGAGTTTTTCTGGCTGAGGGGACCAGTGAAGATATGTGAGAGCTAATATCTTTTCTGGCCTAATGAGTAAAGAAAGTAGCCTTATTAAATTAGCTCTGAGCCTGTACTGTCTTGAGAACTGAGCACATTCTGAAAGGGAACTGCATAACTGATGTGAGCAGGTATTTAATTAATTATAAAAATCCAGTATAAATGACTGTCCCAGCATTTGTGCTTTTTTACCACAGAGATCTCAAATATTGCTGCTTTCCTTCTGGAGGGATGAATTTAGATTTTGGTGAATGTATTGTAGACTCAGAGAGAGCAGAGATGTGCTGAGCCTACAGCATTCACTGGTTCGTTCCTCACCTAGAGTTTATTTACCGCCATCACTGTGTTGAGAGTGTTTAAGAATCTATACCCCCCGACAACACCCTCCCTTCCTATAGCAGCTTTAGCTCCAGCACATCGGGTGTGAGTTTTTATGTAATATCCTGAGGGATATTGTACACGCTTCAGGATGTGGGCATAGATGTGTCAAAGACGACTATAAAGAAAAGATTACACCATATAACCCCAGAGGGTTCACTATAAGATGCAAAACACTGGTAAACCTCAAGAACAGAACAGCCAGGTAAGAGTTTAAAGAGCTTTAAAAAAAAGTACATTAAAAAAACTGCTGAGTTCTGGAATAACATCTCAGACAGATGAGATGAACAAAAATACAAATTTCCCTCATCTACTGCAAGCAAATGTGTTGTGCTGAGGGAGACATGTGTGATAACGTGTCTTCAAAGAGTGCTGAGATTGAAGCAGATTAAGAAGCACTCAATTTTGGATCAGATATTCTCAAGAGGGGGATTGTGCAGATTTGTAAAGAGTAACTTGAATATCATAAAAAATAAGCAGCATCCTATACCAGAGAATATATACTGTATTTCTAAAAAAAAATCTATTTATGCACTTGCTTGTATCTTTGGAGAAGCAGTCATGTATCTGGGCCCTGTCTGATGCAGAGAGAAGACTACCTGTCAGGCTTAAAGAAATCAGATGTGAAAGCACTTCTTTTGAGAAGTAGTGGATCAAATCAACATTCACTAAGGTCAACAGCTGCTCTGTGTAATTCCCTCCTGCTGTTTTATCAAAAGATATTCCAGTGCTTTGTTATTTTCCCATAATATTTCATGAAGGATATGGTGTGCAACTGTGTAGCAGTACATTACAATCAACACAGACACACCATCTACATCTCTTTGTTCCTCTAGCTGCTAGTAATCTCTCCAGACTCTCATTTGTTTCTGCTGAGGCTTTTATGTCTAGAAGCAGAAAAGTGTTTTTCTATGCAACAAACGTCGTTGGCAGCAACTCAGTTCTAGCACTTTCACTCATGATATGCTGCCGCAGATTAAACTTCAATAACAAAAGGCTTAACCAAGACAGGCAATTAGGAGCACAGTGGCTATTGCAAATGAAAGGACTTGTTAGCTTATTCCAAAGATACCCCAGTGTCTTTTTCATGCTAGCATATCTTATTTCCACCAGGGGAACGTGTGGGCAGGGATTACTGGCAGAAGAATTGCCCGTGGTTTCAGCACCTCTTGTTGAATCGAGTGGCTTGTGCTTGAGCCCGATAATGGCAGAGTATGACCCTTGTTGTCATCGTATTTCAGCCTCCTACAGCACACTGACCGTTAGCTCACTGAGTCCCTGTGGTCCTGTAAAAAGTTAATTGTCCCAAATTCCTGGCAAATTCTACACTCAAAGATTAATTGTCCTTTAACAACCTGTCATAATCGCAAAGTACAACTGTCTAAAGATACAGTTCTGTGAGCTCTTGGCAATCACTGACTATTAGCTTAGCTGTTGATATTCATTTGAATACAAAAATCCGCTATGCTGTACTGCCACTGGAATATTGGCTTTTTATGCCTCCAGTGCAGTCCTCCTTGGGATTGCACATTGACTGAATCGCCAGAGGGCTGTTTTACTGCAGCAGGTCTACGCCGTTCTTTCCCATTTTAGATTTTATTCCCCTCCTGTTTGTTTTGTTATCAGCACCTCCACGGCTGTCCGGCCCAATTAACTGAAGGATTTATCTTATCTGCAGCCCTCCCACACCAGCTGTGTTTCCGCCGTTGTCACGCAGCTCAGCGGCGGGCTCACGCAAAAGCCGCGGCCCTTGGCCCTTCACTCGCGCTCCACAGCCCCGCCGCCCCTCTGCCAGGGGAGGCGCCCGCAGGGACGCCTGCGTGGAAAAGGGGAAGCCGATCCTCATGAAGCACAGCCAAGTCAGTGACATGGCTGTGAAGCCTTGGCTGACAACCACATAGACCCCGATGGGTATTTTACTTCATGGTGTACTGCACCACTACAGTCATATTTCTCGGTCAGCTGTGAATCTGTGTGCATAGTATACATGTGTGCGTGTATTTGGACAATGCACACACACATACACACACACCCACAAACCCATACATTTATTTTAGTACACCTTTTATATCACTTTCATTGCAAGAATTCAGGATAATTCATTTTCATACATCTGAAATTATACATTTTGTGAACTGAGTGTCCATGTGACAAATAAAACAAACAAGAAAAAGAAAAGAAAAAAAAGAAAAACAATAACATTTCAGCATGCTTCCATACATACTTATTATACATCACATAAATTTGTTACAACTGGGAGATCCCCCCCAACCCCCTGTCGCCCCGTTTTTTTTTTTTTTTTTGGTTCAAAGATACCAAATACCCAGTACCATTTGTTTCATCTCTTCCAATACCATATCTTGTTTCCTAATGTTATTCTTTCCATTTCCAGTATCTCTTTTACTATAGACCTCCATTTTGTAATGTGCCTGTGCTTGCGGTGGTGCTGCCACTGGGTGACAGCAGAGGAGATTCTCCTCGCTCTCTCATTCCCTGCTAATTGCTGATTCGGGCCACCTGGAGTCTACCCTTTATAGGGACCTCACTCCCTCTGCTCGGTGCTCTTGCATTTTACAAGCAGCCGGTAACGCTCTGGGTATTTCGAGCGCTAGATGTGACTTACTCGATGGCTATCTGGTACGGGAGCTAAACACGTAGCAACCAGGGCACTTGAGAGTTGTCACTTTTCATAGAAGGTATTTGTGGATAGAGTTATCTCCAGCTAGTCTCAGGCTTGAGCTGAGAGATCTTACTTACCTAGGCGTGTGTTGTTTTTGGTTCTCAGTCAAGAGACTTTCGTCCTGTTTTTGAGGATTGCCTTTTGTTTGGCCTTTTGCCAGGGTTTATTCCCCTTTTTCCTTTCTCCTACCTCGCTCAGTGGTTGACTGCTGTTCGCAGTCAGCTTTTAGACTCCCCGTTGATTTATTGTCCCCTTCTGACGTTGCTCGCCAGCCCCAACCTTACACATTTTGTATTGTTGGAGAAGTAGGTTTCAGTGTCTAGACATCTGCTTCATCCTTCCTTGATTTCATAGCAGCACTTTGATTTACTCAACCACATTTTATTTCCATCACATATGAAGGGGCAATGTTTTTGCTGAACACCAACCCAGGACCATTTAGTAGAATGTGGTGACTGGGACACACAACTGCGATGCACAAAGGACAAGCTGACTTTAACAGCTTTTATTTTTGGAGAAATGACTCTCGTAGTGTCCACATGTTTTGATTGTCAGCTTCATTAGGCTGATGAGCCAGAGGCCGGACACTACAGCTGTCAAGCAAATGGTGGCATCTGTTTATGCTTCTGGACTGCATTTATATAGCGCTTTTATCCACCGTGTGCTTTACAATTCATGCCTCTCATTCACCCATTCACACACACACACAAGGTGAAAGGCTGCCATGCAAGGTACCAATCAGCTTGTTAGGAGCAATTAGGGGTTAGGTGTCTTGCTCAGGGACACTTTGACATGCCCAGGGCGGGGGATCGAACCGGCAACCCTCCAACTGCCAGACAACCGCTCTTACTTCCTGAGCTATGTCGCCCCTTCTCACCTCTGGAGCCAGGACATCATGACACTCAGAGAGCCTGATCTGTTCATTGTGAAAACAGGCAAGAATGTGTCACGCATTAGTACACCCATTTTACTCCACATGGGAGGGTGATTTCTGGTCCCAGACAGATGATTATATGGACTGTACAGTGATAAAACACACTTGTCCGATGTCATAATGAAGAGCAGCCACTTTCTATTTAAGAGGCAATTTGAAGCATCACAGACCGACAGTCATGAACGGTAATATTGTATGAAATGCTTTATCCTTGCTTGACTGAAGATTCAATTGTGCATGTCACTTGAATATGTCATGGAAAAAAAACATCATGTCAGTTTTACTGCTTAATATTTCTTTACACCAAAAAATGCCTGAGAGCTCTGTACATGTTCTGAGCATGTTCCTTGGGCATGTATTAAATCTGTCTTTTACGCTAGAAATAATGAATAAAAATGTTTTTCCAAGAAAAATGTTGGCAAAGTGACTTACTCCTATAGGTGAAACAGACTGCAATTATTCAGACTGCAGACTGTATCTCTAAGAATGCAATTCCAGGCCATATTCAGTGCCGCAGTTTGACTTTTTTTTGCTGTATGGATGCTCGCGGGACTGTACCAGCAGAGGCAAAGAACAAATTCTTAACTAGTATTTAAATTTAATTCATCCCTGGATGGAAACGAGACAGTGACATCCCAACTTCACTCCAATTATGACTTATGTCTAGAGGCCTGGGCTAGCAATGTAGATGGCAAATTCGCTATGAGCTACCCTACAGCAATAAGTTACCACGTAATTAACTTCGGTGAGATTTAAACAATGTACACGAACCCCCATATAAATCACAAAACCCACAAATTAGATAACCAATAAGTAAGTTTATAAGAAATCTTTTTACACCACGTAGCCTTCGTTACCAATGAACAAAATACTTCCTAATACACATACCTCTGAATGTATTCACAAAAATAAAAGGATACACAAATGTACACAAATGGCCATTGGTACACCTGTGGTCAGCATACTCACGACTGCCCACACAGTTCTCCAGAATATTTGGCGTGGAAGAACCTAGAGCTTCCAGCGTTGGAGTCAATCCTTTGAGAAACGCCTGAGTCGATCTCCTGGTAGGTTCTCTCCAGGGTACGAGCACAGTCTGTCCTCAGGATTGTAGACATTCGGCTGTGCATTCGCCCGCCGTTAAGTATCACCAACCTTCTCCTTCCTTCTCCCAACTCTCCGTCGCTCCAACTTCCACCAAAAAGCCCCACCAACTTTTTGCGCACTACTTTAACTCCAACATCAATTTAAAACAAAGTAACAAACTCGAACCTCGCAGCCAATGGCGCAAAAGATCAAAAGCAAAAAAATAAACATGATCACAACCAATTAACCAATAGGAATACAAAAAAACAAGTCTGACCCCAGGTATCAAAAGTTCAACTGAAAAAAAGGGGGACCGAGATTTTAACCCTGTGTGTTCCAAACCAGTTTCTATGTGGGTTACACATAATTTCATTATTGTTTTATAAAACAATTTTGCACAATGTTTTGAGGCCAGAATGCATTGTATCATGGGCATACATATTGGCTTTCAACAGAACTGAGGTCTTTCTTGGTTTACTGAACCAGACTCTTTGTGATTTCTTGGCTAATCAGGCTCTGTGTGCTCTCTTTCTTCGTAACAATGTTCCAAACAGTTGATTTTGATTAACCTAAGGTTTGGCCTATGTCTCTGACCATAGGCAGCCTCATACAATCAGAAGGCTATAAATTATAACTTATATTATTAAATCAAAACTGGATTCTGAAAGTTCTCTTACACCTGCTTGAAGGAAGCAATTGAACACCCCTGACTAATCACAAACACCTGTGATATAAACCATTTGTCTTGAACGTTATAATGTCCTGAAATGGGGGACTGCTTGTAAAAAGCACAGTAATTTCTATGTGGTAAAGCCAAAATATATTAAATACCCATAAATGAAAACTGAGAATGTGCACTTTAACCACCATGTGAATTGTCTGATTATGAATCTAAAATTATGGAGTTCACTGTATGTGCATATGGACATGTTTTACTATATTTTCATATTACTGGGCGTTCATGAGGGTTTACCTTCTGCACACACTAATGCAAAAGTTATGATGCATTTTTTCCTTCACTGTGAATTTGCATCATGAGAAAACAAAACCTGGGAAGAATAGCTTTAAAAGCCTTGTGTGTCAATATTGCACAATTCTAGATGGTCATTTAAAATAAAGGGACATGCATTGAATGCAGTATATAATTATCTTGTGGTGGAAAGAAGATAAAGCAGTACATGATTTTACCATTACTGAAACACCTGTACCTGAAGCATGCAGTGGAGAGTAGTACTTGTTCTTTTAGTGACAGGCCTATTCCATTATGGAACTCTTATCCAGTCTTAAATCCATGCCACTTCTCTATGGATTAAAGATGATTACACTCCTTTCGGTTTTATTTTAAAACATTTTTATTGTTTTATATTTCACGTTTTCCTTTCAGTCAGAAACCCCAATCTAAGTGAAAAGAAAAATGTGGAATAAAAAGAGTGGAGTTGTAGAGGTTACCTTACAACTGCAATGCCTGTGCCAACATTCTCTGCCATTTTGCAGTTCAGGCTAGATTGTGCAAAAACATTCAGCCACTTCACTGCTTCTTTTCTTAACCTGGGCGGCACAGCCAGCGTGCTGGAGGAATGCACTTCACTTGCACAGTTTGCATTTGCACAGACTGCAGGTGTGCAGTCATCCAGGGGTCCATTAATGCACAATGAGCCAGGAGAACACCAATTAAAACACTCCACCTTTAGGCCATATCACTGTATTTAGAACAAGAACTTTGCCGTTTTTCACTTTTTACAAAAGGAACAAACTAAAACATGGAAAATACCATACTAGGAATACTGACAATAATGAGAGCGGTGTAAAATGGAACATGGACTTTTTAGGTGGATGCATCCAGCTTGAATGATGTATTTCAGGTTAAACTTGCAGAATTACCATCTCATTCTCTCAAACTGCAGGGAGTTCAATAAATATTTCAAGAGGTATTGACAAAAGTCTGTTTTGGCTATATGCAAATAAATTTTTTACAGGAAATGTTTCTTGACTACTGCATTGTGTGTGTGGCAAGGAATCCATATTTACGTAATTATAAACAGTCGTTTAGTTACTAATAGTCACACAGTTTTTATATTGAATACTAGCTTGCTGGGATGGGAACGATCCAGGTCAGCTCAATTTAGCCTCAATTTAGCTCAGGCTTTGACAGGATATAGTTTGGCTATGTTCTAGCCAGCTAAAAAAATTCGCATTTCAATAAAATCTAACTGGGTTTTCACAGAGTGTCTAAATAAATTGAGATTCCATCTATATTTGGGGTTGTGTTCACTGGAAAAGGATATGAACGTATGTGAGATGCAGATGAGTGTGGACAAAGGGGTGCTCTTGGGGATCTGCTGTCCCACAGTATGGTTGCTGGGATACTGCACTACGTACATTCAACACTGTGTCGATGGATCACTTTGAGCTCTTTCCAATCGCTTGTTCTCCTTGAATCTCTTCCTTGTGTCTTTTCCTCGCTTTTTAGCTCCACTCAACCGAGGACTTGAGGAAGAGATGCATGAATTAACTGCAAAGACAGAGAAATCAAGGCAACATGGGTTGGGCAAATGGAACATCCTTGCTCAGTCAAGCGTCAGTCTGAAGCAATGTAAATTACAGACATGGCAGATGTGGAGGTGGATATACAGGCAAATGATTTATGTCACACGTTCTTAAAAAAAGACCTCTGCAAAGACTGCACTCCTCGCTCCTTACTCTATGCTCCTCCAAGGACCATTTAATGGATTGGAAAGTCCTTGAAGATGGTGGACCTTGGTTGATTTCCGGGTCACGCAAGGACCGAGGAGATGATGACGGATAAGCTAAGTTATTGGAATGAACCCTCTGACTCTCCTGAGGTTGAAGGGCAGGATCTGGATCCTGGGGGACAAACCCCAGAGGCAGAATGTGACCCTCACTGCCAAGTGTGAGGCAACACCATATGGCCTTTCCTCCTCCACAAACACTTAACCATGCATTTCCAGATATACCCGTGTATGACAACACACATGTGCATACTGTAGGGCAGTTCACAGAAGTCTTCCTCTTATCAGACCACCAAAGTAAAACTTTACTGTGCTGACAAGGAGTCAGCAGGTGAGATATAGAGACATGGCTCAATTGCAAAACATCCTGCTGAATCAGCATTATGTAAACCTTAGATCTCCCTAATACAACATAATCATGTTTTGTATTATTGGAAAGCTGATGTCATAGGAACAAGATGGTGTCTTTAGTGGTGGAGTGCTGATCTTGAGACCTATGGGTCAGTGATCAGCCAGAAACAAAGTTTAACCCGGTGAAACTGTAAGCAGAATCATTGATGTACTGCTTTGTCACGATTGTGTCTTTATTTGATGACTTGGTGCTTTGCTTTTATCTTTTGGGTATAACAAGGGGAAATGAGGAATGGTTCAGGGAGACTGGTCAACACAGTCTCCTATGCATCATATGTATAGCCATTCAACTGCACACACACTTTTGCAGCATTGTATATTGATTAACAGACTGTACAATAAATTGGATTTATTTTAACCTGGCATTCCTCTTTGACACTTGCCACTGCACACCTAGCAGTTTTAAGGTCCTTACACATAGAACTCAGGATATCTGCACCCATTAGTCACTCGCCTATACACTAGTGTCGTAGCAGGACACAATTGTATTCATGCTGGCTAATAAGCCAGAGGCACATCTGCATCTACCAAGATATATAGCGATGTGTATAGAGTCACACTACTGACGGAGCAGCCTCCAACATCTGTGCATAACTGTTAGCACAGAGGAAAAGGTTAAAACATTATTTTGAAGTCAGATAATTGAAATACCATTAAATTAAGACTCCACACATTTTTTTGCCACTCAGATTCTGACATTGTTTGCTGTGTCGAAGGGGATTTTCACAGTTGGTGATCTTGACATAAGTTCTGGATTCTTACAGTTGGTGATCTTGAGGCCGTTTGGTGTACCTGAGGGGTTTCTTACAATACACAAAACATAGACCCACATATACATACAAACCCACATACCCACCCACACAAACTCATGCACATAAACATTTATATTGATCCACATACACCATCAAAACACAGATATATATACACACGTGTACCATGTACACAAAACATACAAATGCTTTGTATGCTGAGGGAAATATCTTCCCTCAGCATACAAATGCTGAAGTGCATACACACTGATATGAGCACATTGATTTTCTCTGTTGAAAAATGCAGATCTGTGAATCGCACAAGTCTCTGGAGGTTTAAGCTCACAGAAGTTCCGGTGAGCTACATGAGTGTACAGCCCTGTCAAGAACTGGCTGAACCTGCCAAAAACTGACAAAGACCTCTGTCTCCCTGAAGACGCAATGTCTCTTTCTTAGTGCTGAGGAATGTGGAGAAAGCAAACACATCTCCTGAGTTGTGGAACTCGGTTACAGTATATATCCAATATCCTGGCATAAAAGGTTTCATGCAATGGTTCTTTAAGCAAGGACATCCACTATAAGCTGTTCTTCACCAGTGCCCTGTGGAACGTGGATCGTGTCCTTTTTTGAATGCTATAGTGCTCACCCATATAGGTTGCTTTAATAAGCCATCTTGCATTATCTGTTATTTTCGTCTTTATAATACAGATACTATTGTTGAAATTTCTCTAAAGACTTTGTTTTTGACAGCTGAGACACTTTATACCACAGTGTGTACCATGACACAATAAAATACATTGGTATGCAACATAGCTAGTGTACTCTTTGATCGCCGAAAGATTTTTATTCTCTGCATGTGTATGTGTGTGTGTGTGTGCGTGTATGTCCGTGTGTGTGTTTTGCGGTTAGGCATGTGAATGTGTGTGGACTATGAGGCTTGTTTTCTTTGCTCTTCCATTCAACAGCTTGTATATTCTGAGCCTGTTGTCTTCCTGAGGATGATAATCTGTTCTTCAGAAGCTGTGAAGCCCATGGCTTTTTCTTTGAGAGCATTGCTCCTCCTATTCGCACGAGGACAAAGCCTGTTCCTGAACTGCATTACAATCTCTGGGATAATTCTTCAGGCTACAGGGTAGCCTACCATAACTGGAGCTCAGTTGCACTCATTACCTATATTACATCTTCAAAGCAGCTTCCCTTCCCTCTATAGACTACCATTCTTTATGCGCATTAGGAAACCATTTTGAAAGAAAAGACAATCCAGTTCCCAGGATGTTCAATGTTGAGAGTATACATTTGTGTTGAAATTTCTCTCTACTGTCCAGTAGTAGTTTTATGCTGTAGTGCATACTGAGCGGTAAGGCATTGTCAAGATCTTCTTGAGCAAATTAACAGACAGTAATAAAAGCTTATATCTGGGCCTGACTGATATGTGTAAGACAGCTTTAATACCTTATCACGTTCACCCCTGACACCTGCTACAATGAAGACCAACGATTCATTTGTAAAGAGGGTCCTATTACCATATTTCCTCCTGGGTGTGCGTGCCCTGCAGTTTGGCTCTTCACTGCTTAGGTGAATATACTGCCCAGTGACAGACATGCTTAGGACTAAGAAGAACATTTATCTAGCAGAATAATACTACCCTGAGGCGCCCATTACAGCTGCTGTTCCCTTGCCACCACTGCCAGTCGACCTATGATTATGTGATTTCTCTATGGGCTCTTCTGATTATGTGATTTCTCTATGGGCTCTTCTGATTAAGTGATTTCTCTATGGGCTCTTCTGATTATGTGATTTCTCTATGGGCTCGGCGACCCTCATGCCCAGGTTTGACCACACATATGACCTTATACAGATAAAATCATCACAGATTCCCTAGACGGCAATCCATCGTGGGTCCAGGGTTCCTTTTGGCAGCGTCCCATTTAACATCACTCACGAGACAAGCATGATGTGCAGCCCTTGTTTTCCCCTCCTCCCCGAACCATCGGTTTGTGTGATGTCAGCAGTGCCCCAGGATGGAACCATACAAACAGATCAGGCTACGGTTCTTCTCACAGGAAAGCCAAGAGTGTTCTTATGGGAAGGTCAGGCAGTGGAAGCCTGGGTAGGACTAACACTAGAGGAGGGGGAGTGGGGGAGGGGGTTACTCGGATCGGGAGCATCGTTAGGTTCCCCAAACAACCCAAGGGCAAAGAGGAGCAGATTCTCATGTTCCCGCCATGTCCTTTGCACACCACAGTTCATTTACGCTGTCCTGGAAGCTTACAGGATGACAGAATTCCTGAACAAATACAGTACATGATCCTTTTCTTTCTGTCTGAAGAGACCCAGTGCTTTTGGGGGGTTCTGCATGTTCTACAATTTGGGACCCTTGCTTGTGATCACCTTATCATCCTATCCACAATCATGCTTTTAGAGTCTCTATCCTATTCTACTCTATTCACTAGATTTTTTTAAGAAAGTTTTTTTATTTTTATTTTTGCTAGTTACTTGGTACATTTTGCCCTGGCTAAATAAACAGTTTGGATATGAATGAATCCTGGGAGTGGTTTTTCCGTTACCCAGAGAGTGATGCCCAGCAGGGTGTGAGGGTAGTTAATGTTGAGTGGAGAAAAAGTAAGGTTGGCTCAGCATATAGCTCCACACACTGTGCTGTGTACTGGGTAACCTGGTGTTGATCAGTTGTGACACTTCCTGTGGTGTAAGGATGATGCGATGATCAACCAGGCTTACACAACATAATCCAAGCAGTTGAGGCTAGGCTAATCTTTGGGCAATAGCATCCCCTGGTGGTGACTTTTGTTGGCTCTAAACCTTAGTTATTTTATTTTTTGACTGAGTTAGACTGAATTGCTGGAAAAGGAAATTTCAATCCCTGATCCAAAACTGGTCCAGGATCAGGATCAGGACTTTAATCCTAAAACCATGATATAAAAAATCTGACAATGATCCAGAATCCACTGATCACATCAACTGAGGTTCCCGCTCAGTTGCACAACCTTTCACAGGCAACTCAGTGAAAGTGACAGCCAGCAATGCTATTTCATCCCTTACTCTGCAGACACAGAGAAAGAATGACGTGATGGCACATGGTAACTGCATGGCAGACTGTTCTGTGGTACCTCATTTGTGCATTGCGCTGCACAAATATAATTCACTATCCTGATGTTACTATTGTTCCCTCTGAGGCAAACAGAATAAATGTCATACGAAGTTGTCGTGCTCCGTTTCCGCACTGAGCCATAATTGCCCGTGCAGTGCTCATCACATCCAGAACGCATAAAATATAAGCAATGAATAGAAAAGTGCCTGTGACATTGGGCAAAGTGTTTGCATAATCAAACACCATGTGGGCTAATTACTGGGAGGCCATTTTAAATAACTAAAAACTACATCCTCGTATTATCTTTTATAATGAAGGACATTTATTTTTGTGATTAGAAATATAATCATTTTATAGGTAACTATCTTCCTAACATGTTCTCATTACTGTGGGTTCCGCAATAGATTTGTGCTGCCTTCTGCTGGACAGCAGCAAGAAAGCAATTATTTTTTAAGATCATATATTTCGTATTGTTATCTCAGTTCCCACACTTTTATGGTTATGATTGCCATGCCAGAAAAAAATATTCTACAGATTAATCCAAAAGGTTGTCACTGAAAGACTTGAACTAGCAAAACTGTCACAGAAGGACAACATGGCTGATAAAGAAATGGCTATCTGTGTATTTTTGTGTGTCTACTGTATACTGGGAAACATTAATATACAGAATAGAGGTGTTTTAAGGTTACTGTGTAAGTTATACTGCTGAACTGGCAAGAAATGATAGCTAAAAAAAACTGCATGTAGGCAATACTGATGTAACTGACCGGTAAGCACACATCAGACTTTTAATCTTACAGTATGACCCCTGCATCTCAAATGAAAGATGGCTGGCTCAGTGCTAGAGTAGCTCTTAACAAGCCTAATTCATTTCCATAATGACAATATTTCTACAATACCAAATAGGCTTCAGTTGTTCAGGAGTTTTACAAATTCTAAATTATAGTTCAATCGCTAAGTCACTGATACTGATACCAAATACTCATACTTCCAGGGATCTCTCCAGCAGTCCAGCAGCCACAATGTAAACAGTATGGCAAGAACATTAGAAAGAATGAGAAAGTATTGTATGATCTAAATGAAAAACTCAGACAACCACCTAAATACCCAAAGGTTTTTATTATTACGGTTGTTGTGCTCTTACACAACTAATGAACGAAGTTGTGTTCATAAGAAAGTAAAATGCTTTTATCCTACTATAAATGGCTGACAGTATAGAGAAATCTGATCATCCTAAAAGCAAAAAAATACATGTTTAAAACCACATAGGGTAGTTGTTAGCCAAATTGAATTATAATTTTAAAAAAAATTTAAAAACATTGCCAGGAGCAAGGTACCTAACATGCAACATGCACATCGCTGAAACTGCAATATTACTTGTGCATAATTTTAGCAGATGCTGACAAGCAGCACTGAAAGAAATGCTCAAACGCTTCTGAGAAAAAAAGATGCAATTTAAAGACAGCCTTAGGCAGGCATATGCCAACCTATGTTAAATCATGGGCTTAATAGTATATTATAGACAGAGGTTAAATTTTATTCAGAATCAGCTAAGTACAGTAGGACTGCAGAGATGCAAACCTTTTGAGAATACAGGTCTTTTGGAGCTTTCACATTTTCTAATCATTTTAGAAATGAATAATTATCAAACCAGATGTAAGCTAGAAATGATTAGAACATTCATATTTCTGTCTGTATTTTTTCCGAAGCATAGTAGCCTTAAGATACTTGTCAATGATTGACAACTGCTAGCAGAGTGCCAGCCATCTTGCATTCTCACAAACAAAAACATTAAATACAAAGCAAACTGCTAAGTAAATTCTGCAATGTATCATATGATGTAACTTTACTTCCCAACTGAGCCTTGTCTACTCAACTGGAAATAAATGGAGTTGGAGCCAATATCATAATGTGTGCATGCCCTTCTCCATGGGTCTAGGTCAGGTCACTTGATTAGGTTACACCTCTACCTACCAAAGCAAAAATATTTGGAACTGTAATTTCCCTTTTCCTATTTTAATCTTTGCAGAATTGCAATATAAAGATGTTACTTAGATAGTTCTGGGAAGCAAATAGAGATTGGAATTATGAGAGGGGTCCATCCACTGTTGGATTTACTGGACAGTCCAACACTGCCACCTACTGCGAGTGAGAGCAGCCTGCCTTCTGCCGAGATGGCCCTTGCTATAGAAAGCTTGCAACCCCCTCCTCCTTTGGAAGGGACCGCCAATTTAATGTTCTAACTGAAAGCTAAAATAACCCTGTCAAAGCATACCAGTTAAGTGTTTGAGTCATCAAGAAGCAACAAAACTAACAAGTTTTTTTTTTTCTTCCTCTGCTCATTTCTTTACTTGCATTCTCAGCATTAGTCATAGCCAATGATAATGTTTGTACATTATTAGAACTTTGTACTATATGTATTCATTTTATACTTTTAACTAAATTTAGAGAATTCGGAGAAATTCAAAAGACCCAATAACAATACTCAGAGAACCATGCATTTCTTTTTGAAAAAAAGAACACATTTTTAAAAAGCACAACAGGCCTTTTATTTATTTATTTTTTTCAATTTTATTATTGGCATTATTTTATAAAATGGTTATTTATCTGTATACACTACAACCAACAAACAATTTGGCTACACCCCCAACCCCCCCTGAAAAAATAACACTATGACAAAAATGAGTTTGAACTTTCTCCACAGGCAGTGCACTGGGCACCCCAGCACAGTAGAGTGGATCAGAGTAATGGAGGTTCAGAGTTGAGCAGAGGCAGTCGGGCTCACAAAGAGGTAAAGAGGTGAGCAACCTGACAAAACATGCCATGAGTAATATATGCTAGCACAGACGACACCACTTACTACCTGTTAAGAAAATCACAGAACAAAGGATGTTTCATCACTGAAAGTCACTGAAAAAAACACAGCTTCCGCAGTGTTCACCATAATGGCAAAGGAGTGGTACGTCGCCCCCCCTCACATGCTGCCAAACACAGCACATACAAGGGAGATGTACATGGGGGTGAAATGAGAAGATGGGACACAAGAAGCAGGGTGCTTGGTAGAGGCTCCAGAGATAGGTAGGGTCAGCTAGCGCCATCTCTGAGGGGTTATTCAGAACATTTATTTTGCTTATTTATCTCTCGTAATTATCTTAGCATATCAAATCTCTTTACACGTCAGGACAATGACATAAGGGGCACACTATCAACTACTGCTCAGCTCCGGGATTCATTCTCCTTCACTTGTTCTTTGTTCAGTTTCATCACTTTGACTAGCTGCAAGGGCATCCATGTTTTATTGTCTTTCCTGCAAAGGGTACCTCAGCTCTCTTTGGCTCCAGCCTTCAGAGGTTTAGACGCATGGTTTTATTTAAGGAAAATGAAATGTCAAAACATGACTTGCACTTTTTCTGAAGACCTGTTCTTCTCATGCCGGGAACAGCGTCCCAGTTTGCAAAATGCTATATCAGCTAAAATGTTACTGCAATTTTCTATACATTAATCAAGCAGCTATTTTTTTTAAATCTCACAACATAACTTTGTCAATTTAAAGATTAAATTACAGAACACCGATTGTATAATTAGTCATAAATATTGGTTTATTAGAGTTGGCGAGAAGACAGCCCTTTAAACTGGCTCAAAGACAAGCACAAATTACCGTACGATAACGTGCACAAATGCTATGAATATAACTTCTTGACATACAAGGGTACTAAATATAGAGTTATGATCCAGTGCAGGACATGAGTATACAGTGTACAGCATCTATACATTGTGTACATTGCACAGAACTGCAAATATAATACTTCTGCTTTATTGTTGAAAGAGAACCAATTAACCAGCCAAATCATTATTCTTCTCATTAGTAGGAAACTTTTGCCCCTCGCTAATTAGCTAATAAACAAATGCCAAAACAAAGTCATTTTCAATACTGATAGCCCTAACAATAAAGTATAACCCTTCCACTAACTGGTACAGTAGAGGCACACTTGACCACCTCAATACAGCCCTCTTGTTTTGTTGCATAGCTCAGTATAAAACCCTACATATCTGTTTTGTGCTATTCCAATGAACACAGGCCCAATGTTCCCTTTAGCATTGTGTGAGCTAAAAGCATTGCATTAGGTAAGACTTTGGATGTGAATAAAAACATCTAAAATATGAAAAATGTAACTGGAAAACAAAAGCTCCCTTTTAACAGAACAAAATTGTTTCCCCTGATACGCAGCCACCTGCCTTTGACAAATAATAATATGCACGTCACTGTGTGTCGACATACTTTAGACTACTGTGTAGAGACTTACTTTAATGGAGTGAGATGCACTTTCAGACCCAGCACTGAATGGACACAACCTTGCTAAGTTCATAATATCAGTAAAATTACATGAGTTGACTTGGATGCAGTTCCTAAATCACTGAATGCAGCTCCTAAAACATCTGAGTGCATTCATGTGCAAACTGAGTGAGGTCTCGGACCACACCTCATATGCATAAGTGACACATTAAACAGTGCAACACCCTTAATAAACAACAGAAAGGAGAGGAAGAACTTTGACCATGCTAATCATTTATATTCATCACAAACAGTTTTGTTCGACAGAACGAGCAAAATCCTTCCACCAATGGCATTTCGATAGTAACTAGGAGATGCGTCTTGGATTCTTCAGTTTGATCTGGGCTGAGCATCGAAATGGAAAAAGAAAACAAGGAAACCAAAGAGCATGTTGGATTTTGGCTGCCAGCCCGATGCCACTTAAATGCATAATGCCTAATGAGAATGTTCGTAAGCCCCTGATATGCTGTAAACACAGAACAAAGAAGTTCTAAATGCCAATATTCTTCAAGGATTGAGCCTTAAACATGTCAGTATCATCCTGTGATAGTGGTGGATAGGTGCGGAGTGTACACTATAGACCAATATCAGGATCAGCTTATATACAGTGCAAAGTTCCTGCTCTGGACTGGGGCAGATAACTGGGTACATCGTAGGGCAAGGGTTGTCGTAGCTCTATGACAGCAACAGAATCACAGTGAGAATGGGCTGGACCCAAATGCAATGCCCACACCTATTGAAACAATAATCTTGCCTGTGCTCCTGCTGTCTTTGTTTGCATTATCCTGAGCCTCTCTGCGCTGAACGTGCATGGTCGTCATGGTGAACACTGGTTCTACTCAACTGAAGAATTCCTGGCACATGCGACATCAGTTTGGCGTAATATGAAGTACACCTTGAGCGTGCACACCGGCTCGGATACATTTAAAATGGCCATGTCAGGGTTTAGGGGTTTTTACTATTGTTCTAGCAGTTTGTGTCCCTTTTTGAAATTATAATATCATCTCACAAAAGGCCTCGTTTTCCAGGCTTCCCAAATCGCCATCGCTGCAGAGGCCAAAACGGACAAGCTTTTCATTGGCAAAATTTTGAGGGGGGGGGAGAAAAGGCTGGACAGACCTGTTCACCAGAGAATGGAACAGAATGATTCTGTAACTCAACAGCAGCAGCGGGGATACCACAGCCATACTTGAAACAGGTTGTCATTGGTAAGGATCGATCTAAAAGGAACATTATAGCAGCTCAGTGAAATGTCCAACGCGTCCCAGGCATCCCCCCCACCCCCCCACAACAGTCTCATAATAGTCTATATATAGAGTTTCCAGATGTACTGCTGAAATCCAGTGTGTTGTTTTATCCCCCCCCTCCCCAAATCACTGAAGTAGTGAGAGAGGACACAGCATTTTCCTATGACAAAAAACTTGGCACGGAACATTCAAGAGTAAGAGGAGCAGGACAATGCTGACAGCTGGAAGTTTGGACGGGTTTATTCCAAGCCACTGGGCTCCCTCCCCAGGGTTTCTTCATGACTGGGCCGGCTATGAGCAGGAAGCAGTTATGAGATCACATGACCCAGCAGATGCAGGCAGAGTAAGGGACGGCTGACACAAGCCAGTAGGTCTGCACGGCTGAAGGACTGTGCGAGAGGAGAAGGCTTAAGACGTGTGCATTCCAGTACGAACATCAGATACGACACACGAGACGCGCTGCCACAGGCTTCCACAAGCAACACCGAGCCGAGCCTACCGATACACCAGGTGTGACATGGAGCCAGACTTGTAATTCAGCTGGTGGTTGGGCACAAAGTTATGGTGCATGCTCTTGCGGCCACATAGATCTTTCGCATAGAGGCCCATGCAGTTGTCGCAGGAGACCTTGGAGCAGTTCATGCAGGTGTGCGTGGCGCCAGGCTTGTTGCAGAAGCCGCACCGCGAGCCTCCCGCGCCCGCCCCACCGGGGGCTGCCGCCGACTTGCCAGGGTAGAGCTTGGCGGCCAGCAGCGGCTTCTCTGAGTGGGAGTTGGTGTACACGGACAGCTTCTCCTTCACCGGCAGGTAGCCGTCGAGGGGGCGGGGGGGCTTGGGGTAGTCCTGCGAGCAGCAGCAGGGGGAGGGCTCCATGGCGTGGCAGCCCGGGCACAGGACCGCCTCGCACCGCTGGCAGGAGGCCAGGCCGGAGCAGCCCAGGCCGCAGCCCTGGCACTTGGGGCCGAGGGAGGAAAGCCCGCCGTGGCCCTTGGGCCCCCAGCTCTCTCGGCCGTCTCGGGGCTCGCGGCTCGGGGGGCGGGACGGGGTCTGGCGGCCCCCGCCGCGCTCGGTGTACAGGTCCACCTCGTCCAGGGAGGACAGGTGGTAGGAGTAGGGCTCCGCCGAGGGGGACTGCACGGGGTAGAAGTCCGGCGCCGGGCTGTAGGGGGAGAGGGCTGCCAGGGAGAGCAGGGAGACGTTGGGCCGGATGATCTCGTCCTTGGCGTCCTCCTCCGCGTCCACGAACAGCGGCTCCTTGCGCAGGCTGAGCGAGGCCTTGAGCACGGGCTTGCTGGCCGGGTGCCAGTGCCCCGCACTGTCCGTCACGTCCACTGACTTGGACGGGCGGCCGCTCCTCCTAAGGTGGGCCCGCTCCGTCTCGGCCAGGCGCACCGAGAGCCGCGACACCTCCCCGACCAGGACGTCGCGGCGCCTCAGGGCCTCGGCGCACCCCGCCGCGTCCTCGCGGCTCGACCGCCGCACCTCCACCGCCTCCAGCTCCTTGGCCGCCCCGCCCGCCAGCGCCACCACCTCCCTCAGCAGGCCGCACTCGGCTCGCGCCAGGAAGAGCTCGAACGCCAGCTGCCTCAGGTGCGCCGCACCGCCCGGGTGGTCGCGGGCGTGGTACTGCAGCTCCTGGTCGCGCACATAGCCCATGGAGCGCAGTATGGAGTGCAGGTCCGCCTCACACACAGCTGACTGCAGGTGGTACACATACGGGCCTGTGAAGGTCTGCAGAAACAAACACAAAAAACCCCTTTCTACACTCCGTATATGCAGGGAATGATTACTGAGTCATAAGAAAAGAAGGTATCAAAATAGCATCACCGCAGCGACATTAGCCGTTTGGAGCTGTGGGCACATTGATCTGCATAGCGCACCCACGTACCTTGATGTGGCGGAACTCCTTCTTCCAGGGAAAGAGAAGCAGGTTGGTGCAGACAGTCTCCAGCATGGCGAAGGCCACCTCCAGGGCCTGCAGGCTGGAGCTCCTCAGGGTCCGGAGGGCGTTCTCCGCCACCTCGTAGAAGCGCAGCACGCGGAAGCGCTGCTGGCCGTGATCTGGCTGGTAGGCCCCCAGCAGGGCCGCCGCCGCCGACAGCAGGCCCGCTTCATTGGACCCCACGTCCCGCTCCTCCAGCCTGCCCTCCAGAAACTGCGTGTACTTCTTCAGCAGGTCCTCTCGCAGCTTGGCATCCATCGCCGGCAAGGGGCTGGGCCACTGCCGGCACGACTCTCATCCCCGCCGGGCCGTCGATCACGACCCCCGGACCATCTTGGGGTCCGCCCCGTACGGAAGGCTGGGGAAGGGACAGCCGTCTGCCCGGTGGTGCGGTCAACCTGACCGCACCATCTTCCGCTGAAAGGAATGATGCAAACCTAAAATGGATTCCGTTTACGTTTCCAAGGTTATTTTAAAACTCTGAGCAATCTCTCTGCGCTGGGCATCTCTACTAACAGAAATATGTGCAGCCCTTCTGTTGGCTAAGCAGCAAAACTAAAATCAAAAATGGGCTTAATGCCCTGTCACTCCAGCAGAGTACATGCTTTAGCGTGCTGTCCTCTGGCAAAGCCTCCTGTGAGCTGTACTTACAGGGTCACTGGGCTGATGTCTCCTGAAGGCAAACCACTTCAGACCGCAACACCAGCTGAAAGACAGAAGAGACGCCTTCAACCATCCAGGCTCTGCATAATTCTGCTTTTAAAATAATATTTTCACCTGATCTGATTCTGTGAGGTGCAACTGATCAATTCTCACTGAAAAACACCTGATGAAACAACTGATGCAAGCGCAGTGTGAGGGAGTATCGATTCTCAGTGACACTCACCCACACATTTACTGACACAGAAAACATGGACATGCTGAGCGTGGGATGGGAGCATTATTTTTTTTTTTCTCTAATGCTGCACAAATGTAATGTACCAAATTCTGCATATTAGTTACCACCGGATTGCTTGACAAATATGATTACTGAACAATAACATTTCCGTATTGCAAGGACGAGGATACTGTCGCCGACATTGACTACTGTATGTGATGTCTGACTGCCATCCCATTCTGGTAGCAAAACTACTGACTGTGACAGGTACACAAGTCATGACACAAATTATAATAAAGATAATGTCTGGTATTTATTGAAAACGTAAGGTAGCTTGTCTACACCAATATTTTTACTCGCTGTGCTATGCAACGCTGTAACGTTAGTTCACAATCATTCATATCCGAGGTCTGGTCATATTGCGTGCTTGAAAAATCCAAAAGGATACAGCAGTAGCTAGTAACAACGAGCTTTCTAGATACCGTTAATTATTATTCCTAGCCCTAATGTCAAGTGCGTAAGAATCTAACGTTAACTAGTGACAGCAAGCAAACAAGTTAAACAGGTTGCATTACGCACGCACCAGTTTAGCCTCATTCTCGCACAATCAGTCTTCAGACGCACATCGGAAAGATATAGTTAACCAGAGAATGGATGGCTGAGAGAAAATAACTATAAACGTTTGCACGCTTATTGGTTAGAACTGAGTGATTAAGAAACGTTAATGCTATAGCTAGCAATATATAAACTGGTTGATTGCTTACACAAATTTCTTTTTCAACCATCCGCCTTGACTAGCTAAACAATTTATCTGGCCAAATAGCTAGCTAACTAGAGATAGGGCATTAGGACGCACCAACTGTCCACCGGCACACACTTAGCTAACTAGCTAGCGAATGTTTACCTAGCAATGTAGCGAGTTAGCTAACACGTTAGATTTGCTAGATTGCGATGTAACAATCATACATTTAACAGCTAACGCTACCCTGTAAGCAAGCTAGTTAGCTAAATGCTACAGTCTGTCTACTTAGTGGAATGTCACTGATTGCAGCTAACAGTTAGCTCATCATGCACAAATTAACTAAACCAAACATGTCTGTCAAGATTTAACTAAAGCTAGCCACCTACATATATATCGTTATCTCGCTCGCTTGCTTTCTATGTCGTTAAAGTGATTCGGCCCCCAGCCCTATAGCTAGCTAGCTACCACTGCTGTACTAGTGGTACAAGAAGACGCCCAACTTGCCAGCAAGCTAGCTCACTCTTGATAGCAGAGCGGTACAAGCGCTTCAGTTCAGTGTACGTCCAAAATTCCCCTGATCGAGCTTGACGTCGTGAAGTCAGAAAGCACACAGATGAACCAATGGTTAAAATCAGCAATGTCCGTTCTTAAAAAAAAAAAAAAGAGACGCCACCACACTAATCGGCAAGATCTACCTTAGCTACATTCGCATTCTACGGGAAATCCCAACACATTCAGTGCGCATGCTCACAGTTTGGGCCATTTCTCCATAGTGCGCGTTCACTGACAAGAAGAATCGGGAACGTGCTTCATTGAACACACTGTAAAAGACAACAACCTGGCATAAAAGTTTGAGCTGATGGGCTGTGCTAAATTTATTACTGCAATTCTTAAGATGGCATCCCACGAAGTTATGTACTAAGCCTGTATTTTAAGCTACCATAATCAGCTAGGTTCACTAATCTCTACATGGAAATACGATTAAAGTAACAATACACAAATATGTTGCTCATTACAAAATACAAAATATCTTCCAAATCTAAATAAACTACAAAATACTTTTGGTAACTGCAAATGAACCAAGATACATTTCCATTCCAGTTCAGCAAGTTTTAAAAGACAGCTAATGTTACACTTAGGCCTCCATTTACAATTTCGGTACCCCAGTGCATGTAGGCCAACTATGATAGTATGAAACACTAATCTACATGGTGAATCTCATAATTCAGTTGCTATTTTTTTTGAAAAAACATCTAATGTACCTTTGCTTCTCAATATGAAGAAATCTGTCTGAACCACTGTAGCCCACAAGTAATAGGTCTGGATGGCAGAATTTGCACCCCAGATAAATGGTTTGAATATGAGAGTACTCAAGTTGTGGTCACGTCATATTATTGTGCTTTCTGTGCATTTCATGTAGTGCATTTTTTTGTCTGACATTATCTAACATCAGGTTGCTTGGCATTTGAACTCCATTGAAGTAACTCTACTCTACTTGTTTGACATCTGAAACGATAGGCCTGCGTGAGTTCAAGAATGCACGATTATTGATTAAATGTAGCACCCTCCAGAGCTTTCCTGCTCAAACTAATGACTGTATGATAAAAAGGCTGAGTGCGTTGTATGTATTTGCTGAAAAAGAATACTAAGAAATTCGCATTTATTATTATCATCTGAGTTTATTCAGGAAATGAAACAAGTATAACTCAGTACAAAGTTATGGAAATTATTTGTATCTATAATTAATATATAATTAATTTGAATCCCCATGTATTGTCGCGTATAGTAGCCTTACCCCAGAGTTGTTTTATTTTTTATTTTTTTGCAGAACACCATTGCCTAACCTAAGTGTTTTATCACAACGAAAATATATAGTATATGCTGAAATCAGCAAGTAATCTAACAGAGTGACTGAAGATCAAAGAGCGAACTGAAAGTACCGGGGAAAAACAAGACATCAACAGCTGGTATGCACGCTCCTCCTTCTCCCATCAGGTTCAAAGCTATGACGTTGTTGTCTCTGTAGATTTTTTTGTTGCTCACATACGGAGAAGACGCCGAGAAAGAAATGGCGATGTTTGGAGGCTTAGATTCTGCACTGAAAAAGAAAGGCTTTGCAGATAGCGAGAGGGACGTGTCAGAATTTGTCTGTCCTGTCTGTCTGGAGATATTTGATCGCCCTGTGACAACACAATGTGGGCACACGTGAGTATTAATTAAATTGACGTGTAGTTAGTTGGCTTACGTTGTCTGTGTCCAATTTTAAGCAACATAGGTGATAATTCAACGAACTACTGGACATGCAAGATTTGCGTATCCGCATAGCTCTATGGTTTTAAGTTTTCCTTCATCTTTCTACCAGCTGTATTAGCTAGCTAGCTGAGTTGGCTATCTTGATAAATACGCGTCGAGCTATACACTGTTTCTGGCTTTCATAATCCTTTTAGTCCGATAATAATGTGCAGAAAGTACTGTGTGTATTTATTGTTGTACTTAGGATTAGCATGTCAACATGGTTGCTATTATGAAGTTAGCTTGCTAAGCTAACAAGCTAATTCCTCAATGTTTTTACTTTCAGTTTTGTTTACGTTCGAGATGTAGCGGCGGTAGATTAGGGACTGTGGGACTTGTAGTTTTCCAGCGTATTGTCAAAAACAATTGGAATTGATGTAAGACTACATTTTCCATAGTTCCATAGTTTTTTTGAGGGGCGGGGGGGGGGGGGGGGGGTGGTTGGGGGTACGCACTTCAAGCTAAGAATTCGAGGCGTAGGGTGTGCTTCTCACATCCACATTTTAAAAATGCAAAACGGCTATATCTTATGTTTCCATTATTATAGTGCTGTAGTTTTACAATTGTAATAATTAAACAATAATATTTACTTGAAATAGATGGCATTATTCACATATTAAAATATGCCTTTTCCAGAATGAATGGTTATATTCATATGCTGCACTGCTGTACTTTTCACTTTGAGATCATTTCAGAAAAACAGCTGGGACTATTTGTGCTTATTTGTGATTTGGGCAATATGCCTCTGTCAAAGTAATCAGACAAGCATACAGTAATACTGATAAACCAGGAAACCTCTGTCATGTACAGTAGTCTAATTCCTGCAATGTCATGAGTGAGAGGGCCAAGGCTAGAGCTTGATGAACAGCATTTATGGTTGAGGGCTGGAGCTGCATCTGCTTTTTCTCTGATCAGGTTCTGCCAGAGCTGCCTGCAGGAATGCCTGCGTCCTCAGAAACCAGTTTGTGCTGTGTGCCGGGCAACCCTGGGGAAGTGGGCCAAAGCCACAGAGCTGGAGATACTCATTCACAACACAGTGAGCACCTGCAAGGGCTGCCGTGCCGAGGTGAGGTCCGTTCTGTAGCCCAGGGCTGATTGACATTGGCCCAAGATGGCTGCAACCAATCTCCCGGCTCCCTGAAACCGCCAACAGCCTAAGAACTGGGAAGGAAACTAGAAGAGAGACTGCTGTGGAATTTTCTGACTTGTGCTTTTTGTAGAACTTATTTTAGTTCCATTTGAAAATATTCCATTCTCCAGTGAGCCCCTGTCAATCTAGTAGAGTTCCCTTTTCATGATATTTTTGGAAACTAAACTGGATCACCAAAGACATGTGGCTTATTTTTCCAAATTTAAATAAATCCTAAAGACACTGCAGTCCCTCTGAGCCTGGGTTTTGTAGCCGTGGCATAGGTGCTTTCTACTGTACTGACTGGCTGTACAGTGTATACCTGTGTGACAGCTTTATGGCAAATAACCATGGCAAGGTAACAGTGATGCCCGATGTGGTGCTGGGACTGAGGCATAGTTTAATAGTTTTTTGTCACCCCCCCCCCCCCCCCCCCCCCCCCCCGGCAGATTTGCTGCAAGTTACAACATGAAAACGTCTTCAACCCTGCTATTGTCAGCTCAGTTTGAGTCACTACCTGTGCTGCAGTTTGAAAGGCTGGAATTTAAGATGAACTGAACGTGACTGAGCTCTGTGCTTTGGCCTCGGCAGATGTGTTTGTCCCTGATGCGAAGCCACACAGCTGCTTGCTTCAAATATCAGGAGTACATCGATGAAGGGGTGAAGACTACGGCCAGATCCCAGCCCCCCGTCGTCAGGTGAGAGCAGAGGGGAAGGGCGTGCTCCCATAATCCCCCATTCCATTCTAGAATTCACCACCGGCTCAGTGGTTTATTGAGCCCTCTACTTTTTTTTTTCTCCAGCTCGGTGCCAAACCGCTTCACCTTTTCCTGCCCTTACTGCAACTTCCAGAACCTGGACCAGGATGGGCTGGTTGAGCATTGCACATCCCTGCACTCCAGAGATGCTCGCCAAGTGGTGAGGAGTTAACCCAAGCAGCCAAAGCCCAGCGAGACTTAGCAAGGGCCAACATAGCTCATTACAAGGGGCCAGGTGCACATTAAAATCCTATTTGCATTGTTCGTGCCAAGGTGAGTCAGGCTAGGGTTCCTCAACTCAAGATGGAGATACTCTGCCTGCACACGGCCCAGCAGCACATATTGGGTCTATGCGGTATGTAAAATTATGGGCCACGTTGTAGGCAATGCAGCCAGCTGAGATAAAAGTCTGTGCAGGGGCATTCAAAATTAATTATGCATGATAAACTTGGATGTATTGAGCTTGTTATGTTTTTGCACAAATGCATACAATTCATAGATGGTGATTAATTTGTGCAAAGTCAAAAACACGTGGCTTGTTAACCAGATAGCCATTTTATTTAGTGGCCAATAATAGAACAAAACCAAAAAGGTTACTTATGAACTAGCTACTTAAAGAATACAGTATTATTAGTGATTGTGTCTTTACAGTAGCATCTGGGATGAGAAGTACTGTAACTGTTTGATTAGTTTCCCACTGACTGTTGGGCAGACGTATCTTGCATCAGTGTCAGCCTGGTCTGTCTCATAGCATCATACGGCTGACAAGTGAGGCTACCTTTAAGAGTATGGCAGCAAAAAAAGAGGAAATATAAAAGTGAAATGCCTTATAAAAACAGACACGTGCAGCCGTGTGCATAATGGCGGACAGCAATCCTCTCTGCTCATCAATCACTCTGCATTAGAGCAGCTGCTAAATCACAGACAAGTGCTTGCCAAGAACAAGAGACTGACTGCTGCAACAACCAAAAAAAAAACGGATGCCAAAGTATTGTAGTCACATGCTTTTAAGTGGTGCAGTTTGATTGACAGAAGGCTGAGTTTGGAGTGGAGGAGTGTCATCAGGACCTTGTTCCCATGTGTTCTTTGAAGGTGTGTCCAATCTGTGCCTCAATGCCATGGGGAGACCCGAACTACCGGAGCGCAGATTTCTTCCAGCACCTGAAGATCAGACATACCTTCTCTTATGATACTTATGTGGTATGTAATGTATGATTAACTTTTTTATTCACCATAGAATTGAAATGAACAAAGTTGTGTGTCTGCTCGTGCATGTGTGTGTGTGCGTGTGCGCGTGCGCATGTGCATGTTTAACTGCATTTCTGAAGTCCCTAGTAAATGGCCTGGCTCTGGCCTCCGCTCCCCACAAACCCTCAGCTGTGCCTCCCCCAAAGAGGACAGAGGATCTGGCTCAAACCCAACCCCCCCCCCCCCCCCCCCCCCCCTGGATTCCTGGAGCTGTGCCTGATCTGCAAGCCTGTGTAAATCTCCACAGTACAAGCTCCTGCAATGTGTTGTGCCTTTTAAAGATGCACAGTGTATGACTGGATAGGAGTAGGGTTGCAAAAGTCTGGGAATATTTAGGACTTTCCATGGGAAAATTATCTGGGAATTTTCCAGAAAGTTTCAGGAATTTACTGGAAATCTTCCGACTCTTTGCAACCCTAGACAGGAGTGAGGTGTGAAGTGGAATGTTTTATGTTCTGTTTCACAGTGTGTAGTAGTACAGAATTAGTGTGGAACAATAGCTTGTTCAAAGTTTGAGTTGTATTTGAGTGAAATCACATGGGTGAATTTTTTGGCTACTTTGCTGAGGTTTGAAGAGAGCAGTTGGTCCTTAAGACCAGGAGGCTGCAGGCTTGCTCATGGGCTCTATCAGTGACCAGCAATTGCAGTGGCTGCGGATGGCGTCCTTTTGGTCCCATACAGCTTGATAATCAGTCCAGCCCCAGTGGGGATACAAAAACAACAAAAATACTGCTGGGGACTTTAGCCACAGACTACACTACATTGCATGTAGTCACGGGCTCTTGACCAAGTCACTTGAGTCAAGTTTCATATACTTCAAGTTGATTTTTTCAGCTGTCTTTATCCTGTCTCTCACTTCTTGCTCTCATTCCAACCCTCTTCCTTCTCACCTCCTTTTTTCCTCTTCCCTCCTCACTTCCACTTCCTTTTCCTCCTGCTCTGTCAACTTTGTCTGATTATAGGACTATGCCACGGATGAACAAACCATGATCCAGGAGGCTCTGCAGCGCTCGTTGATGGATAACTGAACTGACCACTGGGGGCGCTGTTCAGGCTCATCCCAAACCAATGATCATGGATGGTCACTGCCAGAGACCCAGGGCAGCAAAGCAATCAGCAACACCTCTGTAGCAGCACTTTTCAACATTCATGTCTAGAGGACACCGGATGCTACATTACATCCAGCTGCACTTTAAAAATCTATTCAACGATCAGTGTAGTGAAAACAGTTGAAGGTTTGAGCAATTTATATCAACAGCTCAACTTTTTCTGTTGCATTTTAATAATTGACACTTTAGGGCTGTCACAAGTGAAATCATGTTTGTTCTTTCTGTTGAACAGTATTTTCATTTATATTTTAATCTTTAAGGCTTCCAAATAAGTATGGCAATATCTGGGGATATTTATGTACCACAGTGTAATAACATAACCTTGATTAAAAACTACACAGCAATGAAAATCCACTAGGTGGCCCCATTTACTTGAAAAAGTCTGTTGCTTTTTGATCCTTGGAATATTATCTGAATATCAACCGCTTCCACACTTAGAATCATAGGGGTCATTTTTTTTTTCTTTCTTAGCTTGACGCTGTAGCTGATGTGGTTGTGTGTCACTGAGCAAATAAGAGCAGATAATTGTCACTATCTGGTGTATGTAAGCTGCCTGCCTCCCTGTGGAGTCGATTGCTGAAGATTCTGGTGTCCAGGTAGCACCCATGTTGCCGTAAAGAAAATAGACATCCGATCTGTGTCTTACTATGTGTAATTCACTTTCAAGATGGAAAACCATGTACAGAAAACCATGTCCTTTATTTGTCCCATACAGACCCAGAATGGCCTTAGTTCAAATGTTTGTAGTATCTGTTTAATGGTTCATCGGCATTCCATTTTGCATGTCTCTTGCAGGAAGAGTGGGATCTTAATTACCAAGTGCCAATTTCATAAGGGAAAAAAGTCAACCAATTGAACGAAATTGTACACAAAATAACCACTGCAATCACCTGGCACCCCTTGAACCCTAGTTCTGTTTACCATTAAGTGACCAGATGGGGGCAGTGTTGCTCCATCTGTCCCATATTACTGTCTCTAATTTTGTCTGAGCCAACGACAGACCCTGTCCCTCTATTGAGTCACCCCCGCAGAGCTGTGAACTACACAGTCTTTTGAAGATCAATTGTCATTCTACATCTCATGTTCTTGCTACTACATAAACCTGTTAAGTAAGGGTTTTTCCTTAGTGAAGTGACTTCTATTAGTCGAAAAGAAAGAGGCATTGTGCTGTGGGCATTAAGAGTTTAGATGTCTGGAGGCACCATTACCCAGTATGGTATGGGTGTCTGCTCGAGAGGACATCTGGCACATGACCCACACTGGTGTGGGGATGCACACCACTACTTTGAAATCATCTTGTGGTGAAATGCTGTGCATCTAAGTTGGTTATCTGGAGAAAGGCAGCAGGATCCGGTTTTATCTATGTCCCCTCAAATCCTGTTGCTTGTTTTGATGTGCAAGGTTTTACAGGGTTTTGTTTTTTTATTTCAGATAAAATTTAAAAAAAATCTGTGTCTATTCTTTTATTCGCAACATATTTCCAAAATTCTGTTTACTGTATAACTCCTGCAGAGAAAAGTGGTGCAATTTTGTTAGTGCGTTTGGAAAGAAGGTGGCTTGAATCGATTAATGACTGTGTCACACCTCTAATAATGTCCATGTTTTTTCTAAAGTACACAAGGACTTTCTAGTTTATATTCATCTGTTTTATGCCTTTGTTTTCAGTTAACATTGTGAGACAGAATATTTAAATTCCATCCTTTGTCTTGATGTTTGATCTTACAAGTGTTTAAAAAGTGGGAAGATACAGTTCTCAGTAACCAACAAAAAAAGTTTTCATTTAATTTTGTTTTTCTTTCGATGATTTTAGCCCTGGAAAAGTATTGTCTTTGCACCATCACAAATTACGCTTGCCTTAAATATCACAATGGCAAATTGTATATTCCTTACACTGAACAAGTGGCATTGATAAAGAACTTAAATGCGGTTTGTGCACATTGTATTTTCTATTAGAATTTGTTTTTCAATTAAAAACCTTTTTTATGTGTGACTAGTGTCTTGGTGGTGCTCAATACAGATATGATGACTAATACTTCAGTGACCGATGTAACAATACCTCTCTGTTGTAATCCTGTCTTTTTATATTATGCTAGTCAATATCAAGTGTGTTAGCTGTGTGCTTTCTTCCATCTCCCTCTTGCTACCTCTCCGTTCTTCTTCCCTCTCCCCACTTTCTTTCTCTCCTGTCATGCCTGATGTCCAAAGGAGCTAAATCCTGATAAATTAATGCTCTTTAATTATTTAAACACTGAACCCTGAAATCAAAGTGAGTGATTTATATCTGGATGTGAGATGTGTGGAGGCAGAAATAACAGTGAGGGCACTGATGGATGACTGAGGTGGGGGGTGGGGGAAGTGGTGGCGGGGGCTGGAGTGGAGGGTGGAGGTGTGGGTGGCATGGAGCAGCCAAGAGCTCCGCTTACAGTATCAGCACAAACATGCCCCCTCCTATCGTTTCCCAGCAACATTGCCCCTGCTATGCAACTGTGTTCAATGCCTCTTGCCATGCTCAGTTCCAATGTGCCAGTGCTTGGAGTGGATGCTACCAGTCACTGCAATGGGAATCATGAGACGATGAGCATATTTGTATTTGATCTTAAAAATGCAGTATGTTTGGAATGTTGACGTTTTTGGTGTCTGTTATTGTGCACATTAATTTTGAGTGCTACCTTATTTGGTTTTCTTATTGAAATTGGAAAGTGTTGAGAATATGAACTTTAGATCCAAAACTTGAGTTGCAAGCCTTTCAGTGTTTCTGTTCACGGAGTACTATGAAACCAATTCAAGGGTGCCTTTCACAGTGATGTTCATAAATGTGATAGCACAATGAAACACTGTCTCAGGGAGCAAACAAGTCCAACATCATGGCATTCACACTCTCCATAGAGTTCCATTATCCTTGTTTACTGTTTTTCATTCATGTGATTAGTTAAGTGATATGAAGCTACTAAACTTGATGCCTACAAACAAAAACACTTTCCCTCTTTGTTTCGTGTCCTGTTTAATTTTGCTTCTGGCAGATCTAGAAGTTTGCTAGAAAAGAGCTAACGAGATGCTCAACCCCTTCTAGGCAGGAAGGAAGAGGTCCTTAGAAACATGGTAACTGTTTCTCTGGTGCTGGCTGTGCAGGGGAGGTGGGGGGGGGGGGGGGGTAAAAGAAACGAAAAAGGAAAGAGAAGTGAACATATTGAATAAAAATTTAATAAAGATCAGTGCATCGTTTCTTTGATGAGAGAATTAGAAAGTGTGTTGAGTCTTGGGGCTGTGTAGAGGCAGCAATTACCGCTACACGTCCCTCCGGGCACTCGGAACAGGAAAGAGGAGTAGTTTTGTTCAGAAGTGTGTCACAGCATCACTTTACACAGAGACGCACTTCCACCCACTTTCCTTTGTTTTACTCTCCTGTGGAAAGTCACGGGAGATGAGGGGGGAGCGGGGGGAGTTCACTACTTGTTGGGACTGGATGGGGAGGCAAGTGTGTACTTTTTATAAGCCATTCACCTCTGTAAATATGACCTGATAAGAAATAATCTGGCACAGCTGCTGGGGGCACTTCAAATCAGATGAAAGGAGTGTGCAGATTTGTCCCCAGACCAAATCAAAGCAAATGTGTGACCCATTTGCTGAAAGCATATTACAGGAGTCACATTGTTCTGAACCAGGGGTGAACCCGTGATAGGACTTGTGCATCGCCTTGATCTGTGGCAGGCTTTTAATCTGTGATTGACTCTGTGTGAGTGGAGGCTCTTAACTAAAGTCTAACAATTCTGAGCTTTGCTGCAGCATGACAGGGAATGGTTTCCTGAATGATAGTGCTCTCTTTGTCTCTTTGGTCACAAAGATAAGAAGTGCTCATTGCAGGTGTCAAATTTGTTGGGCTTGGCAAATTTCCATCCACAAAATTAGAGAAAAGAGCAGTCTGTCATGTCTCCTGCTGTGAAATCAGGTCTAGTAGACCTCTGTTCATCAGGGGTGGTGGTTCTTGTGTCTCCTGAAACAAAACCTCACCCAAGTCTATCATGTGGTGGTCACACTGGGTTCAGGAAAGAGTCCAGGGTACAGGGGAAGCCCAAGTTAAAAAGCCCTATGGGAAAAATGCAGGCAGTTCTACCACTTTCATCTATATCCGTCTCCATGCCTGGAAAGTTTGGCCAGACTGGGAGGGGGGGATTGTTTTATTTATTTTTTTGCTGAGGGAGGTATCGGCTCCACGGCAGAACACTGGGGGTTTGTTTGCTGCGGATTCCTCAAAGTCAGGAGAAACAGGAAGCCCCAGAATCCTGCCACAGCCCTGCCGCCACACGGCAGGTTAATCCTCCTCGATGCTTGAATGCAAAGTGCCAATGGGCATCCCCGACTTCAAGACTGATTCTACACCGGCTCCTCTTCCGCTCTTAAATTCCCTGTGTCCGACCCCCCACCCACCTTAACTTGTCTCCGAGCCTAAGAGGGATGTTCTCTAGTCTTTGATTTTCATAACGCCTCAAACCAACCTGGCATCAGATCAGCTCAGAAACTTGCCGCGCAAAGCGGTTCGTGCTGTGTAGCCGCCTCGCGCACTAACCTTTCCCTGTTAAGCACTCGCTGAATTCAAGCAGCAATTATTACCGCTGCCTGTAAGTAGAAGCTGTTACAGATAAATGGCAGAGGCTCGGTGTTCATGTCTTACTGTACCTGTGCATGGCATAGGATCAGTTAGATGTGATTTTAGGAGCTGTGTATCAGAGTTTGAACACCACTACGGTAAGGGACGATCATCATTACGCAGATCCTGGTTTGAAAACATAGCATTACTGTTATTGTTTGAAGTGGATATCTGATCCTTGTGGTAGGTTTTAGCTTCTCAGACACGGCTGGGAATGAAAAGTCTGGGGATGGCTGGAGGCTCTGGGCTTGGCGGAAGGATGATCTTGTTGATTGTAATTGCAGCCTTGACCATATTGTCATGCCTTGTCTTGGCAGACAAAGGCCGCTGGCGACATGTAAGTCTCTGCGGCAGGGAATTTTTGGTGCCAGGAAGCAGTTTACCAAAGAGGGAAGGGATAGGGAGGAGAGGAGGGGGAGGGGAAGGTGGGGTGATAGTCAGCTGAAATTTAAAAAGTCTGTGCGGTTTGGTGAACTAAAAGGCCCGGTCATCTAAAATGGTGGGGGATGATTTCCTTGTAGGATAACTGCCACACCTTCCTCTCTGTGAGCAGTAGGATGTGAGTGCACTCCAACATGAACTGCACCGAAGCAGTTTTTTCCTCTTGCCTGCGGTCTGGCTGTCCCATCTAAATCAACCTACAGTCCTTTTACCAACTGATTTAAACTTAGTAATATGTGCCAATTATGTTTAATTATTTAACAAAAAATAAAAAATAAAAAAAAATCAGGGATTTTCGGACCTTTACTAACCATAGTAATCCATGATAGAGGTTTATTAAACACATGCCTATTAGTGTATGTAAGGATAGTATTAAAGTATTAAAACATTTCATGTCAATTCTTTTTGTGAAGCCTCTCTCCGCAGAATTCTGTTACTTGATTCATTTGTGTTGCCACAGTCTTTCTGAAGACTCTTTAAAATGGCAGCTCATAACGGCTATCGGACTGCTCTTCTCTGTGTGTGAAACATTGTTTTTTGGAAAGAAGTGCCATTGTCTGAAAACTTGTTGATCACGATGTAAACCCTTGGAAAGGGCGGAGAATCACTGGAGTAGCATAAATTTCCCCATGAAAAAAAAATGAAAATGAAAACATGAATTTGATTGTCAAGGGCATTGCTAATCATCATTTTATTTATTTATATGAAAACCTGCCCCCCTCTCTGCTAATATTTGAAAGTTTAGTCTTCTGAAGCAGGCAGAGGAAGCTAGCTGGGGTCCCCAGAGTGGGGTCTTGTGTGTGTTGTGATGTGCGTGTGTGTTTCTGGAGTGGGGGTGCATCACTGCGGAATACAAGGCCAACTCAGGGGAGAGGAGCTAAATTTTCTAAAAAGCCCCCCCGTCTCCCCCACCCCCATAGAATTATTAAAACGGTAGTGTATGAAAGAGGCCCAGTGCAGCGAGGCTCAGGGCTATTATTCTCCCATTAATTTTTCCATTTGAAATCAAGCCTCACAGGGAAGATGAAGAGGAGGGGGCTAAAGGGGGCTGCAACTGCTTTAATGTCCAACAGGGGAGGCAATTTCGCTTTCAAAAAAGCATCTAATTATGCAGAGGCTGCCTCTGCACTCCCCCCAACTCAGCCAGGCCCAGGGGGAAGCTCTGCCTGTATTAAATCTTAGTTTGAATCCAATTCCCCCCTTCGGTTAACCCCACTGCTGGAAGTGCTGCTGTTAATTAGGAACTATCAATGTTCCAGAACAGCTATTGCACATTTTAATTTGTACTTTTATGCTAAACATTTGGTTTACAGGTACACACAGAGGTTTTCTATGACGAGAGAAAAGTATTTGAAAGGCTAAGAACAGCATGAGTTGGTGGATTCTTGGACTGGCCTGTGTTGTTGTGGCTTGTGAACGCAGCAAGCAAAGTACCTGGATTGTTTCAGGACTGAAGAAATTCAGGCTTGCTCAGAACTGTATGGGATCTGGATTAACTTTTCAGGAAATAAAAGTGACAGGACATAGCAGTTCATGTGAGATATCAGAGTGAGATATGTGAGTGAACTAGCAGATACATGTAGGCCCTATATGTAGTTGATCTCTGTAAGAAGGGTTATGCATGAGTAGTTTGTGGGAACATAGTAGGGAGTAAGGACTGAGGGTGAAGATTATACTGTTGACTGGGGTGGAGGCTACACTACTAACTGGGGGTGAACGCTATGTTAATGACTAGAAAACATTGTTCAGGACTGTAATAAAGCCCAATCCCCACAAAAAATAATTTTATCAAGAAATGCATGGTGTTTTGGGATGTTGTTATCCCGCAGGAAGAAGGTGTTATCATGCTAACAGAGGTTTCTATCCCAAAGGTAGAAGAGTGAAAATATGATTTTCATATTTTTTCACACTTTTAACAAACTGAAATATAAGCAATAGAGATGTAGTTTTTCATCCCTCATGATAGCATTGCTAATATAACTCATAAATCAGAATTGACGTGATCAATTTTCTAAATATATTTTATGAAACTATTTCAGATATATTTTTTTATCAGAAAAGCTTTTTCTTAATGAACAAAACTGTCACTTGTAATTCATTCATTTAGAAATTGATCAGTGCCTTGCTCCCTTTCCCCAAGCCTTTATTCCAACTTGATAGGACATAGGGGTGGTTTTGGACCGATGTATCCATTCAAAGGGCAATGATCCAATCCAATTTATACCACATGCAAAAATCAATACATCTCGTTATGAATCATAACAAAATATTTATTTAAATGTCCATAATCGTACAGAGGTTTGTTCTGGCAACACTGCTAACACCACTGTTTATGTTTCCAACTCAGCCTCATCATCACTTGCGCTAGTGCCATTTTTCCTTCTGTTGCATGTGACAACAACACATTTATGCACTCTCAACCTCATTTTGGTCGTATGTGTATGCTGTAACAGGATTGTGTTAGCTGGATCATGTAGTTTCTTACCATACTGGATCATTTTGGATTGTGTCATAGCAAGATTTTTCGATATTGGAAAATATCGAACCGTTGCTTCAAGAATCGAAATTGCATCCTATCGTGGTGAAGCCTGAGGTTTACACTCCTAATAGGAACTGAGGTCCAGTGCAGGACCCCTCCTTTTCTTTTCTATGGTAAAGCACTCAGGTTGGGCCTTTCAAAATGCCTTGGGGAGGAAGTTGCTTTGAAAAGCTTTGAGAACATACAGTGCAATAAGTAACCAGCCTTCTCGCATCTCTGTTTTCTGCCCCTTGCACCCCCCTACCGCATTTTAAAATTCAAATCACCAGTTTCCTCCTGTTTTTATTCTTTGAAAATTGCCAGAGTTAGCTGATCTGTCAATCTCTTGGCGTCTCTGTCTAATTCTAGCAATACACCTCCAACCCTTGCAGCTCAATTATTAACTGCCAGGTACTGAATCAAAGTGCTGACGGGCCGGCCAGTGACAGCTGATTTAAAAGACAATAGTGCTGTCCCCACTACTTAACTTGTCAAGGTAGTCAGAGCGCTTTTCTGTTAACTTAACACATCCCCCCTAATCGCCTGTACAAGAACAATTATTGAACTAACCTCTGAAGCAATTAGGAATGCATTACTATCTATAAAATTGCTAAAATGTATTGCTATTATACATATACTAATATTATATTTTTTGTAAGGATGTTTTTGGTTTTTGGTATCTGGTATTGACTGATTTCAAAACCTCAAGCCAAAATGATGTAATTTGCCATTACATGGCCAGAGTAGCATCCAATGCCCGCAACAATCCTTGTTCTGAAAATGATCTCGAAACAACCACAAACTGCCATCTGCCAATTAGTTACTGAGGACAAATTACTCTCGGGAATGAGTTTATTTTCGAAGTAAAAAACGCATGTAGTGCTTTTATTAAGTTAAGAACAATTTTGGGAAAAATCCTTTTTTTTTGTAATGGAATAAGTCTCCTTGTACACAATGTGTCTTCACTGGTTATGAACATATACTGTATGTAACAGAAATGGACTGTTGCGGCAGTGCCGGTTGATTTTAGGTGTGTTTCAACAGTTCTTGATTTATGCGATTGACGGGCTATTCGCCTGGATTCAAAAGCATATATTGGCAGCTGACTAAAAGGAATCTTGCGAAGCATTGTTGGCTTCCGGGACTTGAGTTTGTGATACCTGGTCACAATGAGGAAAAACATAGATTGGGATGGCAGGTATGCCATCCGCCAAGTTACGGGTTGAGGGGCATGCCCCATACCTATACAGCACTGAGAGTTGGGCAGTTTTCAGGGTTTCCTGGGGAAATAACCACAGTGGCCACAGACACTCATCCCTCAAGAACATTAACCTATCTTATGGCCTCATGCAAAAACACAAAACTCAGACAACTTTGCACATCCACACAATAAAGCCCAAACTTGGGTTCTTTTGTGTTTTCTCTTTATTTTTCCTCCCAATTTTGTCATCAATAATGCTCCAGTCCCACAATCAATAATTATCCCCACTAAAAATTTAGCTAGCTACATCTGCCAATAAGAACATCTGATTAAAGCAGTTTCATGAAAGTAGCCAGAATACAGAGGCAAAAAAATACATATAAGCAAGTGCACATGATGCTATCTCAGCTAATATAACACGTTTTTGAAACTTTGGGGGCGTTATCTTTATTTTGTGTGGAAGCTAGCTTTCTAAATAGGCCTAATAATTGCCAGAAAATGTAAACTCTTACAGCTGTATAATCTTTGTGAGAAACTCATTTACATTTCTGAAACGCATTCTCTATAATTTCACGTGCAAATAGCATAATATTGTTCATGACTAGGGATGGGTATCATTTAGATTTTGACGATGCCCGTTCTATAACGATAACGTTTGAAACGGTACCTGAATCTGTAGCCTAGTCTAGGCCTACCTTCTTTAAAATGACGAGCAGACAGAACTTTTAAAAAAAATGTATTGCAAAGGCATTTCCCATTGTTCGTATCCTTTTGGGTTAAATACAGCCACTTCTAGTTAGTGCCGCTTCTGGTATTTTGCCCGAGTTTAACGCCAGCTAGCTTTCTAACGGTACCTGCGGTCAGAGAAGGAGTCGATAAAAACGAGTGTAACGTTAGTGAATATAGCAACGAAATTCTCCACCGAAATCTTGGTCCTGTAGGTACCAGTTGTATGCAAACCGGTGCCACAGTGCTACTGGAACCACCGAACTGTATCATTGACTGGAACCACTGTCTCGGACTACATGACTACAAGGTAGGCCCTAAAACCTCAGACTACTATTGCCGGCTTCGCCCAGCCAGGGGCTTCTTTTGCAGAGCTGCTGCTGGTTACTATTGAAGTCATTTTGCAACGTTACACAAAGCGATCAAAATGATCAACCATACATGCAAGATAAGTAGTCAATTTGATTATTCATGGTAATTTAAATGTTTACAATTGTATTTCCTCATGCAATATTGATATTAAAATTAAATCTCCATGTTCAAAACGTGTGGAGGAAAAGGCACGAAGGGGGAACCATATGGATTTCATGAGGTCAGGTTTGTTGGTTTTCTTAGTGACATTGGTCATATTGACAGTTGTGGCAGGTCTGGAGAGAATGTGGTCATTCAAACTTTATGGATCACATCAAAGTGTGGAATGCCAATAATTTATAGTGATCTGCAATTCAGCTGTGTTACACTTTTTTACACAAATTTTTAAATGCCTGCACTATACAGGTCTGTTTGAAAAATTGTCTGCATCCAGTGCTTTCGGTGCATGAAAAGCTCACCATGAATAAAGTTTAAATGACCATGTTCTCTCCAGATGGTAAGATAAATAAACACAGTTACATGAAATAATATAGGAAAGATTGGGTAGCATTTATTTGGAATAGAGCTTGTTTAATTTGTAGCCAGTATTGTTTGTTGTAACTTGGCTTCATTTTGATGTCTATACTTTTAACGCAAGTTTTAATAGCGACTTATAAATGGTGTATTTGTGAGTAACTTGGTATGTTTGTACATTGAAAATAGTTTTTGTTGGGATAAATTCAACATTGCAAATTTAGTGACAATTTGGATGGTAACTATAACTTTATAGTTTTGGCCTTTTGATCACATTTAAGTAGTACAAGGGTTAAGCACAAATATGACTCCCCTCCCTCATTAGGTTAATCAGGTGCTGCAGGTGTGGCATTCAGGTGGTACACCGGGCACTTATGAAGCTCACAGTCATGAATTTCTGTGGGGATTGCCATGGTTAAATGTAGCAGTTACAGTTGTAGTTGGAAAATATGATTTTTTCCCCCAGTAGTCCATTGCTGTGTCAATAGATGTTATGTTTTCGGTTGAAACACAATACAAGCCAATACCTCCTTGGTTTCCAAGATACCTGACTTTTCTTCCACATATCCATATCTCCTCTGGTCAGTATCTGCAGTTCACTTCCAATTTATGCAATTAAATGCTATAGTTTTCTCTATGCTTTTCCTTGGTTGTGTTGTGTCATTTGTTACAGGACATGCTCTCATTCAGAATAGGTAATAATTTTGGATGGCTCTAAACTCATCAGCAAACAAAAGTGTGCAAGTAAATGTTATTTTTTCCAACCTTAATGCATATTCTTACTGTTATGTATAACTGCTACTGCAGGTTTATTAAAAGTTTGTGTCTCTAATGTTCCCCAGCCTCCCCCACCCCCTCGTCTCCCCCCACATCCCTGGTAGAACTGCGGTACGAGAAAGTAAACACCTAGTTGACAGCACCGCTGTCTCTCGAGGCGTAGCAAATAAATAGTCAAATCCTTCCCAATTATTAACTGCCCCCACAGCTTCCCATTTAAATTCTAGCATCTCTACCGACCGCCATCCATTTCCTGTGTTTTGTGTGGCTGGCAGGGATGGTGGTCACTTTGCTCCCCTTGAGAATGGGCAGCACTGGCTGATCTGTCAATCTCCTGATGTCCTCTGTCTAATTCCAGTAATACACCTCCAGCCCCCGCGGCTCAATAATTAACCACCAGGAATCAAAGTGCTGACGGGCCCAAGGGTGTGTGTGGGGTGGGGGCAGTGGTCCTTTGGCGTGACAATGACATCAGTGACCAACTCTTGGTGGTGCCATTGCAGGCTGGCTTTTTTTTGGAGGGGGTGGGGGGCCAGCATATCATTGAGGCAGAGGAACTCCTTCCATGAATTGCTCTTTGATGAGTTCACTTATCTTGTCTTTAGGAACGAGGGCTTTCACCCCAGTAACGGCACCTAGATAAACATTAACAGCCTGTCCGTCTGCAAAGCACGAGGGGGCTTCCTGAACAAAACAGGACATAAAAAAGGAGGTACGGTTTTCTCTGCCTGGGAGCACCTCTTTTTTTCTATCTATCTATATATGTGTATCATCAGCAAATTCCTGCCTTTATGTTACTTTTATGACCCTGTTTTTCCTCTCTTCTGCATCCTTTCTCAGAAGCTGTCCCTTTTGTCCCTTCCCCCTTCGCCGCCTGTGCATTTTTGCCATTCCTTACGTAACTTGTTTCTAAAGGAAGGACAAACAAGGGACATTTTTTTGACTTTGAAGTTCCTAAAATCATTGCAGGGGTTACAGAAAAATTCCCAGTGGCATTTAAGAAAAATGAGGGGACAAACAAAGCAATAGCAATGCATATTTTGTGGTGGGTGGTGGGGAATCAAGAAATACATATGTTTTGAAGACACTGCAGTCATACAAATAGACAGTTGTCCAGCTGAATGTTATATACTCGCATAGAATGACTTTAATATCTTTGCCCTCTGTCTGTTGGCATTGAAACTGGCATTGTGGGAAATGAGAAGAGGGGCTTTATAGGGCCTTGTTGAAGCGATACACCTGAAGAAGTATTACAGAACTGAAGGGCTGCTATATGCTAATGTTTGTGCACGTCTGCTCATTTGTTTTAGCTGTGAATGGTGGTTCACAGGTGAGACTCAGGGTTTTCTGTATTGTTTTGTCATTAGAAAGAAATTGGCGATGGAATATCGAAATCTAATTGATCGGCCTGTAGCGTCATTGATCTATGATCATTTCAAATGAGATGTCCTCTCTGTCTTTTACTTTCTCTCTCTCTTTCCCTTCTCTCCATCGCTCTCCTCTCTCTTTCTCACTTTATGTTGTCACTCGGGCATATCCCCTCTTTTTCCTTCCCCTTTGAATTATTAACTCCCTGCTCTGAGGTCTGAATGGCTTTTGCTGAGTGGCCAGATGATGGATCCGGCTTCACATTGCAGCCGTTTAGGAAGTCCGTCCATTCGGGGGGATTACATAGCCTGTCCACGTCAATCCCCCAGAGCTGCCCTCCATCCACCCACTCACACACACACACACACACACACACACTCAGCCACACGGATACTCACAGGCACACGCACGCACGCACAAACACACACACGCACACTCAGTCACACGGACACTCACAGGCACGCATACACACGCACTTCCATATACAATACACACTAGTAGTTTACAGCTTCACCCATGATTCCAAATTGCAATTGCACACATTCCTTATGTACACAAGCACATGTTATCAAACCAGAAATAATTGACAACGTAGGAATTTATTATTTGACTTATGGATGGTGTGATTGGGAACCCCTGAAAGAGTTTTGCTTATCTGGAGCACAGACACCTTTGCATGTGGAGAAAGCATCTGAAATCCTGATCTTTATATTTGTTTGGGGCTATAGCATGTCCTCTCGTATCTTGCTTAAATTTCCTGGCAGCTGAGGTTTTACAATACCCAGTTACAGTCTTGGCCTTTGGTTACCTACAGAATACACCGGGGGAAGGGCGTTGGTGGGTGTGGCAGTTACATCAGAGGGTGGGTGGTTGCATCAGCTATGTGTAAGTTCATTTGTAGCCTCACTTTGATTATAAATCAAATTATACTGAACTTAATGGGGTTTTCAGTTACAACACGCCTATGAACGATCTACAGTAGGCATAGCTTGTGCAACCAGCCCCAGATTATGTTTAGAAGGGCTCTCTGGAGAGTGCAGACCCAGGGGATCAAATTCCTTAGTGCAAGGACATTGGAGCTCTTGGTAGGATCTCAGGGTAGTATATTTATCTGCTCTGGAGGTGAGGTGTCTGAGGTCTGGAAATGTGCTGAGAGAGAGATGGATGAGAGTGAGGGAGAGAAAAAAGGAGAGAGGGAGGGAGAGAAAGGGAATGTGAGTGAGAAAGAGGGAGGGGGAGAGAGGGGGAAAAGTAAAAGAAAGGCACATGCAAGCTCATCTCCATGTGAATATGTCAAGACTGTTTGAGGCCAGTAAACCTAAATCAACCAGGTGATGGGTCTGTGCAAAACCCCTTTACTTCACACCTGGAAGC
Organism: Anguilla anguilla; assembly: GCF_013347855.1. NCBI lineage: Eukaryota > Metazoa > Chordata > Actinopteri > Anguilliformes > Anguillidae > Anguilla > Anguilla anguilla. The sequence goes on along the minus strand of NC_049211.1, from coordinate 20,711,028 downwards.
CTACGCCACCCAGTGGCGCCTGTCCCGTAGGATTTACCTTCCTCATCTGCATTCCTCTATCCCTTATTAGACCCTCACACACACAAACGAAGAAAATCACGCAACACACTTGCATGTACTGTACAGAAGCGTACATGCACACAGACGCACACATACAAAAATGCTCACGCAGCATACAAGCATGCACCTATACTCACATTCAGACACACGCAACACACAAACACACACACACACAAAACCACTCATAAACGAAACACTCCGGAACACTCTGCCTGACAGGGCCCCCCACCTACCAGGAAGGTTGCCCCCTCGCCTGGCTAGTTCCTGCCGTGTCTCCTCTCTCTCCTCCCCACCACAGCCGGTCCCAGTTCAATAATTAACCCCGATAATAATAAATGATTCTGCTGACTGTGGTACACCAGAGGGGCCTTAGAGCTGCCATGTATAGGAAGCTGCCTCTCTCTGGCCACTGTGATGGAGAGCGTTCACTCTGTCACACTGAGTGATGGGCCAGTCTCCATTCTTGCACTGGCAGGGAGTGTAGGTGTGTAGGCGGCTGGATTGACGTCCAGCACCACAACAAAAAAACGTCATCGCTTCCGAAAGGGCGGATAAAGAACTTTCTCATGACCCAGTTTAGCTGAGATCTCAGGAGTGTTGCAAAGTTTACTTTCGTAGGACATGAAGGCTGATGCTTTATTTGCTCTTTTTCTAGAATTCCCAGATTTATTGTAGTCTCCTGTTCTTGGTTTACTTTGTAAATAAAGAGAAAACGCCCAAGTTTTCTGGATAGGTGTTAAAAAATCCTCTGCCCTGGTCTGCTGGCCTGAATGACTCACTTCAATAAAATATTGTAAATATTCTCCAGGCCTCTCAGATCAACTCATGAACAACGCTGAACCACTTCTAATGCAAACAGATAAGTGGCACAAGCCATGATGTTAAATCCGGTTTGCACAACCTGTGCAATTAATGACTTCTGATGGAAGGTCATTTTCTCCATTCCCCATTACTCTTCCCTTAAACATTATTTTACCAAGTGCACTGGTTAATACCCACACTCATTGACTTTGGACAGCTGAGTGGTCAAATTAATTGGTTAACCTTCATATGCTTGTTTTCCTGTCTGTTTGGAAGAAAACAGGCGGTCATGTGAATTACAAATGTTTTTCACCCGCTCATCATATGAGCTTGTGCTAGTTCATGCAGGGTTACCTGTGAATCTCAGGCCAATAGGGATTTACTGACCGTGATTGTGATGGGGCTTTACAGTGACCTGTATGGAATGCAGAGCAGAGGTGGGTGTTGATTTGAGGACTCCCCGTCTTTAGCTGGAAGTATGGAATCATTAACCTGTTGCCTCAATAAGACATTCTGTTGGGGTGTCCAGGCTTTGTTCTGGCTGTCAGCATCAGGAAGTGTGAGTTCCCCCTGTCACATGAGAGGGGTGGGGAGTGATGTGTCCCACAGCGGTCTGGGGGTACCCTCTCTCTCTCTCCCTCTTTCTTTCCTCATTCCTTCCTCACCTCACCTTTTTTATCTTTAGCTAGATTGGCACCGTGGTCGTTGTTTTGGTTTGATTAGTATTGCTGTAAAGGCCAGGGTGTCAGTCAGTGTGATGGAGTGTGTTGCCTTTGGCTCTGCTGAGAATTCGCACTTGGGATAAAATATTAGAGGTGTGCAGGGAGAGGTTGTCCTGCAAGTTTCCACACTGCCATTGGTGCACAAGCAAAGGTACAATGCATTCTGTGTGGCTAGGTGAGTGACATAAATGTTCAACTATCTGGAAATTACAGCCAAGGCTGATGACTTGACATTTGACTGGGAAGGAAAAAATAATCAGTCAAATGAGCACTAAGGGTGTTTTCACAAATTCACCTAGAATTCAGAGTTTCATTACTTTTGTGTCAAATTATGTAACGTAAATATCAAACTGTAGTCTGAGTGCTAGACTGAGACTACATCCTGCTCTAAGAGCACCACCATTCTCAGCAGTATTGACTCTGGCTTAGATTCAATCAACAGTTGTCCTTTACTGTGACTTATAAATGTGTAAAATATATAAATACATTCAAGTGTGTTTCTTTACAAACACAGTATGGTACTTTTGCCCACTGAACTTGTCATACAATATATGTGAGGGTAAAAAAACAAATATTTGTATTTAATTGTGAGTCAAACTTAAGAAGAAATGGTTGGTTGAAAGCTGGCCTATGATGTAATATGTAAGCTGTATTTGCTATACGAGACTGTATGTATCACCTTCACAATGTGAGACTTATTTGCACAGGGACAGCTGTTTTACAGCTGGTACTGCGTAAGTTTACACAAAAAAGTTTCTGAATACAAACAAAACCAATCAATTCCATATAAATAAAAGATTTCGATCCGGCAGTAGTCGTCTCCTGGTAAATGGAGGAGTATAATGTAACTTTGCCATACGTGGATCTAATGGATCACATTGAATCAAACACTCTACTTACCAATGTTTTCAGACATAAAGCAATGACTTTTATACCATTGACACTTAAGCACATCCCACCAGCACGTGCTCACTTTCACAGCAACACACACACACCCCTTCACACTCAAATACACATGTAAAAACAACAGCTGTTTTTTATCCAAACTTTGCATAATGTTTGTGCTTTAATTTGCTGAAAAGGCAGTTGTAACATATGCTGAGGTGTCATTTGTCTGTATATTGATATTTGCGGTATGCCTTTTGGGCAGGCATCTTTGTACGTGTGTCCTGAATGGCTCCTCTTCTGTGGAGCCTGTTATTGCGCTTTTCCACCAGCTTTGAGGGAGAGAGATGCACATTCCTCTTTTTCCCCGCTGCCTTGAAGTCCTGCAGCTCAGAGTTGGTTAATGTATTAACCCACTGCTGTTAAACAATATTGCTGACTGGTGTGTAAACCAGTACTGATCAAAGGTATCATGTAGGGGGAAGAATCCCCATTCAGCCTGCCCATACAAACTGTCCACTCCATCTTGGCTCCCCGTTTAAAAGAGCTGACTTGAGCAGTCCGGAGCTCCTCCTTCCCACCCACTCCTTCACTCCTTCCCATCCTCTTCTCATTTTTCATCATTGTTCCCCTCTTTTCTACCTATTTTAGCCCCCTCATCTTGCTCTCCGGCCTTCTTTCTTACTCCCTCTCTTTTTGTCCTCCTTCCGCTCTCATTCTTTCTTCCTATCTCTCACCCTCTTTTTTTCTGATGTTTCTCTCCATTTCCTTTCGCCCTCTTGCCTCTCATCTCTCTTCCATCTTTTCTCTGTTTTTCCCTCCTCTCTCCATTCCCATCCATCCTCATCTCCCCACATCACCTCACACCCACTCTCTGTCACTGTGTCTCCCGGTCTCATTCACATTTGATAAGATAGGTAATAAAAACGTGATGATGCCATACCTGCGGCTCTTCTGACCCTGCCAGGGAAGCTCTGTGCCCTGCTTGGAGGGGGTCTGTTTGAGCTGAGGTCACAGGAAAAATACGACCTGGAGTAGACAGGAGAATATTTATATGCGCATAAATCACTTCATTTTTCAGATAGTGCACATGAATGCTGATCTTTGCTCTCCCTCAACACTCACATAGTAAATTAATTAATATTCAAAGTAGTTTTTAAGGTTTTATGCATGTATGATGAAATGCTAAATATCTAAATTGTGTGCATACACCTAGTCTACACACTATTTTCCTCTGTCTTTAAAACAGGATTTTCAAAATGGCCACAAATTTCAGATTAGCTAGACCTTTCATTTAATAAACATTCCAGTTATCAGTAATCTATTGACTCAAACCGGATGCCCTGCTGTTGGCTGGAAGAAGGCAAATCTCGGTACAAGTTTTCACAGACTGCTGCGGCATTACTCAGCGCAGTGCCAAAAGCAAGCCCTTCCTGCTACTGCCAAGATCTGGTGAAAATCGGGAGTCATTCTACCATTCACATGTTTCCACGGAAGCATTCCCTCTCTCCCCCTGCAAACTGCCTCAGAGTTTATTCTTCAGAAATCTGCAATGGAGCACATTCTGTTTTTCCCAGAAGTAATAACGTGGTAGGGACCGGCCATGGCAATCCAGTCTGGTTGAGAGAGCTTGGGTGTGTGGGACAATAAATGCAAAGCTGCAGATGGGGTGGGGAGGGGCAGTGTTGTGGGGGGGGGGCGGGGGGGTCTGCCTCGATAGTGATAGATTGGCTGGGGAGGCCCGGGATGCAGATCCACTCATCAAGATTGATGTTCTGCCACTGTGCTTTAAGTGCAATTAAAAATGGGGGTCTGTACGGCTTGCCTGATAATATTGCAGGGGGTTAGATTTCTCTAAATTTGCCCCCATGCTTTCTTGCCATGTATTGCGCGTGTATTTCACCTCTCTAGTTTTGCCGACCTGATTTTATCATGGTCCTCTGTTTTCTTTAGTGAATGTGCCCACGTTATTTCTGATTGAAATATTCAAATGAGGCCCTGATTCCACTGAGGCTTGCCTTGCATCTTTTTTTTTTTTCTCCTCGTGTCTACATTGTAAACAGAATGTCTAAAGCTCATGAATGTGATTTATGTCCCCTCACCTCTTCCGAATGATCTATAATGGCGTCAGCGCATCCATGGGCAGAGTGTGAGGACTGCAGTGCTGCAGAGTAGTGGCTCATGTCTGTATGCTCCCTGCGCTGTACATGTCACTCTTTAAGAGTTCATCGCCAGGTAACAGGTGTAAGAGGTCAGATCCCCCTGTCCAGACAGTGTCAGTTCCCCCGGCCTCAGAGTGCAATGTTCCCGCCGCTCCTTCCTGTCAGTAGCCTACCACTCCTTGGCATTGAGCCCAGGTAACGGCCTACGGTCTAGCTCTGCCCAGCTGGTACGGGGAGAGCGTGGCACGGTCCAAGCGGCCGTGGGAGCAGGAAGCCGGCCTGTCTCTGCCCTCGGAGGTGCCCACGCGCTTTAGTGCAGGAGCACATGGTGTTGCTTTAGCAGAATGTGTCTTGCAGGGGCAGTGCTATAGAGTCATGCTTCCTGGTGTCCACCTGCAGGAGAAGGCTGTCGCAACAATGCAACCTTGTCTCTTCTTTTGAAGAACATTTCGTCAATACGATTGTTGCAACTAGACCATTGACAGTTTAAATCAAGCTTTAAAGTTATTCTTTACTAAAACTAGGTACCTCTGTTTCAGTTGCTGTAAGTGGCCAACATGTCTACCAGGACAACACCACCCCTCCACACACACACAAACACACCCTCTCCGTCCCTCTTTCTTGCCTTGCCATGCCTTTCTCTGTCAGTGTCAAGTTGTTAACCCCCATGTCAACAGTGGCCCAGGCTGTATTTGCGCTGCGTGATGGATGAGTCTTCACGGGCTTGTCCTACGCGGACAGATTTTCGGAGTCAGCTGAGAGGTGCTGCGTGCCCCTGTCACTGCCACACACCCGCAAGGCAAGGCCTCCTCCCATGTGCTGTCAGCCCCCACCCAAAAACAGGCCCATGCAGGCAGGACCCCTTTCACTGTGAAATGTGTCAAAAAGTATAAGGAAGGCCATTGCACACAAATATTTTCCGATGCCAAAAGACGGTCCCTGGGAATATTTTATAGCTCTCTTTGAACAAGTTCATGGATCTGCTCCCAAAACAAAAAGGGCATTCAGAGGAAGGCAAAGGGTGTGCATAACCTGGCAATAAAACTCGAAATGGAATGTTAATACAATTCTTTGCTTCTTCTTCCATGAACAATGTAGGTAATATTGAAAAATGTATGTATGATATAGTAGCTATTGTAGGTCGCGAGAGTTAGATAAACATTTACTTTCAAGATACAGTTCTTTCATGAATGACAAGCATTTTCTGATTTGGATGTGGCCTAACATCTAAGGTTTCAGTGTTGAATAGACTATTCATTGTGAATCACAATTAATGGTCACTCAATGCACAGGGATGTGACTTTCAGTATAACTAAAATGGCAACTGATGATGGCCATTACTTAGAATTCAATTAAATCCTTGTGACGTTAAAGATGTACCCACCATCCCTTGCCAACTAGCAGCTTTGATTTGATTTGCATTAGCCCTTTGGACACACAGCTGCTTTCTCTCCTTTTGTTTCATTCTCATCTGCTTTTACTTTCCAAACAGTTGCTGCATATAGCTATGTGAAAGAACCTATAACTATAATTGAGTTTTGCTATGCGATGGAAGCCTGGGAGGGAGCGTGTAAATGAAAAAGTGGACTTTGGGTTTGTGTTTGGCAGTTAGTATTGTATTGTGTGTGTGTGTGTGTGTTGGGGGCAGGGTGGCCGTAGTGCAGTTGTGTTGTCCACTCTGGCTCAGGAGGTCAGATTAACCAGGAGGACTGGCCCCACTGAGCTACAGTCTCATGTGGGACACGATGACAGGCGCTATCCATCACTCCTGTCTCTAACGTAGGGACGGTGACTGGGATGGGAGAGGGGGTGGCTCGGAAACAGGCCGAGCTGGTTAAAGTTTAACCTGCCTCCTTCCTACGCAGATACTGGGGACACAGGGTGTCCGTGTGCGCGCCCCTGCCCCTTTCTGCCGCCCACTCACCCAGGCACACCGCATCGCACTGCACCCATCTGGTGTGCGCGGGAAGGGTTTCACACTGACCCCCCCAGGAGCGTGCCCTGCCTGGGAAGAGACGGGTGCAGTTATACACGTGCCACTTTTGTTGAAACCTGGACAAAGCAGACTCACAGCTCAGTGTAAAATGAATTATGTTACGTTTGTTATTACATATTACAGCATTATTTTGTCATTTAAACTGAAATGGATTCTGGGTAGTCGATTAAAAACTCACGATTTCACAGAACAAACGCAAATTAAGGAAATCAGTTTTTGTATTTTGGAAATCAGTATTGCAGAATGTAAAATATTGCTGCCATGTAGGTAGAAATTAGATATCTGAAGTGACCACAAAAGGGGTGAAGATGTTTATTTGCCAGACAGCCTTTTTGAATTTTCATATGTAACGGTATCTTTTTGGTATAATTTTCATTTGTTGGAAGCCAAGCTCTTCTGGCCTGCAGATTTGATCTTGATTGATTGATTGATTGATTGATTGATTAATGGCCTGATGACATGTGAAGCTCGCTGATTTCGCCCAGTTCAGGGCTGCTAACAGCAGTGAAAGGAGAGGGTGATGCTTTCCAGCTGAACCCCTGCGACAGAACAGGGTGGAAAAATAAGAAAAAAGCGTGGAAGCCCAGATCTGTCATCCCAGGAGAGGGGTCATCAACTCTCATCCCCGCGTCCGCTCCGCATTTACAGCCCATTGCCGCTCGCTTAAAAGCTCGGATTGGGAGCGCCAAATGAATTGATTAGATTACCCTGCGCCGGAGTTAATAATGTATTAATTTTTGACCGTTTGACACAGAAAGGCAGCCGCTCGTAGGGCAGGAGCTGTCTGATTGCACAAATCTAAGAATCCCTCAACTGTCGCCCCCGATTTCCCTCCCGGCCCCTGAGCCGGTGACAGCCGGGGCCCCTCGCGCTCCGCAAATGACATTAGAGAAATTGGGTTTGCGGCTCCGCTCGGGCGGCCCCTGGGAGCCCGCAGGGTGGCACGGGTCAGGGAGGGAAGGAAGGGGCTGCCGTCAGCACTATGGCGACCGGGGCGTGTACCCCTGCCACCCTGCAGGCCGGAGGGGAACCGGCGGCCTGGGGGACGCGGAATCGGGTGAGGAAGACCCCGGGAGGTGTAAAGAGTCACGCAGGAGGGTCCTGGGATGAGCCGGCTGGGGCCGGTGGCCCATTGGGCCAGCAGGAACGGGAGCGCACAGACCGCAAAGCCAGTCGGGAAGACAAGCACATGCTCGCCTCAGCAGTATACGGCGAAAAGAAAGGTTTTGGCGCCATTATTTCCAATAGAACAGACAAAAGCCTGCTGAATATTTTAGCACTGGAAATGAACTGCTGTCTCTGTGGGCCAATTTGGCCTTTGATTGCCTGAATTTGATGTTTTTCAGCCTTTGCGGTGTAGATATTACGCAGACATGAAATTGTCAAAATTTTGAAAGGGTAACTTGGGAGTCTTCATGCCAAATTTGAGGCCTGAGGAATAATTAAAAATAGATGCTCTGATGAGATGTTCTCAGGTTTTTTTTCTATCAGTAACTGATTTATTTTTAATGAGACATTGAATATTAACTGGAATGGGAGTAAGTGCCATTTCCCATGAGTGTAAGAACATAACCTAAGGTTTTTTCAAGAGGGTTTACAGAGGACTCGGTGTGCTCTTTTCAGAGAGGGGTAATGGTCAATTACAATTACAATCCCTCACCATGGGGAAGACAACAGCCTCAATTATAGTCGCAGCACCTCAGTGGCAGAGCACCAATAGAAACATACTGCTTAGCCATTTCGCTGTATAACTGAACATCAAGCACAGCACTTTTAAAACTGGCAGGTGGGCCATATGAAAAAAAAGAAAAAAAAACATATTTCCTGTGAGTCAGTGTGCGTGCTGTTATTTTCTGTGATCTACATATAGCCTACATGTAGAGGGCTTGTTTTGTGTTTGAGGCTCCACAGGCCTGGAGGGCAGCCTGGACACTTCAGTAGAGAATGCCCAGACCACGGAGCTCCACCCCCTGCAGAGCTGTGGCAGCGTTATGCCTTTGTCAAGGCCCTGGCCAGGAATGGGTGATTAATGGAGGTTGTCCCACGATCAAAAAGCTCGCTAACAGTTAAAATGTGTCAGCCCCCCCCTTTTTTAAAAGTGGTCAAGATTAATTAGACAGGCTAATGAGAGAGAACAGGCCATAGAGTTGACCTTTGCACTAGGACACTGGGGTGTGAGAGGGGATAGCCTGACTGAGGGATAATGGGCCCAGGCTCAGGGCTCTAAAGGAGAACATGTTTATTGCTACTTAGAGGAAATTGATTTAATTGTGCCAGAAACGTGTGTATGAACAACCCTGGCACTTTTATTGGCCATTTGTCTTGGAAGTCACAGCTGTGGAAATTTATGTCCTCACTGGGTTTTGAGTGAGTGAGTGAGTGAGTGAGTGAGTGTGTATGTGTGTGTGTGTGTGTGTGTGTGTGTGCGTGTGCGTGCATACATGCGTGTGCGTGTGTGTGTGTGTGCTGTGTGTGTTAGGTGGTTGTGATTATTAATAGACTAAAAGTGCATTAACTGGGTGTTAATCACAAGAAGCACATTTTAGGTGGAAAACCTGTAAAAACCACCATCTTATTTCAAGAGAGCTCGGAAATTACAGTTAGTATTTTATTTTTGAGGTGCACTTAACTCATTTTAACCCATCGAACAAAATTATTAATTTTGTTATTCTGCATGTAGGCTATGTCTCTGGAGTGATCTTTAAATGATCTTTATTCTGATCAACATCCAGTTCGTATCCTACTCCGCAGGAAAATAATCAGTGGCATTCCAAAAGCAAATGTCTGGCCATTGGATTTCATGAAGAGGATATTCCCAAATCACTGTCCCATAGTTAACTCCAAGAACAACTCATTATGTCAGCTGATATTGCTGATAACACTATTAGCCCATAATAGCAGATTATATAGCAACTTAATAGCAGACAAATTATATGGTGCAGATTAGTTCAAATAGTTCTGGACTGGAACATCAGATCATTGAACAGCACAGTGCTGTAATGCAGCCAAAATTGTATTCAATGTGCACATATTTCTAGCACTTATGGTAAAGACATGAGTAAAGCTGATCAGGTGTGGAAGTGTAGCCTACCTAGCGCTACACTGCAGTAAAATCACAATTAGCAGGTTAGCATAGTACGAGTGCTTTAAAGTACCCTGGTAAAGAGTAGTTTAGCCAATCACAGGTGAGAGTGTGCCTTTTAGCAGTACCATGGTACTGAGCCATTTAGCTAATGGTGCTCCTCTCGGCATCCGCCTCATCCTGGGACATAATTACACATGGATTGAGCTCTCACTGTGATATTAAATTAAACCCGTCTTGATCAGTGTATGGGAGGGTCACTGAACAGAGAGCAGACCATTCATCTTCTTTAAGATGGGCATTGCTCAGATCACTGTGAACGTTCTTCTTTCATTGCAAAATGTGCTGTGGGCTCCATCTACTTCTCTCCCTCACCTCTCCCATTTATACTGCACTGGCTGAGCTAGAGCACTTCTGTTCCCTTACAGATAATGTTTTTCCTTTCTCTCCCCTATAAGCAGACTAGACATGACTGTCACTGCATAAAGACTATAATATTATAAAACTTATATGTCATTTATAATAATAATAAAATATGGCAGTAATGTTCTCATTTTCATTCTGGGATAGGAAATACGGGGTTATGTATTCAGACGTTATAACTATGAAAATCAAATAATAAGATTAATATTCATATGTGATTCCCCAAAGGCGAACTCCAGTCAAATCTATAATGTCACATGATTTATGACATGCTTGTACATAAAGCCGTTAATTGTGTGCTGGAAAAACACTGGATGCTGTTGCTTCAGTGACTCACTGGATCATTGGCTTACTCTGCATATTGTTGGAAGTCAGATGTTCAGTATGAAATATGAACTTGCACCTGCACTTTGTCTGCGCTGAAGTCATTGTTCATGTAAATACACTGCGAACTCGGTAATGTGACAGTTATTTCTTACGTTCACATTTGTGATGAATTGTGTCATCAGATTTAAACTTACAGAGTATCCCCGTAAGGACGTGTAGTAATTTTACATTTTGTTTTTGTTTTGTTCTTTGCTCAACTTTCGTCAGCAAAATGCTATTCACTAAGCTGCAAAAATATCTTGGAAAAAAACGTGAACTCACAATGGTGAGGAAAAGATTTTATAAGCGCCCTTCATGCTCACATCCAGAATACCTTTAATCAAGGGAAACTTTACCTCAGAAACGGACAAGGACACTAGTGGCTGTCCGGTAGATGCTCACTGTAGTTAAAGCACAGTTCAGCATGTGACATTGGCTGTCCAGGCAATGTCATTTCATGGGCTTTAGGCGGGCGATGGGGAGGGGTATTACTGCGGGGGAGACGTGAGAAGGTGAACACTCTTCATGCCTTTAACACCGAGAGGGGGAAAGGAAGCGGTACAACGCTGAGCCCCTCTGATTCATGCAAATTGAAAAGCTGTATCGATTGATAATTGATTTAGCCAGATACGAAAGCCCACTGTGGCGGTGTAGAGACAGGGCCTCCCCGCACTCCACTGCCCCCTTGTTTCGCTAAATCAAATTCGTCTGTCTCTGTGTGCCCCCATCGGCCCGGGCGTCAGTCCCATTAGATCACCTGTCGGATCCCAGAGGTGCGTGTCATGGAGCAGCAGCGCTGACGGAGAGGTGAGGCACCACTCACTTAAAATTACTTTTGAGTGGATTGCCCAGAAGCAAAGGAAAATCACTGTGAATCTTGGGATAGTAAGAAAGGATGTTTGCTGCAGCACACTGTAGAATGTAGTCACAGTGAAAATGACAGAACTGCACATATTGAATTAAAGGCTGGGAAATGTAGTCACCCCTGCCCCATTTCTCCTTCCCTTCTTTATCAATCTGTAGCGCAAAGCTAATAATCTAGTTTTGTGTGTAGAGAGAGGATGGCAACCAAATAAACAGATGAAATAAGCCATGCCTAAATTATCCATCTGCCTCCTTTAATCTTCATCTGTAATACTCTGTTTGTGTGTTAAGCTACTAAGATTAGTTAACGCTACACATTAAGCTGGATATATTAATCCATTTTCAGTATCCATTGAACTGGAACATGCTGTACAGTTCACTCTCCATGTCATCCGCCTTCTCTTAGCCCTTCAGCCACCCTTATCCCTCCCACCCCCGCAATCCCCACAGTCCATTGGTGTGCATGGCCAAGAATGAACAGGTTGGATTCTCATCCATTAAAGAATGCCCAGGAACAATTTACAACATTAATAAATGACAAGGAAGAAAAAAAGGGGAAATATATGGTGGGTCCTGGGCTCAGTTCAGGCATGGAATGGTATGTGTGATTTAAACACAGTCAGGGAGTCCGGATGTGTTTCCAGTGATTAGGGGAGCACATACACTGGCTGCACAAATGTAGTAGTGCCCCGTTTGAGTAAACTGGTAGCTGGTGTTCAGAACCACTGGTATACACCCAGGCTAGCATCATGGAATACACACACACACACATGTGCGCATGTATGCGCACATGCACACAAACACACACATTTCTTTTAACATCTAAAGCGCTGCCTTGATGAACAGAATCATTTCAGTGGCAGTGGGTTGACAGATCAGTTATGTACGACCTTTAGCCAGTTCATCACATATATGTTTGTGGTATTTATTTATATGCAATATTGATTTCATTATCTCTGTAGTAAAAAGGTTCATAGAGGACTGTGTTCATCAGGCTGTGTATCCCAGGGGCTAGCTCAAGGTCTTATCAGAAGAAATCGAAACGGCGTGTCTATAATTTGGAAGAATATCTCATAAAGCAGAGTAGACTGTTGGGTACGTTCCCTCGCTGTATCACAGACAGCTATTAAAAGGAGTGCTTCTATAATTCTATAATGAAGACATAGGTTCAGATTTTTTTTTTTTTTTTTTGCAACAAAATTGCATTTAAAAGGCAGATTGTTTCCATTGACAAAATACTCTATGAAAGTTTATGAATTAATTCTGAGAAACGTTGTGCTTTTCAACAATAAAGGGCAGTCTCTGTGTATCTCCGTGCCCATGAAAAGTGCAAACTAAGCTAAAATTGAATACTTACAGGCCATTAGACAATAACCCACAAATCTGACCTGATACTCTGAAGCATTTTGAAGAAAGAAAAACCTAATGTATAGTGATTACAGTATCAGTTATTATTTTCTTTGTGATGCATCTTTTTCCATGCACGTTCACCAGGTGAAGTAATGGCTATGTGCTTGGGGAGTGGACACTCATGGCATTAGGTCATGGCTGTCTGTGGTCACCGGGGTCTGCTGCGAGTCGATCTGATCTGGGGAGAGGGACCGGTCAGGGATGGATGTGGCAGTTTGACACTAATTGAGTCGGATCGCTGAGGGTGGGTTGGTGGGTTGGTGATGTAACCTATGTCTCTGTTGCCAGGGTGACTAAGTTGGGCAGCCCCAGAGACTCCATTCACGTGGAAGTCATCCAGGTTTGATGGCTGAAGCCTGGTTGCGGTGTATACTGGCCGAGGCTCAATTTCTCTTGTCTTTAGCGATGATGAGTCTCCCCTGGGACACAGGGCCACTGATGCGACTGCCATCGTAGGCTGATTGCCAATACTTCATTGAAATCCAATCACTTTTGTTAGCGGTCTATTCAATTTTTCTCCGGTGTACGTTATCACATATTGAATGACACTTTATGATGAAACCGATGGAAACCTGCAGCCAAGGACTGAACAGTCCCCACATCTGGCTGTGGCTACTTAAGAGTATTTATAGCTGATCTCAGTCTACACAGTAAAATGTCCAGTGTTAATTCAACTCTTAACAGATAACATTTGGTCCTACATTCCAGAGTAGGACCAAATTTTATCTGTTAAGAGTTGAATTAACACTGGACATTTAACTCTAATATTTCTCATCTACCTTTTTACTCAAGGCAAACCTGAAATCTGATTATTTTTATTATTCATCTTTGATAAAACCATAAAAGAAAATGGCATCATGGAGGCACACATCCTTCAGGTTCCCCAACTGTCGTGACTCTCAGTAATTATGATTGATACAGACCCTTCCCATATATTGCTTTGCAGGCCTATTTTGACAGTAGTTCATTATTGGGCATGGCTAAATGCTTTAAAAGCATTGATTTGCGTGAATTACAACATCACATCAACCCGGTAGTGTGGGCAGGGGCAGCCCGAAGACAGATCACACGTCTACATATCATAACCCTCCTCTCCTCTCTCCCCCTCATCATCTTCGCTCTATCGATTCCCGCCATAAAAGGTGTTTAATTCAATCAGGGGAAACTGAGTGCCTGTTTTTCTGGGTCTCTGTCGATAGCCATTAAATCAATTAGAGTGGGCCTCGTTCACGTCGCTGCAGGTGGGATGGGATGTGAACTTGAGCCGGCGAGCCGTGTTAAGCCCCTCCGTCTCGATCGGACCCTCTGCCACTCCGTCTCTCGCCCGCTGGCCTGGAGCCTCCGGGCGTCTGCGTCACTGCGCTTGACTTCTCCTCTGACCTTCCCGTCGATGTCGGCTGCCTAACTGCCAGTCTGTCTGCCTGCGCAATGACGGTATCTGCCTCCCTCTTATGTCCCAGTGCCTTCTCCTGACAGGTCCTGTCTCTTTAACGGGCTTTAACGGGTTTCTGTTTGCTGTGCGCTCTGGTCTGGCATGGCCTGCGTGCAGCACTTTGGGGTTCTTTTGGCACAGTCCAGAGGGACGGAAGAGTGTGATTCCCAGTCCTCCCCCGGATCCAGCTTTCATCAGGCACACATTCCACTGCCAGGCCAGAAAGATAGCTCTCTTCCCAGCCCACATCTGGCCAGCATCGAGGAAACAGATGAGGGAAAAGGCTTGGAAGACTAGCAGAGTTCTTCTGTGCTCTTGCCTCATACAGTTTGAACCCCACAGTGCTAAAGGGCTGAATGGTATTTTTCTATAAAGGTGACAGTTTTGCTGGTTCATTAACGGACAGGGCTTGTTTCTGTGGCCACTGCTCTGTTATTTGGGAAGCTGGAGAGTGCTACTGGTGTATGAGCTGTCAGGAGAGTTTAGCGCCCAATGAGAGCGAATCACATTCCTGGATCTAGTGGAATGCTGTCTCGAAGGTTTTTCTGCTCTCCCTAAATAAATACAGGTAGTTAGTGCACTATTGGTCCAAACAGCATGGTTAGAATAGTCCTGTCAAGACAAGGATCTGTTGAGTCAAATGTTTGTGGGGTTCAGTTTGAATAGGAAATCCTGACTAACATCAGTGCATGGAGACAAGGGCCCAATACTACAATAATGTGTCCAAATCACAAAAAAAAGTGGAAAAAAGTGAATTCAATAAATTAATTAAATGGTTGAATACATTTTTCACAAACGGCCTCTAAAGAGACTGCAACTTCTGCACTGCTGGCTAGTTGCTCTGAAATCGCAGAGTCCAAGACCTGTGGTCCGAAAAAACGAATTGAGTGCATTCATCAAAAAGACCCCCTCCTCCCCGTAATCTGACTTCATAAAGTGTTCATTGCAGACCCATCACCCCTCTGCCTCAGGTGGAGAGCAGAGAGCCAATGGCGCAGTTGTTGTGGTCTTGTCAGAGGCAGTTTGTGAAAATGAATGTTTTGTTTGCTAATGCTCATTTGAGCATCCTGGGGAAATACAAAAGGACCCTCCTTGGGTTCTCTGTTTTGTTTTTACCTCACCATTCATCATTGAGCTTATTGAAAGTCAACAGTCTAGTAATAGGAATAGCTTGAGCAGCCAAGACAAATGAACCTAGTGATGTCACAACTTAACTTGTTCTAAGGTGGCCCTAGTGATAGCTGCAAAACAAAAACATTAGTTTGAGTCAATTTCAGATTTGAATGCAGGTCCATGTCTTATGTAAGGTAAAAAGCAAATGAGCCTGAGTCATATTACTGAGTGTTTCACATTTCCTTTAAACTATTATTCATAACAATTTAACAAATTTAATGCAGCAATTTTGCTAGTTCATTGTGATGCATCAATGAATTTGTGAAAAACCTTCCTAAACTCTAACTGTGATTCCCTATCTGCTTGGAACATTGTACGTGGAAAATGAGTGGTAGTCATACAGCATACACCCAATTCCCCCCCCCCCCCCCCCCCCCCATTTCTCACCCCCCTCTGCTTCTTACCACAGGGCAATAAACAGACTAAAGAAATAAAAATGCTCGATTCATCAAAATCACAACCGACTCCGTGCAGCAAATTAAACAATATTTCATAATCACTTTGAGGATAGGACAAAAGACGCCAATTTGTGGCTGAGGGATCAGGGATCCTCCTCAGCTGCAGCGCTCTCCCTCTCCTTCCCTCTCAAGCCTCTGTGTTGTGTAGTTAATTATCAGGGAGGACACGCTCTGGAAGGCCTGGACGCTCCCACTGCACCCACCTAATCAACTGTCCTGCGCTGGGACACTGTGAAGCCTTCATTTATCTTGTCTGGGGGGCTAATTACCCCCTCATCGGCCTGCTCAGTCTCCCCCTCAGATGTGGCAGGACTGGACTGGGGGAGAACTTAGCAAATTAGCCCCCTATTAGAGCAGCAGGGCTCTCTGCTCGCTCTGTTCCGCGCAGCTGAAGTAGGCCTGCATCGGCCGAAGGGGGAAAACCAGTGAAAAGGCTCAATAATCTGTGCTGGGATTACCGCTGCCTTCCGGGGCTTGACAGACGACGCTTGCTCAGGTGTAAGGAGGCTTGGGACTCCCCTTGTTCTTTGTATTTTGCTGCCATTTTCACTTTTTTGTTCAAAGTCCCATTGTTAGACTGGGAACACTCTGCCACCTACTCTGCTGGATATCGGTCAAGATGAGCGTCGCGCAGCCTTTTGTGTTCAATGGCTGTTTTTGATTGCATACAGTGTTCAGTTGCTAAATTTAGTGGAGTTGGACTTGGATAAGTCCAAGTAGCATACTGAAGTGTCCAAAAGATTAAAGTAGCCACCAACTGAATTGCGTGCAAGTTCCTGCAATCTTGCGTGCTAGTTCCTGCTTGGCTGTTGTTATTTAGGATCCGTTTTAACTGCCATTACGGAATGAATCAAAGAGGAGTGGGGTGAGTTTGCAGTTGCGTTGGGGATCAGTGCGGCGTTTGTGGATTAATAGCTGTACCCGCTCTGCTTGGGAAATGAATGCTGCATGTTTCTGGATGGGCTCTTTCTGGACTCAACTTTTGATAATTTTGAGTGGAGTCTTGGTCTAATTCCTCTGTTATCTGTTTCCTGGGGGAGGGTGTGTGTGTGTGTGTGTGTGTGTGTGTGGGAGGGGGTTTCTGTGGATAAAGCCAGAAATTACCCAATTCCTTCCCCGTCCCAGCTGTTGGTGTAGAGCAGCTAATTGTGTCAGCGATCTTAAGCTCTCCCCCAAAGCTGCCCCCTAAAGCAGTTAGAGAGTACCCCAGTCCGGGCGTCATCATTTTCCAGCAACCATCCATCTTCCCCCTCGGATTAATTCTTCTCATTTCCGTGCCTCCCTCATAAATCCTGGCACAGTTAATTAATTTCACTTGCAACACGGGGCCCCGTAATACAGGATTGTTCTCGCAAACCCCATATTAATTATGCTATTTTACAGCAATCTCATTGAAGGCTGTGTTTCATCTTTCATAATTACATTTTCAACAACAACGGGCAACAAAAGAGTCTAATTATGGATTTGGCGCCGCGCTCCACGCAATAAGTCAACGCCGCAGCAGCGGCTAACCCAGCAGGATCGATGCTCGGGTTTTATTATTGTTATTATTGTTGTTATTATTTTAGCTGAGTGGGACGGCGGAGCATAATGCCGAACATATTGGAGCGATTTGCCAGACCAATAACATAAATCTTGTTAATAAAATTAGAGAGGATTATTGTCACATTAAGACCCTCATTTTCATCACTCTTTTGGCGATCTCATTCAGAGAGGAAAGTGTGTCTACGGTCCTGAAAGCCCCTTGCTATCTTTCGAAGTAACATTTTGCATCGGGGGGTAACAACATTTGGCGTCAGTCTGTAATTGGGCGGCCAGTGTACAGGCCGCACCTTCATACCTAATGGCCCGGTAACCTGTGCACTGCCCTCCCTGGTACTGAGTGATCCATCGGCGCTTGGGTCTCCAGGAGCACCACTGTCTGGGGCCCAGACCTGCCTCCTCCACTCGTCCGGCCCTGCGAGGAGCCACCCACACGACTGCGGTGACAGGCCATGAATCAAACCGCAGTTATGACAGCCCTCAGCTCTGTGGGGGTGGGCCACAGGGGCGGCCATTAGCACCCCTTTTGTGGCTAACCCTTACGGATTCATGACCTGCGGAGAAGAAGGGGGGGGGGGGGGGGCTGCGTGCACAACCCCAGCGTACTGCTTTCACCACCACCCTGCAGCCTGCTTGTCGCACACTCATCCAGCTTAGTTTGATTTCTGACAGATCTTTCTCAGTGCTCATTTCCTAAATCCTGAAACCAAAATGTGAAAATTTCCATATATTTAATAATTATCTGCAATTGATGTGGCTGTGGCAATAAATCATATCGAAACACATTTTGTAAAGGGGCAACTGCAGCATTTTGAATGTATGGAGAGGCTTGTCCATCTCATATTAAATGTTTTTACAGTTATTAATGTTTAATAAAACATTGGTAAATGCAGTATAGACTACTTCCTTGTATATTTAGTTCAGTATTAATAGAAATAGTAAAAATGACTAAGAAGCAGGTGAGGGTTTCCATTTTGGTCACTGTTGTTTTGTCATATTATTCTATCTAAAAAGTGCATATTGTAACCTCACATAGAGCATTCTCAATGAAGCCTACCAATTACCAACATTATCTCACCACCACATGTCTTTAGTGATATAATGCTATTTAAACTGCACCATATTTCAAAGTGTCGATGAGACTTTTTGTGTTTGGCTGGCAATTTGCCAATGTTGACCAATGTGAGCCTTTTTGCATTTAGGAAAATATTACTGTGTAGTAGAGTTAAGTGATGTGAAGCATTTAAATCCAGTCAGCCATTTGCAGTGTCCTCCTGAATACAATGGCTAGACTTTCAGTGCAGTTAGCAGTTTGCTTTTGCAGTACAGTGTTGAGTGCTGTTGTACAACACTTTCATGTTTGGTTAGGCATTTGCAGTGCATTGTTGAGTTCAGTGCTATGAAGCTTTCATGTTTGGTTAGGCATTTGCCATGCAGTGTTGAGTTCAGTGCTATGTAGCCTTCATGTTTGGTTAGGCATTTTCTGTGCAGTGTTGAGTGCAGTGCTATGTAGCCTTCATGTTTGGTTAGGCATTTGCCATGCAGTGTTGAGTTCAGTGCTATGTAGCCTTCATGTTTGGTTAGGCATTTGCCGTGCAGTGTTGAGTGCAGTGCTATGAAGCTTTCATGTTTGGTTAGGCATTTGCCATGCAGTGTTGAGTTCAGTGCTATGTAGCCTTCATGTTTGGTTAGGCATTTGCCGTGCAGTGTTGAGTGCAGTGCTATGAAGCCTTCATGTTTGGTTAGGCATTTTCTGTGCAGTGTTGAGTTCAGTGCTATGTAGCCTTCATGTTTGGTTAGGCATTTGCTGTGCAGTGTTGAGTTCAGTGCTATGAAGCCTTCATGTTTGTTAGGCATTTGCCATGCAGTGTTGAGTTCAGTGCTATGTAGCCTTCATGTTTGGTTAGGCATTTTCCGTGCAGTGTTGAGTTCAGTGCTATGAAGCCTTCATGTTTGTTAGGCATTTGCCGTGCAGTGTTGAGTGCAGTGCTATGAAGCCTTCATGTTTGGTTAGGCATTTGCTGTGCAGTGTTGAGTTCAGTGCTATGAAGCCTTCATGTTTGTTAGGCATTTGCTGTGCAGTGTTGAGTTCAGTGCTATGTAGCCTTCATGTTTGGTTAGGCATTTTCCGTGCAGTGTTGAGTTCAGTGCTATGAAGCCTTCATGTTTGTTAGGCATTTGCTGTGCAGTGTTGAGTTCAGTGCTATGTAGCCTTCATGTTTGGTTAGGCATTTTCCGTGCTGTGTTGAGTGCAGTGCTATGAAGCCTTCATGTTTAGTTAGGCATTTGCCGTGCAGTGTTGAGTGCAGTGGCGTGGGCAGTAAGTCCTGTCAAGTGGACCCTGGATAGTTTTTTTTTTTTTTCCCTCTGCCAAGGCCATCGGTGATCAGCAGAGGTTAAAAGTTACAAATCACCCCAACACACCCTCCTCCTCTCTCTGCTCCTCTCGCCCTGCTCCTCTGGGGGCCAGGTCTCATTCCTATTCCATGGCCGCCGCTTCCAGGGAGGGCCTTCTGGGACCCGAGGGCAATTACTCTACTCATTTAATTGGCGTTATCATTTTAGCAGGCTGACAGAGATGGATCACCACACTGGACCTGGCCACTGGTGTCTGTATGAGCCTGAGAGAGAGAGGGAGAGAGTGTGTGAGTGTGTGTGAGAGAGAGAGGGAGAGGGTGAGGGTGTGTGTGAGAGAGAGAGCGAGAGAGAGAGCGAGAGAGAGACTGGATCTACAGGTTAATAATTATGTTTAAAAGTTGGTTGACACAAACCAAAAGTTTTCTTTGGTTCTGGCCTATTTTGTGTGCTATTTTACCATGTGATTCCACATCTAAACAAATCTCTAAATGGCTGAAACATTGAATAGTCTTCACTTTATGAAAGTAAAAATCAGTATTACGGCACTGCGACTGCCAAATTTGGAGCTAATATGACTAAAATGAACTTCATGCCTACATTTTATGTCCTTAAATCTTTTCTTTTCATTTACACTGTATTACAGAAGCTCTGCACTATGTTACTTGATTGCAATGGTATATTTCCTGAGTGCCTGTAATTTCTGCTCTTCTGTATGGGGGGAGAGAGAGGAACGCATTGGACTAAGAGCTGAATATTAGCGTAGCCCAGCGTGAAGTAATGCTGCAACATAATGAGCCTCGGAGCAATGATGCCATAATTCAGGACCAGTAAAACTGTCACTTGAATTAAGAGGCACCCATTATAGGTGCTATACATGAGCTCTGGTTAAATTAAAGAGATCCAAAACGACGCGGTCTCTAGGGCCAAAGCGGGGAGATAATTTTAGCCACTTAGTGAATCATCCAGGTAGCAGTTCAGCTTCCACCCACGAATCTGACCTGGATTTACATCTGTTTCAGCACCACCGCTCCACCCCCCCCGTTCCCCCCTTCCCCCCTTCCACCACCACCGCCATCATTTGGGCTGAAGGCGCACTGCTGAACAGCTAACTGGGTTTTCATCGCTCACTGTAACCTCCTCCATTGCTCTCCAAGCCACAGCTGGAACAGTATCACAGGCGCAGAGCAAAGTGAGGAATCGCAGACACTGGATCAGTCTCATCTTAATGGCAAAATGTTTGAGGTTAGAATAAGAGCAGGCACTGATGATCCAGGATTAGTGGACAGAAAGCATGGTGAGCTAAGACAGGATCTATTATGCCCTTACCCATAAATGATAATCATACTCAGAATGCATTCCTTACCATTCACTTCAATGTGTGTGTAGTATGCACTGAACAGTATTTTCTCTAAAGAGGTACCCAGAAAAAAAGTCATATCTTTTACTCATTACAGCCCAGGCCTGAAACACATACATGGTTTCTGAGACCTCTTTAAACGATGTAGCAATCATGTCTGTGAGAAAAGATGATGTCACTATGCAATTTACAAAGGGCCTGATAGGTATGACCTTTGAGATACATGATGGACCCTGTTTGGTAGAGGTATGGTTCTTTTCCTAGTCTGCTTTCACCCGTCCCTTGTTCACTACAACCAAGAAACAAACACGTGGTCCTTGAGCTGTACATTATGCAGTGCATTGCCAGGGTCTAGGGGAATTGTTTTAATAAGTTTCAATCTATGTTTCTCGCACCTCCTGGTCACATACAGCGGTATGCCACCAGTGAAAAATTCCAATT